>NC_043755.1:18254395-18559395 GCF_902148845.1 Salarias fasciatus
AAAACAGTGGCCGGTGCAGTCTGTGCTTATCGTATAAATGTCATTCACGATAGGTTGATGCTCGGCGCGGGGAGGGCGAACGCAAAAGAAAAAAAAAAAATTCCAATTAGCTGGAACAAATTGTCACCTGGACACAATGCGGGAGATAGAAATGGACGAGTGTTGCGCGGTTAGATTGGCGCACCTGGGATGTATATATGATTTCAAAACGGCACAGCTGGAACAAAAGGAGTTTTGTTTTGAATGTTTTGAAGTTGATTTGCAGGAGGTTTATGTGTTTTTTTTTTTTTGTTTGTTTGGTTTTTTTTTTCCCTGTGAAGCCCAATCATCTCACTTCAGCCTGGGCGATGCGGCTGCGCCGGTGACTGAAGGCGATAACATCGGGGCTGTTTTTTTGACTGAAATAAAAACCCGTAGCATGCCCATATGTGCTGCCAACCCCATCAGTTCTTCTTCAGACGGCATGGCTTAGGAGCTCCCAGAGGATGGGCCAGTGCCCACTGATACGGGCCCAGCAAACCGCCTTGTCCAGGCCAAGTATCCCTGCGCCCAAGGGCTGTGCCATCAATGCCATGACTTGTGCCAGACTGGATCCCACCCAGCAATCCATTTCAAAGGCTTTTTTCTTTTTTTTTTTTTTATGGATCAGGTATGCAGTGTGATTTTCCTTTCCCTTTGTAATGTGCCGTGTCAAAGGCGAGCGAGGCTGACTTTAAAGTCATATACTAGTTTTTTCCGCCTTTCATTTGGGGAGGAGACATAATTGATTTCTGACTTTCCAAAAGTCAAGTTGGAAGAGATTAGAGACAAAAAAATAAAAGAGCAAAGTCTTGAAACTCAATCAACGACACGGGCTTGTTGATTTGGACGTATTGTTTGTTTCTTTTGTTTTTATTTACAGTGCAAGTTGCTCATCGGTGGATTGAGAATATTTAAGTAAGTCATCTGAACGATTCCCTGGGGAATTAGATATTTGTGGAGCAAAAACCATACTGACACAAAATCTAGGTTGTCTGAATCAGTCAGTAAACATTAAAAGATCTGCACTTTGTGATGTTCTCACCCAGAATATAGCAGAATTTACTGACTGATTTCAAAGAAGGAAGTTTCTTAATAAAAAAAAAAAGTCACATTTTTTAAAACACCTCTATTTATGGACAAATTACCATAATCCTCTGGCTGTTCACTCATGTGCTCTCTCTCATTTAGAGCATTACTTGTTTATTTATATCTGTGAATGAGATTAGAGGGGGAGATTACCGAGCGCAGACACATGAATAGTGATCAAAGACTGCAGGATAATGTAAGTCTTTCGGTGATTGCTCAGCTTTTTTCCAGATCTACCAGTGGTGTATTAGAACAATACAAGTGGCTGTGCTCCATACAGTGTGACAACAATAATACAAAATCCTCAGGGAGCGAACCGCGTGTAAACACTCCAGATCCGCACGCAGCACTCGGGCACAAAGTGTCCTCTAATGCAGCAAAAATTAGCTTTGATCCTGACGAGGGCACGGCAAAGTAGCAATCAGTTCGAGTCAAATGGCATCTCTTGTCGGACATAAATGTGTTTTGAGTCACGTTGGATTCTGTATCTGCGCAGAGGAAAGTGTTTTACAAGCCGCACTGCTTCCTCAAGCCCAACTGGGGAACATCAGCCACGAGTAAACAAGCAACATTATGTCTTTCTGATTATTGGAAACAAAAATGTGGATACAAATATGACACTCTCTCATCTGGATGATTTATGAAGAATGTTATGACAGCTGAATGGTCCTTTTTTTTTTTTTTTTTCCTTCCTGTTTGTTTGTCTGTGCTGCACACATTTGGATGAAGCGCCGGGCCGGCCAATTATAGGCGGCAGGACAGAGAGAGCTGTCACTCAGATACACATGACGAATGAAGGAGGGAATACGCTGCGAAGCGGCAGCGGATGAACCCTCGCGACGCATGCGCCGGCGTCAGCCTGCCGTTTTGACAAACAAACTTTGCAGGGGGAATTTATTCGCGGCCGCAAATGAAGGGACGACTCTCAGAACCAGTTGGCTAATTATTTATCCTGCTGGTTTTATGGCTCTCATTAATTTCCCTCCTCTCTCTCTTTACCTTCCATTGAAAGTCTGAAGTCAACCTGCATCTGGCACTGATAACGGCGGGGTCTCAGCAGCCGTGCAGCCTCCCCTCTAACCCGCTCACACACACACACACACACCTCCGCCGGAGAGACGCGGCAGCTCACTGGATAATGCCATTAGAAATAACACTTTGCTCCAAATCCACAAAGATGTGTTTGCACAAGTTGGAGAACATGCTGTAGAGCGCACCGGAAATATGTTAAGCTGCATCTCCTAATTCTGCGGTTTAGTGGTGGGACTCTGATATTCCACAAGGAAATAAAACATCCTGTAGAGGTACACTGTGCAGGAGAACGAATACAAGGACAGACGGAGAGGAAGAAATTTGATGCTCGATGGAGTAAAGCTGTAATTCTAAATATATATATTCTATTTATATATATTCTCACATTTCTTAGCTAAAACATTCTGTTAATCCCCCCAAAAAAATGTATATATTTTTGTTTTAAGTCAACGTGTCATGTATTAAAACCGTATCGTAAACTGAGTTGCTATTACACTGATCTCAGACAGGTTTCTGGTAAAATGGAGAGATTTTGTTTTTTGCACTTAAGGCGTTTAACTTCAGCAGATTATCAATTAGCCAAAATCAAAGGAAGAAAACTGAATTTAAATTGAACATAAAGTGGATTTTAAATAATTTTGAGGGCAGTTATTTCAGAAACAGCGTGTTTCTCTCTTCTTTTTTAAGCTTGCATTGTTTTTGTTGCCTGCAGTACTCAGAGGTTTCAGTAGGGGTGCGAGATTTAATATAAGAAAAAAAAATTATTAGACAGCATAACAAAAAATTGACATTGAACCTTTTCATACTGTATTGTGTTGATATTTTTTAATGACTATTTACTGCTGATTGTACAGAGTATTTTTTAAACTGATTTGTTTCTAGAAACACGAAGAACAGATTTGAAAGAAAATAAGTTTCTTCAAGAAAACAAAACATATAGACAACGGTTTCCATTCCTATTAATATGAATTAAAAATAGAGGACAAACTAATCATGGAACTTGTATTAAATGAAGTACACCGAGGCTGATTATCTGGCAATGGCTGCACCTTTGTCTCTTTTCTTCTGTCTAATCGCCCACTCCCTCACCCTCTCTCACTTCTTTTGGGGGGGGGGGGGGGGGGGGGGGGGGGGGTTCAGTGTTGGGTTGACAGAGTTTGGCCCATCTTTGACTTTTTGGTGAGATCACACCCCAGCAGGACCGAGCTGAGGCCATCAGCCCAGTCTGGCTCTAACGGCAACCCACGGCTGCCCGCTCCCCTCCTCCTCCTCCACCACCCCCCCGCCCTCCACGCCGTGGCTGTCCGTCAGGTTCACCCCTGCGACGACAATAACCGGCAAGCACCTCGTCATCAATCCAGCAACGTACCAAACGCCCAATTTGAGCCATTTCTTCCGAGAAGTGAACTGATAGAGACTCCACACTGGTCACACTTTCAAAAGCAACAGAGAGACACAGTGGGCGAGAATTGCTGAAAAGCAAATATTGTCGACTTCTGCTGACTTCAAACAGCAGTCAGATGGCAGAGACTACCTAGGCAGTAAAGAAGCTGCATTACACACAGCACAAGAGAAAGGGCCTAAAGAACTCTTGGTGATTCCTTTCATGTTTGTCTTTACAGGCAACCCGGAGCATTCATTTCTCTTTTTCCATGCAAAGAAAAGTAAACACGGCCCTCTCTGCAGGCTCATGAAATTGAACAGTTCAGAGCAGAACGGTCAGTCCTTTCTTTCCTCTGTTTTAGAATTTAGATGTGTTTGCTCGACTGCAGCTTTGGCATATTCCTCTTCTTCTTTTTTTTTTTTTCTTATTAATGCTTGAAATAGAAATTTGCATTTTACTCATGATACATGTTTCACGCTACATCTGTCACCATTCAAAGTCCCTTCCAGTCAAACTCAGTCTCAAACTAAACTTTGTTTCAAACGGAGGGAGGCACACATGTGCGGGTCGGTAAATCAATGGACCCCCAAACACAGCAAAATTAAAAAAGGAGAGAAAACTTAACCCGGCTGAGTTGTGTGCTGAGCCTCCTCGGCGCCCCGGTGATGCTCTCCGGCAGTCTTATTGGACTATCAGTGCTCGGGGGTCACGGGCCTGGCCAGTCAAGATAAAAGGAGCCCTGATGAAATGAACCGTGTGGGAGCAAAAGAGGGCTGCTCGCCGCTGATGGAAGGAACCCAGTCACTCTGAGAGGTGAGGCTGCAGCAGTGCGGTATTGACCCGGCTGACCCGGCTCACTGCTTGAAGTCCGACACACTCCGCAAACACTCCGGCTAAACAGGAGGGGACAGACAATGGGCTGCTGCTGACGCTGATGTTCGGCAGCCAAAACTAATACTTACTGTAACAATAGTTTGTAGATTTTGCAGATTTTTGTGTTATTTCTATAATTACTTAAACATCATTTTTGGGGTGTTTTGTACATTAAACTTATTAGAATAATGAATAAAACTCTTAAAAACAGTCAACAGTGAAGGTTTGAGGTGAAGGAACTTGTAACTTAAGTCCATCTACACTGTGATGGAGCTCTCTGTCCACTCGAATAAATCTATTTTAAAGGTGTTTCATTTTATTTATTGGACTTTATTTCTCACTTCCTCTCAGCATATGAAAATCACAGTTTATTGGTGCACGGAGTGATTCTTGTGTTTGTTTCTTTTTCTAGTTTTTCTCCCTTTGCTCTATCCCCGATTGTGGAAAAACTGGAAGAAAAGAAATTGCTCATATTGTCATATCCAATCGAACTTAAACTGTTTTGATGAATTCTATTAGTTGTGCCTCTTTTAGTGTTTACCTCAATGATCAGTGTCCTCTTCTGAACCTGCAATATGATTCTCTCTCATTCTGACTTTACTTAGTTTTACAAAAAAAAAAAAAAAAATTCAACATTGGAATGCAATTTTAAATTTATCAAAGTGTATATTACACCTCAGTGTCGAAGCTGCTTCAGCTGATTTGACTGCTTACTAATCAGTTTTGTATATTCAGCCCTCAGTGTGTTTCTCAGCAACCCACATCCCTCCCGTCCCCCCCTGCAGTGAACATCTTTCAATATTCTGCCTCACTTTGACAAAAGTTGCATACTGACAACAATGAGGCCACTTTTCAATATTCCTCGCCATCCGACGGAAGCCAATGACACGAATCGTTATTTACCACGTCCCGATCAGAGTCGCGCGCCGTATCGCTGCCATTGAGCTGGTCAATATACATCACCTGGCCCGCGCCCCCACCCCTAACCGAAGGATTACACCTCTTATCTGAAATGATATTCAATAAAGTAGAACTGCAGAAATACAGACTGGAGTGTTCTTGCTTGGATCTGGCTTACGCTGTGTAAAAAAAAAAAAAAAAAAAAAAAAAACACTTTATTGGAATTAAGATCCAAGTCAAGATTACCTGAAGAAACAGCAGTTAGATTTCTGTTCCAGTGCCACGTCCTACACTTTATTCTCAGCTGCCTGGGGACGAGGCCACAGTGTACTGTTCCCCACAAGCCATGGGGGTGTAATAGAATGCCTTTATGAAATATATAGCGACGCCCCAGTACCTTCCACAGATCACAGCGTGGGCTAGGTGAGCCTGTGTGCATGTGTGTCTGTGTGTGTGTGTGTGTGTGTGTGTGTGTGTGTGTGTGTGTGTGTGTGTGTGTGTGTGTGTCCTCTGAGGCAGAAAAAGGGAAAGTTAAGTGTAATGGGTGCCTGACTAATGCGGTCTTGCCTAAAATGCCCCACAATCCAAAACAAGAAGTCAGTGAGGGAACGGCACAAACTTTTCCCCGCTCTTTCTTCGATGCGCCGCAGCTGCGATATTATGAGAGTGCAGGACATGATACCAGCTAATTACCCACTGCAACTTCCCTCTGCACCTCCATCATTGTCAAAAGTTAACTCCACCTACGCCAAGATGCTTAAATGTTACCAAATGTGGCCCGAAGCAGCGGCCGCTGGTCTCTTTTCAACGCCATCATCTTTTTATAGCTCAACAGATGTCATTAAATTTTTCCTAATGCTGCGTATAAAGCAGCTCCCAAAGTGGAATTTTCACCCAAAATGCTGAAATAACGGCTGTCGCCTTTCATTCTCTTTTTAATTTCCATGTTTTATTTTTTCCCTGACACCAAAATCCCAGCACCACACGCAGCACGTGCCCCGGCCCCTCGCCCCGAGCCCCACACACTGCGTGAGCGTTTCTTGTGAATTTGATAAAGCCCTCAGTGAGTGTGGCTGGAGCACTTGGGCTGAGGATCTGATGAGAAGTGTGGGGTCTGTTACACACAGAACACACACACACACCCACTGTAAGTACATTCTAATTAGCTGATGTATGCAGGGCCTCATCCACGTTGGAGGGGTATCAAAAAGCAATCAACGCCCCATCCCTGATGAGCTCAGAGAGACACACAGATCCACATTGTCTGCGGAAAGACGATGCGCGGCTGGACCTCGGCTCGGCTTCCCAAACCGCCCATAATGCCATGCAATCACAAGACATTATGCACAGATCTGAACCCCAAAGCCACAGGATAGATAGAGCGAGGGGGGGGAGAGAAGTAACAGGGAATATTCAGTTCATCATTCAAAATCCTGATTGTGATGGTCGCTCTTGTGTAAAAAAAAAAAAAAAATCTGCTGTGGAGAGCCAGAAGTGGGAAAATTGGCCCGCCGAGCACACAAAATATGGTTATAAATGCAGAGGAGACACATGTTTAAAAAACTGTCATGATCAAGAGCAATACGGAGCAGATAGTGGGTGAAATCAGCAGAGTTGAGATGACAACTTAGTTGCCATGGAAAACTGGAAAAAAAAAAAAAAAAAAAAAAAACTAAGTCAGCAGCGAGCGTATGAGGAGAATTTCTGAAAGTGATTCTTCTCAGTGGAGGGAAATCAAATAGAAATACAATATCGGCCACAGCAGAACTCTACGTTATCAGCATGAAATGGTGAAAAAAAAAAAGTTAAATATCCTAAACGTACGATCTAGGATTTTGTTACCCATTCATAATCTAATTTGACCCAAGGCCTGCGGCCGATTCGTTTCAGTAAAGACCATAGGTGTTTTAGCTGCAGGCTCTGACAGAGAGAGGCATGTGTGTCGCACAAAGACCATCGGTTAGCGACGTACCGAAAGGGACTCTGTATCACCATCTTATCTTCAAAGGACTGGGCAGGGGCTCAGGGGAGCTGTGCCACCGCCTCGCCTCCACACAGACACACACACATACACGCACACGCACACACAGAGGGGGGATTTGGACCTGCAAGCAGGAACCAGAGATCTCTCGGCCGGCACCCAGGCCCGGACCCTCCTCCAACTCGCCCGCGGAGAACAGGCAGGGTTCCTGCACACGCGGCACGACATCAGTGAGCTGATCCCCCCCCCACCCCACACACACACACACACACACACACACACACACACACACACACACGCATAGACACGCACACACAACCCTCTCTATCCCCCCTTCCACCACCACCACCACCGCCACCCTCCTCCTCCTCCTCATCCCTCTCCTCCTCCCCCTCCCCTCCGCCGACTGCCTGCCCATTTGCTTCCTGGCCTCAGCTTGACGGAGGGGATGGGATCTGAACTCAACTTAGACACAGAGTTTCCACATTTCACAGATGGCTGGGAGAGGCTTTGCATGGAGGTGAGGAAACACAGAGAAAAGAGAAAGAGGGAGAGAGAGAGAGAGAGAGAGAGAGAGAGAGAGAGAGAGAGAGGGAGCTTCATCGCCGGTGCCGAAGCGGGGCCGATTTCACACCGCGGTAGAGTGCGCTAAAGCAGGCCGCCGTTAATCCACTCACTGAGGGGAAGGCCTGGAGCTATTGCGCCGCTCCGACCGCCATCTCCCCTCCACAAAGCCATAAATGGTGCATTATACAACTGGGCTTCAGAGACACTGCTGATATGTTGATAGGTGGCAGACAAAGACCAAAGCAACCACAGGAGCGGAGCCACATGCAGGACTGGAGAGGCCGAGCGCGGCGGCAGAACGGCACGCATGTGCTCCACCGCCATCTCTCCAAACCTGCTGAGGTGTGGACTGTTAGAGCCTCATATCGGGGCTCGTGATCGGCGTTAGTTCAACCTCTGCACTCCAGCCATGAGACAGAGATGGACATGCACTAACACTCCTCCCTCTTCTGCTCTCCAACAAAATAGCTTTTTATTTCCCTCCTTTTCTTTCTCCCTCCGCTGCGAATTCCTATCTGCGAAAGTTACCAAAAGTCTTGAAGATGAGTCTTTGAACTTATGAAAGGCAATCATTTTGAATGAAAGGAGACAGGAAATATATAAACATGGGGGAATTTAAATAAATTGCCACAAAGAAAATCACGGAGAGGGCAGTGAATTATGTAACGATAAGACAGCCACCAGCCTAAGCCACAAAATGAGATGTTTTACATGAAACGAACAGCGGTCTAGATTAGAGAGCCATCCTGTTTAGACATGAAGCCAATTGGGCTGATATCACATGTGGAGGAAAATTTGAAAGATAAGTGGGAACTATGAGAATTGTTATAATCCAACTGTAACAAAAAGCTGAAGTATATTGGCTTTTCCCCCCAGAAGCACTGCGCGATAAACATCTTTGATGAAAGAAGTTCATTACTGCTGCACTGTGTAATGTAACATGCTGTATTATGCGTCTATGCCAACCTACAGCGAGGCAGGCTCTAAATGAAGCCTCAGGCATTTAATGGACATCATTAGGTGAAAACATATAAGAGATAATTATGGTAATTACAAATCCCTTTTATTCTCCCTGAGTCTTTGACAAGAAGGTTGTCATATCAACCACTTCAAACAAACAAAGAGTTGTTGTCTCTTCCCCTAAATGATGTCCGGTTCCATTTGGTGGGGAATTGTCTTCGGATTATCCTTTTCTTATTGTTTGGTGCGTCGCTCTGAATGGAGGCTAGGTTCTTCTTCAGTGAAAACTTGATTAAAACAAGTGATTCACAATGGTAGAATTTGACTTGCATTTGCATAGCCACTTCATCACAAGTGAGACCTTGATCTTGAAAGCAGCGCCATACAAAGCTAATGGACATGTCTGTTATGTCTATTAGAGACGTGGACCCTGAGAGGAGCCAAGGCCTTCTATTAAATATCACAGACATCACCCAAGTCCTGTCTTATTAAATTCCTGCCACGCAACAATGGCTACAGGGACAAAATGACAAACAAGAGCTTCTTCTTTCCTAAACATATCAAAAAGAGTTTGCTTTGGTAAAACTCGACTGGAGTGTTTCTGTTGTTTTTGCCACTCGGGGTCAAATCCAGAGCAGGAGCAGTGAAACATGATCTGAGCAGCGAGAGCAGATGAAATATTGTATGGAACATCTTTACGGCGGGGCTGAAAGACTTGGGTGTTTATTTACAATATGCATCCAATCATCCTTTGTCACAGTTCCATGTTCGTCTTTTTTTTTTCCAAAACCACAGAGAGACACTCGCTGGAGATTCCATTTTTGGCCCCTTTGCTACACAAACTCATAATATGGTGCCGTCTTATCAGATCCCGCTTACAATAACAGATTCACTTGGAGTCAAAGCTGTTGTTTAACTTATTCGCTCCCATGGGAAAATCCAGTTCAAACAAGTCGCGAGACATGTGCCAGTCCACAGTCGTTGATGAAGTCAACGGGTCCCTGCTCTGTACCCGACTCCTCCGGCACTTTCAATCACTCCTTGTGAGATTACTGCAATAGGATATTACTGTACAAACTATGACCATGTGTCCTGCTGCCACAAAGCTTAGCAACATATTACAGTTTGTCAAAGCAAGCTATTGCGAGGGAGAGATAGATACAGAGAGGAGGGAGAGAAGCCATTGACCTTTGTGTCCTTCATATTTGCCTAGCGTCCCCCTCAACCCCAATCTTAAGAGTGAAATCATCTGATCCCAAACTGACTGTCAACCGGCTTGTGATGATGGCGAGGCCAGCAGACATCAATCAATCAGATTTTCTCCTCGTCTATCACAGGAAGGCTTTTTTCCCTGTTTTGCCCGGGCTTATCATCTGACCCAGTTGTTATCCTGTTTCTGAAGCTTAAAAAACTTGATTATGGTCAAATGCATGTCTCAGAGATTCACAGACGCATCCTCCACCAAGCCAGGGAGGAAAATAATATATATATTATCAGTATTTCACCACAGAAATGAACACAGGATGCACTCATTGTAGTTTTTTCCTTTTTTTTCCCCCTTCAAAATGAGCCTCTTAATTCCACACAAGTGCTGGAAATAAGGGGGTTTGAGGCAGTTATCTTCGGTTTTCAGGGATGCATGATTGCGTGAACCTCAGATAACGATCCAATCTGATATCATAAGACAAAAAGGCATTTGAGTTGGCTACAGCACTTGCTCAGTGTCAACAGTTTTTAGTAATTACGAGATAAGCATTCTCTGAAACACACAGAAAAGGAAAATTAGCTGCTTCTGAAATAATAGCAGCTGCATTTCTCTCCGGATGTTTACTCTGTCACTTCTACAAAGCCTGCCTGTGCGATAATGGGAGGCGGGAGACGCCGCGCGCCGCGTCGCGTCACGTCTGTCGTCACCGCGGCGCGCGCACGCTATCTCCACCGATTTGCATAATTTACTGTAAATATAATCGATCATCACGAGCCCGTTCCGACCGGGACGCCGTGCCGCCATCGCGGCCCGTTTTCGGTGGCGGCGGCGGCGGCGCTCCCAGCTAATCACACGCCGGCAGATACGGCCTCTGATCACATGACGTGTAAGCTGTGCTGTCAACAGCTTTACCAGCTTTGCAATGGTGCAAATCAAAACACAGGCTCTTTAAAGTATTAACATGTTTTGAAGTTTGTTTTATATTTTCAGCATATTTGACACAAATTGTTTATCTATTTACAAAGCTTTGTCATTAGTGATTTTCCACTGAACCCTTAAGATGCCGCTTGTTTTGTGCCGCTCGTCTGGCGGAAAATGCTGATGTACAAATTGAAGTGAAAAGCTTGTTACTTAATCCTCTGTTGCCACCTATCCCTTAACTATACAGCCTGGTGCATTTCAACCCAATGCAAAGTTCTGCATCGCACTGCCCGCCACCCCCCCCCCCCCCAATCCACAAACACATCCCCAGTAATTCCTGCCAAGCTGGAGATTTAGACTGAACAGCTATTAGGGCGTCACTTTCTGGTGTGCCAGCGACTATCCCGCTCTAAAAATGCCTCTCATCAAATTATATCCTTTCATTATCCTGTTTTTTTTTCTCTCTCTCTCTCAATTGAAAACAAAATAAATCATCATTTCAGTTATCTGTTTGTTCCCTGTAACTATTTGGAGTCAAACTCGACACTCGGCCAGTAATTTTACTGTAAAGTGCTGACGACAATGCCTGCTGCAGGAAAAAAAGAGAAAAGAAAAAAACGTGAGTCATATTTCCAAGCAGTCCCTTTCCTTCCTCTCATCCAAGATTCAGTCAAAACCCTAATATCAATCCTGACAGATTTCCATGAAAATGTTTTGATTAACTGTGGCTAATTAAATCGAAGTAAACAAAAGAATCTTAATAGACGCATGAAAGTTATTTATGTGCCCGCAGAGAAAAACTGACAGATTTCTACCCCTGGACTTTTATTTCTCGAATATGGCAGAGGCGAGTTCCTGTTGCTGGCGCCGAGCTGCTTCTCTTCTGGGCTGTGGAGATGTCAAAGCATCACACACAAACGCGATGAACCCAATATCCATATCCATGATACATCAAAACCTTCGGCGTGGCTCAAAAATAACTGCAATACTTCCGGAGCGACCCCAGAAATCCCCTTAATTGAGCAATATCTTCATTCCTGATCCATCTGCATCACCAAGGTGAAAAGGGACTGTGCAAGTTAAATGAAAGAAGAATTCATGATGTGTGGCGGCCTCTCTTACTCACCCTGGCTATTTCCCCTCTTGGCAGGGGCCAAATAGAGAATGTTAAATGAGGCAATTGTGTCCCGGAGGCAAAAAAAAAAAAAAAAAAAAGAGGAAGAAAAAAAAAAAAAGCAGGCAGTGCCCCTGCTCCCTGCTACAACCCTGAGGAGCATTCTGCAGCATGATGAGGTACATCCAAGCACCCGAATAGCCCAGACCAGATCCAACTTCCTATGAGAGCAGACCACTCTGCAGGATACACACACACACACACACACACACACACACACACACACACACACACACACACAGCAGCTCTCTAGGATCATGTCTGATCAATTTAATATTTGGCTGCAAATAAATCAATGTGTAAATCAGCTAACAGTATTAACCCCGAGCTCAGAATGTCAATATCATGTCAGCTGAAGGAACAGAGTGCAAACACCCGTCTGACATACACAAACTCTGAGGTGCATTGTTGACTCTTTAAACCTTATTCGGCAGCTTGAGTTACTGGTTGGTCTCAAAATGTGTTATTTATCAATAATACTCCTTTACATAGAGCACCTGTATCACAAATAATTACCCATTGATTACCGTTTTCAAAGCACTCTGATTCGGATGACATCCATAATATTTAACATGTCCTGTGCATAAAAAAAAAAAAAACCCTGCAGAATATCAGTAGTAGAAAGCATCACCTCGACCTACTGCAGCTGAAAAAATAGTCATTACAGATGACTGCAGAAGTACAACACACAATGTGAAGGCCTTAAAACTAATTTGGGTCATTTTATGTGTAGGGTCTGACACTTTAAGAGCATTTTTTAATTAATTGTGCAGTTTTTACCTAACGAAGGTAAGTGATAGGTTCTGTGATAAAATCTCAAGAAAACAGAAAAGGTCAACTGTGAGATGACGTCTTTTCCCACAAAAAAATAACAAGCAATGACAAAAGTCTACAACTTTTTACATTTATTAACCAAAACAAGCTCCTCTTTGATGAAAAATGTGACCACATTCTATGAATCGATCTGGTTTCGGCTAACCTTTGCATTCTGAGTATGACGAGCGCCCCTAACAGACACATCCCGGATGCACTGTGAGGCTGACACCTGTGAGAGACGGCAGGATGTGGAGGATGATCTGTTAAACATTCTGTGGCCGTGTCTTTCAGGAAACTGATCTCCCCTGCAGTCCCACACTGTCAGCTATACAGACTTAACTCTGCGGTGACACCTCTGATAATCAAAGCTTTGTCTGGGTCTTAAAAGGACGTACTTGAACAACAGCGAGACCAGAGGCACCTCTTTGCCTGTAATGGCCTTTGGACATCAATATTTAAATCTTACATCTCTGTTGTGATTAGAATGCTGCCTTTCTCTGTTTTTTCTTTTTTTTTTCCCACCCCCCCTCCTCCTGAAACAACAAGGTGGGGGTGAAAAAAAAGCTTAAATCGATGATCTTTGAGTCTAAACTAGATTCCTAAGCAGTTTGCCACTCTCAGCAGCAAGATAAGATAAACTCTCTTTGACCTGAGAGATGAAGTTGCCATGACGATCAGGGAGTCCACTTTCTCTATTGATATTTTGCTGATGTAACAACAAATGGAACCAGATCCTGCTCTTGATTATGGTGATTAATTAATACCAATATTGATCCGTACAAGGAAGAGACAAGGCTATTAACTCAAAGCAGGCTGAAAGTCAATTGTTACCCGGGGGCTCAATGGGCATCATTGATAATAAATCTAAATAAACAGGGAGGAATACGGTTTCAGAAAAAAAAAAAAGAAAGATAAAAGGAAAGACTAGCAACAGTAAAATAAATAAATTTAAAAAAACACGAGAATATTTCAGATTTCTGGGTCAGATTTTTCTAAAATTACCATTTCGCTCACATCAGTGACAGCTCCAGTGCCTGAACAAGAGCACAATGGTGACAGCTTGAACCAGCGGTTATTGGAATAATAGCAGAGGAATTCAGGAAAGAGGAAGATAAAGAGGAAACTGTGCGAGGAAGTGACCTCCACCTCTGCAGCAACCCTGCCCACATTTCACACTGCTGTCCAGGCTCTGAGAGGAGGGCAGGATTAGGCAGCGCCAGTCCATCGGCTGCCAGCCCCAGATCATCACGCAGCACTGTTTTCACCGGAGAGGAAGCAGCAGCTGCTATACATTCCTCTGTGAAGTCTGTGGCACATGCAGCACAAAGACTTCCTCTACACCAGAAACATCTCTCGCTTTAGACACAATAGGAGAAAAAAAAAAAAAAAAAACATTAAAAGGAGATGACATTCATCTGCATTGTTGTTTTGTGTCAAAAGTGAGGAGGCAATTGGGGATCCTTCAGCTAAGACGAGGCAACGGCACAAGCTGTTATTGGCAGGGAACAGATGTTTGAGGGAAAGTTGGCATTCAACAACCATTCTTCTTCTGACAGAAATCAACAAGAGAAACACAAGAGACACGCCGCGATTGTCACCCAATGAAAGAGAGACCCTTAAATATACAGGGAGGCTGGCATACAAACATTTTTTTTTTTTTTTTTTTTTGATTTTACACCCCCAAAACATCTGACTGGCGGAGAGTTGCCAGCATTTCGCGGGCCAAAGGGTGAAACTGCGTATACGACTTCCGCGGATGTACAAGACGGAGAATCTGTAGCTAAGTTGTCGAAAATATGGATGAGAGATCTGTGCAAAGCGAGAGAGCGAGAAAAAAAGAGAGAGAGAGAGAGAGAGAGAGAGAGAGAGAGAGAGAGAGAGAGAGAGAGAGAGAGAGAGAGAAAAAACATAAAATACGTCAAGCTAACAGCTCTGATCCCTTCGCTAAAACACATAGCCGCACGCTCGTGGAGCATACTGTACATGCACCGATGTATACACAAGCAAACGCACACGCATACACACAAATTCAGATACAGAATGTTGGCAGTCAATTCAGTAAACACTCCCCTTATCCCTTACTAGTGTAATCTGCCTCTGATAAATGCCCCTCAAAGATAGAAATGTCACCTGATATGATAAACAGTATGCTGACGTTACATAAAGTGGCCTTATGCTAAGGAGTTGGAGAGATTAACTGTAGAGCGGAGATGGAAAAAATGGTCGCCGTGATAAAAAGCAGACTTTTAGCTCGAGCAGAGGCGCTTGTTCAGCTGTGGTTCAGTTTCAAAGTGACGGGGAGAGAAAAGCGGGGACCTCGTTGTAATATTCAAGGGGTTACAGACACAATAGGTTGGATTTGAGGGAGTTTAGAGGGGTCGGGACACGCAGAGGAAGTTAGCAGTCACAATCAAAACGCAGGCAGATTGTTAAGTTCTCCGTGATCTCCTGCTGAAATGACAAATTCTGTACATCAGTAACACAATGCAGTATCTACTGCACTGTCACTCATCCCCAAATCAAGTTCATCCACACGATATTACGAGGAAGAACAAAAAAAAAAAAAAAACAACGGGAAAAAGCAGAGGGGAATGCATTGTGCACAGCAGCTTTGCAGATGTTAGATCTCTATCACTCCAGCAGATGCGGCGTTCTGACAGTGTGACAGTGCTGAGCTCTGGGGACTTGTGCACTTGCCACTCGGGCGCCGCGCAAACTTACAGTAATCACTACAGTACGGCGGCTCCGTTCCCGCCGCGTGTCGAGCACAAAGAGCCAGAGGAGGCGGCGTGAATTCTCAGACGGTCCATACAGCGAAGACAACAGCGAGAAGGGGGAGAACACTAAGTCAGTTTAATAAGCACATTTGACATTAGATGTCCGCCCGTGGCCTCGGAGGGCCGCTTCAATATGTTCCCATAAACACTGGCGGAGGCGCGCCACCCCCCCTACATCATCCACATTCCCCTTTACGCCGCCAAACTTTGGGGGGCAATTTTACAGAAAAATTACTCCGAGGGGCCCGGTTTCAATTCAGCCTGTTCATATCTTTCCTTCCTATTAAGCATCAAAATGTTCTCCTCTCAGTGCGAATAGAGGTATGGACACCGGCAGCAGGAGGACCGGGGAGAGGCGGGCGAGGGGTGGAGGTGAGGAGGGTGTGTGTGTGTGTGTGTTGGAAGGGGGGTAGACAAGGATGGAAGAAGGGAGAGAGAGAAAAGAGAGGAGGATGAGGGGGGGGGAGGCTTGCTGGAATTCACACATCATATTACAGCAGCTAATCGCAATCCGCAGAGCATCAGCGATATTTTCATCACTCCTGTCAAATTCTACTGACCCGCCTTGGAACGGCTAACAATCTGGGCAATTTATTGGCATATTGGCACGGGGTGATAAGGCTAAAAACAACAGCAGCTAGCAGCTGGCCCTGGGAGATGAGCTGATAACACTGATATGTGCTCCCACACAAAACACCTCCACCACTATCTCCTCTTTCTATCAAACTCTTATTACAATAAAAGTGCATGGGTTTGTTTTTTTTTTCTTCTCTCTCTCTCTCCGCTTTTCTTGGAAAAGCAACAAGAGGAGGGGGGGGGATACAGAAAGGGGGCCACAGATAAATATATATTTATATGGGAGAGGAAAAAAAATCAGATGTTACGTTTCAGAGAAAAAAAACAAGAGGGGAAAATACATAATTTATCACTGTATTATCGGGATATCCAGGCAGCCTAATCAAGGAGCACTGAGTGACTATTTTTTGCCTTATCATCCAAAGTGGTGGAAACGGAGAAGGAATTATCAGCCAGCTGCAGATTGCTGGGCTGGAATTTTAATGGTAATAATCGGGTTTCTGATGGTATATCTTCTCTGCTTATCTTTCCCATTATCTGGCCTTATCTCCCCAGTCATCGGAGCAAATTAATGGTGCTCTTTCAGCATCGCCTTTTTATCACCGCTCAGAGAGCACCCAAGGGGAAAGAATAAGCAAAATATTAAAATACTGCATAAATCACAATTTTAGATAACGGTCCAATGTATGCAGGAGAGGGTCGGAGAGGGGGGGGGGGGGGGGGGGCGGTGGCGGAGGGTGGGAGAAGGGGGGGACTGAGCCCAACAACCTTTTTGTCCTTTAGAATGACTGTCTGCACTGACTTTCTGTGCTCTGCCTCCTCTGCTTTTTTTTTTCTCCTCCTCTTTTTCCCAGAGTTCCCGAGGTAAGGAGAGAGGATCTAGGCTCCTCGTGACCTTTCCATTTCCAAGCCAGAGCTCCGTTATACGTCCGCACACCGGCTTCACGTATTGACAAGATCTCAGACACGACACACTAATTCAAACACACACACACAAAAAGACAAAAAACAAGACTGGATGACGGTGACGACAGCGCAGCGCGACTGTTAACGCTCCTTTTGCACAATGGCAAAAAAATTTGGGATGCCGCGACGGGATTGGTCCAAACAGCAAACGGGCCGATCACGTCACACGTCGGCGTCGCCGCCGCCTTGTCGATTAGAAATGGTCGTCGGTTTGTGTTGGATGCCAACGAAAAACACACGAGAAAGTCAAGCGTAGTTCAAACGAAAGGAGTTTCTCTTCAAAACAGTGATTTCCTCTCAAATTATGTGTTCATTATAATGCTATAAAAGACTAATAATTCATAAAAAAAAAACTAAACAGTGACTAAAACGTGTGTTGACTTGAAATGTACGGAATAAATGCAGAATTTGGAACACTTTAAATTAAATACAATTGGTTTTTTTTTACCTACAGAACGTTACTTTTTATTTTTACAGAACATAAATATTTAAACCCTCACATGTGAACGAAAACACGAAGACGCAAAACCGCTCCTGTCGCTGAGTCTGTCTCACACAAATGTCGGAATCTGCTCTTGTATACAAACATGTCCTCATGAATTCATGCATGTGGGCTCACACACACACACACACACACACACACACACACACACACACACAAACAAAAATAGTAATGTACATATAAGCGCACACAAACAATTTCTTCAGTCTGATTGTTTTAACTCAATACACACCTCTTCCTATCCTGCTGACATCTTTTAGTACTTTGTATTACCTTTAACCTCTTGTGACACACACACACACACACACACACACACACACACACACACACACACACACACCTTTTGAGAGGTGTGTTTACGTCCATGTGTTTGTGTATCGTGTGGGTGTGAGTGTGTGTGTGTGTGCATATGTCTACAAAAATTGTAGATGCTTTACAAGTGACTTAAAAACAATAAAATGAATTAAAGTTGTTTCAAACTTTTCATTTTAATAAACAAAAATGTTATTTTGGGATAATAAAAAAAAATCCACAACTGGAACGTGACACACTTTCCAATCAATATAGGCCACAGGGTGAAACGGGGCTACATTAAAATTTCACTGTATGAAAAACTATTGGTATCAGTAAGATAATTTGTTTTGTATTTAATATGAATCTTTGCAAAGCACATTTCTGAGTCCAGCACTACTACTACTTCTTTTTTTACCCAGAGCACAGGTGCAGCTCTGCTAAATTAAAACTCAATAAAAGCCATAACTTGCCACACTTTCCCATCGTCAATGCCAGTCACATTTATCAATATTTACCCCATCTACAGGTTAAATGATGAAGTTTTCAAACGTGTGTGTTTACATTTATGAACAGTCTCTCTCTCTCTCACACACACACACACACACACACACACACACACACACACACACACACACACACACACACACACACACACACACCTCTTAGTAAATATGTCAGCCAGAAAGGAGAGAAATTCAGAGTGTGTAGGAGAGTTGGAGAGTGTCAGACACAAATAAAGATCATTTAAAAGCAACGCAAAACTAATTTCCCTTTAAAAACCCGCAACACGATGCAGCTGTATTATTACAGGCCTTAATAATTTAGAAATGGTGACTAATTGGCAGGAGGAGGCTTTGGGATCGAGTGGATCAGAGAGATGCACTTTTCCTCTTGTTGGATGGACACAGCGATAGAGAAACATCAAAACAACACCGAGCGAAATAACTTCATTTTTCCCTGCAACTTGGCAGCAGCGGGGAAACTTTTCAGCCAGCAGCACGGTGGGATTTTGGATTGTAAATCATGTCTTCAAAACGCGCGCATACACACACACACATACACACACACCTCACACTCTCTCGCTCACACACACACTCACTCACTCACACACACACAGACTCGCCGCAGACCGGAGCGTATGGACCGTGACAGGCAACACATGAGCGGCGGTAGTTGAGTCGCCGCTGAATCGGCCACATTGTGGCCACATCGCCGCGTGAAAGTGGAGGAAAGCCGCGGCGGTCAGACGGCGCGAGAGAGGAAACTTACGTTTGATCTGCCGGGGGTTGCTCTGCTTCCTTCGGGACATGCCTGCTGCGCGGCTGGTCACTGAATCCAGGTGTAGTACTGACAGATCGATAGCTTTTGGCTCATCCAAGCAGCCGGGTTTTTTTTTTTTTTTGTGGGTTTATTTTTTTCTCTCTCTTTTTTTAGTCAGATGGGAATTTGAGAAAGAAAAAGAAGGAGAAGAAGAAAGGGGGCACCAGTACTTTTTTACGCACAAGTCTATCGTTCCGTCTGTCTTTTCCTTTATCTTTCTCGTCTCTCTGGCTCAGGCTCTGGCTTTCTCTCTCTCTCTCTCTCTCTCTCTGCCTCCCTCTCTCTCTCCCCCCACTCTCTCTCTCTCTCCCTCTCTCTCTCTCACACACACACACACAAACCCTCCCTCTCTCTTTCTCAGCGCCCTTCTCCGTGATGAGGCTGCGCTTCGCCGCGATCCGCACGGACTGACTGGGGAGGTGAAAGCGTTGCGCGCTTTTGTTTGAAGATAAGGTTTGTTCCTCCCCGGGTACCGTAGCCGTGGCTTGGTGAACTTCACTTGATCCACAATTACTTTTTTTTCTTTCACTTATTAATTAGCATCTCTCCTAATTAACAGATTTTTTTGTTTTATTTTTTGTAGGGAAGATAAATAATAATAAAAAAAAGATGAATATCCACAGTTTCCTGTACATTTATTTTCTGAAAAATATTTTTCAAACACTGCACGTCTTCAGATTTTTTTTGCAACCTTATTTTTGTCATCATAAACATTGCCACAGGCAAAGGGCATGGATCTGAGGTAATTGAATGCAGCCTTTGGTCCTTTTCTGAGTCTATATTCATTACACACACATGGATTACTTCAGTTGCAGCATGGCCCTTTCATTCTCCCATGATGCACTCTGAGACAGGCATATCGTCCTGACCTGAAATGGCTTGACCTCTTCAACAAGCCCACCTACAGAAGATATTTTTCTCCCCAAAAAAATATTCTTAAACAAAAAATATAATACAATTAAAAAGAAATATTTGGATGCTCAGTTTGAGCCTTGGAAATAAAAACATGCAATTTTTCAATGATAAATAATACATTTGGAATAAGAGAACCATTTTTTTTTTTTTTAACTTTATTTACTAGTATTGGATAAGCTGTCAATCACATTGAGAGTGGTATTTCATGCCCACAATTAGAGGTGCACTTTTCAAATATTCAGTTTTATTTTATTTATTTATTTTTTTTTTAGAAGAGACAGTAAAAGAGAGAAATCATTCAGATTCCGGCTGCCATTTTGACTGCCATGTTCTGAATAGTTGCCCAAACTGGAAATCACTCTCTTCAATTAGCCAGTTGGACTGCCAAGGAAGACAAGCAAGTGGCCTGTGAAATTATCTTGTAACCCAATTCCACAACTTTGGAATGGAGTCTGAAACTACAGAATAATTTATGTGGCAGACGGGTCAGCGCTGGTTCACCTTGAGGAGAGCATCTGTCTTGCGAGCCCCCTTGATTTGTCTCTTTCTCTCCTTGCTTTTTCTTTTTTTCTCCTACTTCATTCTTTCTTTCTCTCTGTTTTTCCTTCTCATATGCAGCTTTGGTCGTGATCCGAGCGTCCGAATGTCATGGGACAGTGGAAGTCATAAACACTGAATCATTTCAATATCCCGGCTTTGTCACGCTGTAAACACACAAATACACACACACACACAAACACACACAGAAAAGAGTTTCTCATATAAAGTAACAGAATTGTCAATTGCTCAAAACAAACTCCATACAGCTGTTAAACAGACCCACATCGATTTTTCTCAGATTCACGTCCAACGTACACCATGAAGCCACAAGTGAAAATCCAGTGAAAACCATTACAAGGTTAAAATTGAAACAGTCCTACACCCTTACGGAAATTAGCGTGTTAAACATCCATAAAGAGCATTTACTGGCCATATTAGGAACCCAGCACCAAAATCAATAATGACTTGTGGTAAGAGCAACAACATGGTGAGAGAGGAGACTCAAATTGCCAGCTGAAGATTAATTTAACGCCACTCCTAAATCCTCTGAGACTGCAGCGTGGTTCTTCTGTGCTGTTCCTGAGCCCCAGTGGCTTGTTTGAAGCCGACTTTGATTGACAGGTACAAATCTGCGAGAGGAAGAGAAAGCTTTTTTTTTTCTTTTTTTTTCGTTTTTTTTTTTTTTACTGCTCAGACCAGATGGTTGTGATAATTAACATGATACTGTTTCCATCGCTGGGGAAATCACTGACACAAGGTTGGTCATATTAATAGGTTAAGGTATACTGTATGCTGCAGAGATGCTGCACAGTGCGCTCACATAATCTGATTACAAGGGGAAAGGTTGATTTAATGTGCTAAATCATTTGATTAGAACTGCCAAGTCACATTTGGGGAATGCCATTCAGTGTCGGGGCAGTGGAGGTGGGCTGTCTGGTGGCTTACACACATTCGCTCTCTGTTTTTTTTCTCTTTAAAAGAAAGTTTCAGAACAATGAGTGTCTGTGCCTCACTGGTGAGTCCATCACTCTGACACATCAGCTTGTATTTTACAAGAACATCTCATTGAAAAGGAAGACATGATTTGAAGTTTGTATTGGTACTATAAACAATATTTGCACTGTCTTCATCTTTGAGAGTGATGTGTATATGTTGTTTAATATTCAAGATATCTATTCCTAATTACTGATTTTATAATAGTCTGTAAACATGCCGCAGTACTCCTCTGCTGCAAACTGATGCTTTTGTTAAATACCTGTATTGTTAGAAGTACTGGATGGGATGAGGGACTGTACTAAATTTATTTGGGTGGAAGCATAAGATGAAACATTTTTTTCGCTTCTGTGTTTTTGAACTATTACAATAAATCTGACTTTTTCATACATACAGTAAAATAATTTCTATCTTCAAAAATCAAAAATATTGGAGATACATTATTCCAAACCACAATCTTAAATATTTCATTGCTGTAAAATTTCAGAAATGTGAAAGAAAGAAACAGAGTTCAGACTCATGCACTACAACAGAGACTACTGCTAAAATATGCGAGGGTAAGATTAACTTTATGAAGAAAAGCCAAATTGTCCTTCTTGCAGAACAAACTGCAGAGTGGCCTCGTTACAGAGAGAAGAAGAAAAATCACACAATATTCATTCCTCTTTATAAACACCTCAAACCTTGGTATTTTCAAACCCTGCCTAAATGTTTCCATTATAATAAAGTAAAAAAAAAAAAACAAAGATTTATCCGCCGGTTAAATGATCATCTGGTTGCAGTCACTGGTTCACACGTGAGTAAAAATAAAGCAGGCTCCGTCCCGGTATTGTGTTAATTCTGACGACAGCTGCAGCCTTCCTGGAGCTGCTGTGCTGACTGAGTAATATCACAGGGAGCCTGGCATGACAAATTACTGGGCTGATTTCTTCAAGGGATCACACATGTCCGGTGGCGCCGGGAGTGACAGCCGTCGTGTGGACGGGAACCTGCTCGGCAAAGAGCAGACCTCAGCAGCTCATCTTGGACGTCGGTGTTATGAGTTTGCCTGCTGCAGTGTCACCCTCTGGCTGCTGGTGATTGGTTGGTCTCAGGAGGAAGTGAGGTCTGTGTGTGTGTGTGTGCGTGTGTGTATGTGTGTGTGAACGTACAGTGATGCGGGGTTCAGGGTCAAGGTGGCACATATCTAAAAGCTTAGATCATGAAAGAAAGAAATGAGGACTAGAGGGAAAACGAGGCCCAAACTTTCACTTAAATGACATAACAGCGCATTAATGAGACACGTGACTTCTGGTGGCTCTGATGCTCGGTTGTTGTTGTTGTTGTCGGTCCGTCCTGGGTGCGATGCTGGTGCTGGTTGTGGCTGAATGCTCCAGCTCCCCCTCCCCAGCCCAGCTCCCTCCCTCCCTCCCTCCCTCCCTCCCTCCTCCACCACCCTTCCATCCACCCATCCGTCCAGCCAGCAGCTCCAGCAGCAGTGAGCAAACAGATGTCTGAGAGAGTGCCCACTCCGCTGGCCGGGCTGCCAAAACCACCCGCAGCCCTGGAGGCCTCAGCGCCAGCTCTTTCCAGGGAGGCTTCACTCTCCGTACCACTATCCAGTAAACTCTCCCCCTCCCTCCTCTTCCTCCTTCATTTCACCGACTCCCTTCTGTTTTACTGAGGAGATATACTGAAACGTGCAATCAGCTTTAAAACAAAGCTGCTAAAGTTATAAAAAAATATATATAAACATAAGAACTATGTCAACATGAAAAAAAAAAGCCTGAGTCTTCACAAAGAAAAAAAAAAGACAGGCAACTGAAATGCCACACAACCCCAAAGCATCTTCAGATGACACCAAAACATTAAAGTGGAGGGAAGTGATGAAAACACGAAGCGAGGGGCGGGATGAACAAACTATGCTCCTCCCAGTGGGAGTGAGTAAATCTGTAAATAAAGGCTTTTTTTTTTTTTTTTGTCGGGGAGGAGGAGGAGGAGAGAACCACAGGGCAGTATATTCTCCCCGCTAATCTCAGTGTCTTTTTATGTGGTCAAAAGCTGAGATTGTGACACCTCTGGGGGATAACCGGCGAGCCTTTTTATGGATTAAAATCAGAAATATCCTCCCTCATTTCAAGGAGGTTAATTTCTTAAAATAATAGTATTACATGATGGAGTGATGTGACTGAGGGAATGCAGCCTGTGGAGTGAGACAGGATGGACATCCTTCCAACACCCCCACAAATCTCAGCTATTAGAATAGATTTTCAAAATAACCACCATTAATATATAGTTGGAATTTAAAGGTTAGTTACTATGGTTTAAATGTACTTTTTGCCATTTCAGGGCTTTTATTAATGACTAATATGAACTCATTTTCTCCTAAGGAATCAATATATGATATTTAATGATTTATTTATCATTATTTTTTTAATAAAAGTAACAAAGCTAACAATAACAGTTTATTTCATCACAAAAATATTAATATTTTTTGAGCATCACATTTTCTAATGTTGCTTTTCTGCATGGCTACAGCAGGACTGTATGATAGTGGAGAAAGCAGAGTGAATACTAATTCAATCATGCATTACTTATAAGCCTCTCAAACAATCACTACAATTTTCCATCATTTGAATACCAGTATATTTTAGGATTTTATGAGGAAAAAAAAAGGGGGAAAAAAAACTCTCTTAAGCCATCACAGTTTGCACTTCTCCAAAACCACATTCGCAGCTCACACAATCATTTTTTTTTTTCTTTCCTAATAATTTTGAATCTGCCAACCTCAGTGGCCAGAGGAAGAGCAGCAGTCCTCAGCAGTGCAGTTAAAGGTCTTTAGCCCCTGGATAAAGAGGGATTTCTCTTTTAATTTTCAGCTTATACAATAAAAACAGAGAGAACATACATTTTTACAGTCCCTGGCAGACTGAAGTGACCTACTTATGTTCACAGTCTATTATATTCTACCTGCATTAGCAGAATTAAATGGTAAAAAAAGGCACCTGTTATAATGTCACTCAATGTAATGATCGTGTCCAGAAGTCAGAGGTTTGTCTGCCAAATGTCCAAATCACATATTTTCTGTTTAATACATGAGCACCTCATGTGTTTTGACATCATGTGATTTAATATTATTCGTTTTTATGAGGTCAAGTAAATTATATTTGATACGTGTAGTTGATTTTTTTTTTCTCCCTCTTTTTATATATATGCATGAGCAAGTGAGGACCCACATCTAAACGCAGCATTATAATACAGTGTGTTGATGTATTTTATAAGTGTGTCTGCTGGTTTATTACATATGCAGAGGCATCAGTGCACAGCAAAATGGAAAAATGCATCAATATATTCACAGAAAGGCAGGCCGGAGACAGCTCAGAAAATAAATCTACATCTGCCAGGCTCCATGCAAACAGCAGAGCCATCCTTAATGGTGAAACCATCGATGAAAACAGATAAAAATATTAAATATTCAGACATTCCTTTCAGCCAGTATCAAAAGCGTCCAGATGTGGGAAGGCGAAGTTGTTATCATGAAGCCAACGACAGGCATTGAAAGAAATTCCTCTGAATTTTCAACCATATAAAAGTATTTTATGGCATGCAAATAAATGGTAATTTTTGACTATGGAGAGAAAAAAAAACATGCCAATAAACCCTATCATTTGGGACTAAAACTCCACAAACAGGAGACACTTTCAATTTGCTCTGCCTGTCTCCCCGCGTTAGATGCCTGCGATTGCCGCGAAATTAATCCATTTAACAATCTGTGGCTTAAATTTGAGGATTTCCAGTTTTTTTAGAATATCAATAAGTTCCAATTGAAGAGAGGATTCTTTTGCAATTCAGGCATGTGCGGGCGATAACGGCAGAGTTGGCATGAAGAGAGGCAAAGATGGATTAATTATGCAGAGAACATGGAAATTCTGCTTATCATCGCTTAGCAAAGGAGCCCAGCTCACATAATCAGAAAACGAGGATGAAAAAAAAAAAAATAACAATGCAATGGCACCTTCCAGCCCATCATCTTACAAGTTAGATTTTTCCTGTAATTAAAAAGTAACATACAATTATATTCATATCTCATATGCAGACTATGAGTGGGTGTATATTAAATAATTGCATTGGGATATAAGGGTTGAAGTAAAAAAAAAAAAAAAAAGATAGAGAAAGAAGTAAAAAAAAAAGAAAAAGAAAGCTTGCTTCACAGGGGTATAGCTCCCCTGGGTTGGATTGAACTACTTAGAAACTGCAAAACTTAAATTATCTTCGGAAAGCAAACAAAGACAAAGGCTAAAGAGAGACGACAGAAGCTACTGTATATTTACTTCCTTGTGTTTTTGCAGACATGCACCGAGAGCATTTTGGAAACACGAATAATAACGTCTAAAGGCAGCGGTGCTAAATCCCCTCTGAGGATGCATGATATGGAAAGATATATGCTGCATTTTGTTTCTCATTTCATGTCGTCCTCAGATTTCGCCATCACAGCTGAGCGTCTCAGGATGTCGAGGAGCTGCGTTCAGCCTGCCAGCTCTGTGAGAGGCAGCTAATATGTGCTGGGCTTAGCCTCGCATTTCTCCTCTTCCTTCAAGAGAAGCAGATTAAACTGTTAATGTTGTACACTGGATGCAAACAGGCAAGCATTTCAAAAGCCATCTCTTTTTTTTTTTCTTTTTTTTCTTTTTTTTTTTGAGATGTCAGGGCCAAAAAAAAAAAAAAAAAAATCCTGGTAAATAAATCAAAAAAATAAGAAAAAGAGGGCAGAGGTTAATTATGGCGCTCTGTGCTATACAGTTATATTCAAAATCTAAAAATCTTCATTTTCTGACATCTTTGGACCAATACACTTTTGATTTGCCCTGAAAAATGGTAGTTATAGAGGCCATATTAAAAGATTTATGTATTATTTCCATTCTATTAGATGGTGTGTCAAATGATGTCAAAAGAAATCTTTGCGAGTTCACTCCAAGGTTGTGATTCATTTGTAGCGTTTTTGAAAGTGTGACGTCTTTTACTTGACGTACCTTCCCTGTGTTTAATTTTCCTCTCGTGCACCTTGACATAAACACCTGGAAGAGCGGCTCACACATCCCCTGACTTCATGCTGAGCGTTTCTGTTTGCTCTGCTCTCTGACTGCTCTTTCCTGCACAAATCAGAAGTTATGTAGAAATCCCCACCACAAACACAGCTTTTTCCATTTTCCAGAGGTTGACTTTTAAATTCTTGAAGTTCATTTATGACTAATCTGTAACCAGATTTAGCTGTTATAAAAGCAGGTATGCAAGTATATTTTTAAAATGTTTCTCTTGACAGTTTTTGAGTCAAATAAAGGGGGGAAATTTCTGATCATGGTGGAAACAGCTCGGGGGAAAAAAAAAAAAACAGTGGTATAGTGGTTAACATGGTGGAGTTTCCATGTTTTCCCTGTGGGTTTGTGGGTTTTCCTCCCACACAGTGAAACATGCATTTGGGGTTGATCGGTGACTCCAGGTTGTTCCTTCCCTTCACCCACAGTCGGCCGGGACGTGACGCTGGGACCCAAAGTTTGATGAAGTGGTGGATGGACGGTTGAAGACAAACAGATTTCACACCTTTATAGCTTTGCAGTTGAATTATTTAGTTGTTAAGTTGTTTCATATTGTTAGATTTTATCTCATTTAGTAGAGACAGTCCGGCTGGCAGGAATACAGAGAATAAAACATGTAATTTTTGCTTTCTTCTGCGGCCTCTGCAGTGTGAAGTACTGTCCACAGCGCGACTCCGGCTCCTGATTCATAATTGTTCTGTCACATGCTTTTGTTAGATTATGGATCTTCTCCGGCATCGTAGCCCATCCTTGGCTTTTCCAGCTGACCCCAAGAAGCAAATCCCTTGAAACTTCTTGAATCAGGCTTTTTTTCCCCCCTCTCTCTCTCTCTCTCTCCATCTGAGATAGCTTTCCAGTTCACTTGCAGATTGCGGCAGCCTTTCAGAGAGCGCACCTGTTGCTTGAGCCCTGATTTCGCTTTTTGATCAGAGCGCTCTCTGACAAAAGAGGGAGAGAAGAGGCTGAAGAAGAGGGAGAGGCAAGAGAAAAGATCCTTATCGAATGCTCTCCACCGGACAATGAATTTTCCCCCAACCATTCAAATGTATCTGCAGAATGCTTGAGTGATTCATTACAGCAGATTCTGAAGTGTGACAATGGACCACAGAAATGAGTGATGGTATCTTTTTCCTGATTTCATTTCCCTGATCCTCCTTATCCCCCTGGCCTGTGTACCTCTATTAATTAGAAAGTAGGGATTTCCACTCATCAACTGATGGGTTTCATGCTCTGCTCTGTCACAAATCTCCTGTCCACGCTATCGCTCTCCTCCCAACCCACGGCCGCCTCGGAACGTGCGGTGCGCCGCTCCGGCTTCAATCTCGGCTGCGAGTCAGGGTGGCTTTGGCGATTCATAAATATTTATAAACCGATTAAGAAAGAATAATAAAGTTATAAGACAGTGGCTGGTTACCCTTGAACAGTAGCATGGATGACTTCCTAAGGAGGGGAAATGTGATCAAATGTGCCAGAATCCTCTCTTTGCTGAAGTTCTATTAGGGGACGCTTCCTTCTTGCCGTTTTGAGCAGAGAAACTGTTAGTTTGTTATTTTATTACTCACTTGGGCAACCTCATAAAACAATTAGTAATATGAAATTTATAATGATTAGCTGCCATATGGTCAGGAGACTCATAAATATGCAAAGTGGAGCACTACTGTACTGTCAAAGCAAAGTGGCGTTAAAAACAGCTTCTTCCCCCGAAGCTGCGGCTCGACTGGACTCCATTAGATTGGACTGATGTGCTGCCATCATTAAAGTGTGTGCGATGCACGTCATTTGAAGTCTACTGTTTATATGCCGTATCTCCACATCAAACGAACACGTCACTCATCACGCCAGTCCACCAGTCGTTATCTATCTTTGCCACACTTATTACTGCTGATGGGTCTTACTGTTCCAGCAGTATGACGTTGGTTGGATTTCATACTTTTATTAAAGGTTATGAGAAACGTACCATCAGCTATTCTATTCTATTCTATTTTACAACAAAAAATTTTCTCACACGTTTCTCCAGAATCAGTTCTCTTTGCTCCACATACATTAGCCGGCGTATCTGAAATGCATTAAACTCGGTGAAAATCAGGAAACTAGTGAAAATACTGGACCTTTTTCCCCATTTTGAGTGACCTTCCTAATTTAGAAATAAGTTATTAAAAGTTATCAAAATAATTCAGAAAACAGAGTCAATCGGGGTTTTTTTTAATTAAAAACTTATCTTGGTAATTCAGTTGTGTGCAAATGTCAAAGGGTTGCCTAATTTTCTATTATTTGTTACAGAAGATTTAGTTTGAGTCTTCAGAAGTGTGAATGCAAATTAGGGCTGCTGATATTAGGTGAATATGTGATCTCCACATGATTTGTAGGGAAAATAAACACATAAGTAGATGATGTTGTTGTCCATGTGTTTTAAGATTTGTTCTTTTACACAACAGACCACTTTATTTTGCATTAGTTTATAAACTGTTGAGGCGGTTCATTTGAGATTTCATGTGATTTTTAGCTAATTGCATTGTTTTGTAAAATAATTGCACTTTTATGGAGTCACAATCTAGTGAAAATCTGTATTTTTGGAATACATTGATGTGACAGTTATCCTTAATTTGACAATATATTGAGCAAAGCTCATACAAAAACAATTCTATTCACTTTAAAACTTGCATGAAACATTTGTGGGTTTTCTTGAAGAGGGCCCACACATTTTCTCGGAATTTCTGCATGAACGCCATTTCAGATTAAATTTACTTTGTCTCTCAGCTAACATACAACAGGGATGTTCCAATCACACTTTTTGGCACCAATATGATGCGATTT
The DNA here is from genome assembly GCF_902148845.1 of Salarias fasciatus. Classification (NCBI taxonomy): domain Eukaryota; kingdom Metazoa; phylum Chordata; class Actinopteri; order Blenniiformes; family Blenniidae; genus Salarias; species Salarias fasciatus. The sequence continues at coordinate 18,284,087 of NC_043755.1, forward strand.
TTCACATTTCAGCTTCAACCGTAAGCAATACTTTCCTGTTCTGACACTCACACTGATAGTACTATATTGCCAACATTGCTGTATTATAATGTAGTACAGTGTAGTACATTATAATACAGCTAAGTTTTCTCAAGCTAAAAACTTCATTAAAAGATGCATTGCTTAGCTACAATTATCGCAAAAGTCACTTATATAATCAACTTATTCTCAGAATGATGAAAGTTTTATGAAACTTGTTTGATCTTGAGTCAGTCACAAAAAAAAGAACAATCAGCAATCCACTCTGCGCTGTCTTCAAAAGAAGAGAACACATTTATCTGGAATACGAGTCACTCAAACTAGACTGAAAAACTTCACCTGAACTGTGACAAGAAATTAAAATTCAATCCCATGAATCCCACTTAAGAACTGAAGTTTGATAATAAACTGAAACATAAACAGTATTCAGTGAAGCCGATCCGACGCTCCCAATTCCACTTCAAACGGGCTTAAACAGGTTGTCCTTTGACTGCCGGTGTATAAAGTGAAAAGTTTGGACACGCCTTCTCATTCAATATTTGTTCATTATTTTCAGGACTATTTCAATTGCGGATTCTCACTGAAGGCATCTAAACTATAAATGAACGCATCTGGAGTAATGTAGAAAATAAAAACGGTTCTTTATCCTTTTTCAAAGTCTAGAGTTTGTTGCTTCAGTGCAGCCTTTCTCTTTTTCTTTGTCTCTTTATTTCTCTTCAGTTGTTGTAACCGCAGTGTATTCCACTACATGTTTACCTTTGAAATGTCTGATCAGATTAGTTGTGTTAAAGGAGCTCCGGTGCTCGTTAGCCACTGACTGTCAATGCTGCTTATGGTTTGGTTGAAATTCGTCTGTTTGTAGCAGATCAGAAATGGGCCTCAGTGGACAGCGGCTGACTTCAAAAGCACCTAGAAAGTGATCAGCGGGATTTGCCGATACCCAATCAATCAACAATGTCACTTATATTGCCCCGATTCGATATCCGACAACCCATTCAGGACATCTGTAACGTATATTTCTGAAGAAATACATGGTAACGTATCCCTCTGAATGACAGACAGCAAAACATGAACAACCGTTACACCAGCAGAGAACAAAATTCAGACTTTGTAGGTTGCTTCAGGTCACACTCAACTGTTCAGGCTTCTGGTGACAGTATGCTAGGACCCACATGCACAGTGACCTCTAGTGGTGACATCAAATATCACAGGCGCAACGGCTGCAGGTCCATTACACTCAATAGAGGCCAGATTCTCTGTGAGACGTTTTAGGAACAAGTTGTTGTAAAACAATAATGAACAAATTCAAAGTGCTTTACAGCAGAGGCGTTTGAGACTCCAAACTGAAGTATTGCTTAGTTTTATGTAGCAGACTAATTCAACCTGAATCTTAAGCCTGTCTGTATTTACGTGTATTTAAAAACACATCACAGGATTAGGAGTTATACAGTACTGAAAAAGAGCGTCCAGGATCCTACACAGTACAGTCACAACAATAGTGGTTTTAATCTGTAAATTATTGTAACGTAACAGAGGTGAACACAACTGCAGCCCCAGATCTCCGAATGTCCAGAAATGTACTCTGGTGTGACACATTTAAGCTTTCCTCTCTTCAATAGTTAATTGGGATTTCAAAAATGGGACAAATCTCAGAGTAATATTTATTTATTTCTACAAAAAAAGCTCAGAGAATAAAAAACAGCAAGGCTGGATTTACTACGAGAGTGAAGGACACATTGCAACACTCCCAAAGTACCTTTTGCTTGGGTTTTTAGGGACAGTCTGACTCTTGAAAGTACCATTAATTATTAATGATACCCCGCACTGCTGAAATGGCCAATTTCCCTGTTGTCTCTATGACTGGAAGGGTGCTTGAGGGCGAAGACCTGCAATTAGCTGTTATATGTGGGTGGCCATTCTAGACAGCATCAACTCTTGTTAGTAGCATGACTGCAGAGGAAAGGAGACTGAACCCCAAGACTAATTATCCTTTCCCTCTCCCTTAAATATGAAGACATTAAAGTTGATTAGTCTTTCTAATTAGGTTATGCTTTTTGATACTGCTTATGTTTTTTGCTTCTGGCTTTTATGTATGATAATCTCTTTCTTGCATACTTGCCTGCAAAGTTATTTCATTGTACTGGCATTGCAAAGGAGCGGACAGGGGCTCGTCTGGGAAATAACGGATTTCCACGTCACCGGGGTGAATATCGTGCAAAATTGTTGCTTTTTTTTTTTTTTTTTTTTTTTTTTTTTTTTTTAAAGGTAGTCACCCACAGAAAGTCACATGGCGTCTGTTTGGAACAAAGGAAACAGTGAGTCCACTTGTCCATGTGCTGAATTTCCAGAGAAAACCAAACCACAAGAGCCACTTAACCCAAGATGTTGCTTTCAAATAACGGCTAAATCTGATATGCCAGCCATTCCCCCCCCCCCCTTCACAACGGCACACAAGGACATGACTGGGCAGAAAAAGGAGAGTCCTCATCTGTAAGATTAGGTTTGGCAACTCTACTCCTCTCCTCTGGATGTCAGATCAGCCGAGTAAATTATATTGAGATCCTCTCAGAGATGACAGATGAAATCTGTCTCTTTGGGCTTGACGTGGAGCTGCAGGTGATACATGATATGCGATAAGGCAGTGATGTCACGGCCGCAGGTGGCTACGCCGCCGCTCCTCCTCCTCCTCCTCCTCCTCCTCCTCCTCCTCCTCCTCCTCACGCGTCTCCTACTTGTGTGTAAAATGGCAGCACTGTGAGTGGCTCACAGAGAACTTTTATCTCCCCCCCATCTGTGTGGTCTCAGGCGCGATGATCTTGGACTCCAGCCATCTCAACCTTCATGCCATTTAAGAAAAAAAAAAAAAGAAAGAAAGAAGGAGCGGGTGGAGGAGGGGCAGCGGGATGGAGAGAAAAGAGAGGGAGGAGAAGGGAGGGGGGGCGAAGACGGCTGTGTGATCCCCCTTTTGAGTTTCGGGGCAAGCAAGCAGCTGTTTGATATGTTTTTGTGGGAAGTAGTGAGGGTTTTTTTTTTTCTTTTTCTTTTCCCACTTTGTCTTGCAACTCACATCAGTTTGGATTCATATGTGTTTCAGTGTGATGGCTGAAAATGGAAGTTATATTTTGAAATGAAAAGACAATTCAAATTAAAATCCAAGAAATCTATGAAAATATGAGAAATGTAATTTAGAAAGGGACAAACTTTCACTGTTTTATCTTATCTACTTTAAAAGTTCATTCCTTGTTATGGGAAGTAAAGAAATGTGGAGAAATCGCTGCACTCGTCAGTGCACGCCACTGATCACTGTACATTCAGTTAAAACACCAGCTTTACTCACTGTTTGTACATGTTTTGGAAACGTAAAAGCTTAAAAGTGAACCCCTATACTGTTGTGAGAAACAGTGAGTCCAATAATGGTGACAGACGTTACATTATGTTTTGTTTAAACGCATCATGTGTTGGAATATATATATATATAATATTAAATGTCAGCGGTGTCAACCATAAGGCTCGTGGGCCAAAACCGGCCCGCATCACGCCCCAATTCAGCCGGCTGGACCACCAAGCACATTGTTAAAAAAAAAAAAAAAAAGAGTAAAGTAAGATTTTTTAAATAGCTTTCAAGTTTAAATTTTGCATTTCTTATGGTGGTATATTAGCAACCCGCTCAACTGAAGGTGAAACTGGACTGCATGTGGCCCCAACTGGCACAGTAAGCCTGAACAAAGAAAACAGTAGAAGTCATGGCACTGCAATCATATCTGTTAAAGAATTCACTACCTTGATTTATCCCTCAAATTACTGAATAGTAAGACAAAAACATATAATTTTCACAAAGATATAAACCTTTGTTCTCCTACTGAAATCTACTGAAATACCTTACCCAAGGAAATGAAGAAACAATGATTCAGAAGAACATAAGCCAAAAGTTTGGATGATATGAATGCTCAATCTTTAGAGTTAAAATAGTTTTAACGTAACTCAAATAGCAGTTAGCCTGACTCATAAAAGCCATTTCAAAAAACAACTTGATTTTAAGTGAAACAAGTGGTATTAAAATATCGAAATGGGCAAATTTATCTTTTCAACATTCCACGTTCTAGTCGAGTTCAGTTGAGTTAATTTCTTAAGCTGTCCTCGGGACCCCTGGCTTCTACCGCCGTAACCCCGCTTTTTAATTTAGAAGGTCAAACGGCTAAAAAACTGGCAAAATAAGAAGAATAATATCTACATGCAAAGCCTAAAAGCCCGTGTGTGTGTTTTCTGTCTTTTCTAGTGCCATGAAATGAGATATGAAGCACAAAAGGAGCAATCAAAATGTGATGTGTTCAAAAAAAAAAAAAAAAAAAAGAAGTCAAGTTAACTTGGTTAATGGCTTCACCCAGAGCTGGAACAGACGCCGGGGTATTTTCTTGCCAAGCCTTCCTGAACAAACAGGTATGCCTGTAGTTTTTTGATAGGGACATCTTCACACTGCAGACACTGAGTGGGGCTTCAAGGACTTATCATTTTGAAATGAGGAAAAGTAAATATATGTTGCTTGTCAATAATTAGGAATGCCTCGTCTTTTGTTTCTATGCGGCAACTATGTATGTTGTTGTCAATGTGCCATTTTGGACTCGGCTGCACTTCAGAGATATAGAGGCTGGGCATGTTGTCTTCCCTGTATTGTGATACTACGGCTTGGCACAGTTCTTTCATGTTAATGGATAAACACTGGCTAACAGTATATCAACCCGGAGGTTGTGTGCGTTTGTACATGGAACACCTTTTAATATGAGCTATAACATCAAAAGATTGTTTAAAGGTTATTCCATACAGTAATGCTAGAATTCAATTAATTTCTCCGATTGTCTAGCAAAATGAAACAGGAGGGCAGTGCTACAGCACAACATTCAGCTAAATAGCTTTGAACTACAGATAGTTTCCATTAATTAAACTGGATTGCGAGTTGTTTAATCAATTTCAGAGCCCCAAACAGTGACAATCAACTGCCTGCGTTTGTTGTGTGTGTGTGTGTGTGTGTGAGTGTGTGTGCGCAAGCGCACATGTGCATAGGCATGGGCACGAGCGTGCACGTCTGAGAGTGTGGTCAAAAAGACAAAAAAACGAAAGCATTTGTGTGTTTGCAATGCTACCGGTGGTGCCTGCATATAGGGTCCCACTAATTAACCTCCACGTTGATAATGTGCTTAATTACTTTATATTGTGATTTAGTTTCTTCCTAGAGGTTATTCTCTCTTTTTAGATTGCAGAAATAATCTCACGCGCCTCAAAGGTGTTGAGCGGAGAATGCGATGCCCCAGTGAAACGCCGGTGCACGCAGGCATCTGCGGATAGACTCTGTGATTACCGCCGCACTGACATCAATGGGAACTGTTTGACACCTGGCCCAGAGAGAGGGCAGCATCAGGCTGCAAGAACTTTGATTAAATGAAAAAAAAGAGAGGAGGAGGAAAAAAAAAGAGAAAGAAAGAAGAGAAAGACAAGCACAGTTGAAGGGGGTGGGGAGGGAACTTGATGTAATTTTGTCTGATCACCACACTGGCCCTGTGTCCTATCAGGCAGAGGACCTCTCATCACCTTTAAATTTCTCTGGGCTCATGAAAAGACCAGACACAGGTTTGATAAAAATGAAAGAAAGAAGGGAAAAAAAAAAAAACTATGGCAACACAAAATGGGGTGGAATGAGACTCTGATCCTCCAGCTTTTGATATCTGGTGGAGTCAGTGCGCAACAATTTACTTGTAGTACAATTTTAAGTCCTTTGAATTTGGACGGTGCGGGCCTGCAGAGAGGAGGGGAACACACACAACATGGGTACACAAAACACACCATACAACTTCATTTAAACATGTCTCTGCTTGAGGTAGAGGACACGCTTAAAGCAGTAATTTGTATGATGATGCCAGTGGCCCAGCTATGAATGTAAAGCGTGTATTAGTTAATTCCAGTGAGATTTATTTCTGGAACAATACATTCTAAATTATCACAACGCTGAAAACTGAGGAAAATCAGCTCAACGCACCTTCCCTTGCTAATGACATGGGATTGTTCATAGATAACAAACACACACCTGCATCTCCTCACACACATGCGCGCACACGCACACACACACACTCACTCACCTCCCCCTCTCTGTTTGTTTTGTTTTGGGCAGTGAGGATAACACCTGCCTCTCTCCCAGTTAATGGTCTTTTTAATTCATGGCTCAAACCCATTTAAAGGCAAACCCTTTCACAATTTACTTAATTTCTGATGTCATTTCCACCCTATAATTACTGTTCTCTCCCTCATATTTATCAGTCAATGTACCTGCAATGAAAATATAAGACCTTGACACCACTTTTGCGGAATCAAAATAGTATTTAATTTGATGTCTTTGGCCGTCAAACATTGTTCGAGGGACGTAATTAGGACAAATTTATCTCCGTTTTTTTTTTTTTTTTTTTTTTATTTTGGGGATATTGCCAAGACATGTGGGACCTTTATGATAAGAAGGGGGAAGAAAACGTTTGAACACCGCTGCCCAGTATCTCATGGTTATTGTGAATGGCTTTCAGTAAAATTAATGGTGTGGGGGAGATTGCAGTGCGGCCGCGGCGAAACAGGATGCAGATGTGGTTACAGGGCATCCAGGTAAGGAAGCAGTCGTTTCCTAAACACAATGTGGTCTCACACACACGCGCGCACGCACACACACACACACACACACACTGTAAATGTAAGAGGCAAAATAGGAATTTGGATCATTCTCATTGTGTGTTCCTAATACTCCCCCAGTTCTCTCTTTTGTAATCTTTTTGAGCATTTTCTCTCACTTCACCTCTCCCTGAACATGCAGTATTTTTCCTTTTTTCTCACTCAATATGAACCGCATTTTTCCTTGATAGCTCTTTTTTTTTCCCGGCACTGTAGAAACGAAATATTAAAATAAAACGTCCTTAAAACAACCTTGATCAATTTGTTAATCATTAATGCATAAAGTCACAATTGGATGCATGAAAACATCTTTGGACGCCTTTTAAACTTCCTCTCGGCCACTTCGCAGCCCCTTCCAAGAGGCTGCGCTGATCTATATGCACATGAGGAGGAATATGTGTGAGACAACTGCTCCCAGCAGAGTGAAAAATTACTCTTGGGGGACAAACAGATTTTTGTGAGGTTGTTCTGCTTCTGTGTACAGCCAGATTTTCTGTACACAACCTGCTATATGTTATGTTGTCAAGACCGATATTTTTTTTTCCCGCCGCCGCAAAGGAAAATTAATTGCGAAGAGGGCCGAGAATTTGTTTTCATATTGGCTTGGTGGAGCCGAGTGCCAGGATGGAGGAGGACAGCTGTGGGGGAAGGCTGGCCGACCCGCTGCCTTCTGCCTCTCCCATGCCTTGCTGCACAGAGTCTGTGACAAAACAAGCCTCCAGGAATACTGGGCAAACACTGAGAGCCTCTCACTGGGATCCGCACTATTTCCTGAGCGCACCACAGCCAAAAAAGCTTCACACTTCCAATGCTCCCTATACTTCCCTCTCTAAATTGAATTGTTGCTTCCGTGTCGCATCAAAAGATACGGCGAAGCCGTGCCCGCTCAGTCGGCGGCTTGCAAATGCGGGCGCTCGGCAGAGGTGGCGAAATTGCAAACAAACACGTTCTCGTCGCACGCTTTAACGACTCACAACAAGAAATAAGGTCAAGCATGCTGTAAGTGATTCCACCTCTTCTCAATCTGCGTGTGCTCTCACTGTACGAGGCTGTCGAGGCTCGGCTCCGGAGAGATGAGCCAGATAGAGGAGGCTGAGGTAGGGAGCCATTTTCACACCGCCACAATTACAGGAACCGTCATTACATTGCTCACTCTTACTCAAATACAGATAGAAGCCCCCCAAAATTATGCGCAGGCTAGGAGGAGAAAGTGGCTCACTTCTGTTTGCTAAATTAATCGCTTCCTAAATGGCTCCAGGCCAGGCAAAGTTAACATTTGCAGTTTCAAAGGTTTTCAGCGCTTGCAATGAGCCATGAAATTACTGCATGCCGTCGAAAATGGCAGCTGATGAAAAGCCCAAGGAGCAGGTCCCACAGGCAGAGGGAGCTTGGAAGTGAAATCTTAAACACAAAGTCTCATTTCTGATTCGGATCATGGTGAAAATTCAGAACCAAAAAAAAAAAAAAAAAAAAAACCCGGCGATGTGACGGGAGCGGGACGGGATGACGAGCAGCTGCTTCCCGGGGCCTGGCGGGGCTCGCCGGCGAGTCCGGAGAGGCGAGGCGGGCGCCGAGGTTGGGCTGAAGGAGCGTAATGATGATGTTGAGGTGCTCAGCTGCGGCCAAAACGGACTGACCCAAATTAGGTTTGATTAAATCACAGGGGTGACGCGGCAGTTCTGCAGACATCATTAACATCAAAATGATTATGGCGGAACAGTTTGGCTCAGCTGAACTCCGCTAATTCGCCCAACACTCTGATGCGAGAACACTGCCATTTGCATACGGACTGAAAATAAGCCATAAGCGTGTCCAATTACATCTGAAACACAAAGGAATTATTTCTCTCTGCTTTACCTTTGTTACATTTACAACACCACAGGATCCAACGAGAACGCTTCCAGGAGGATCGGCTCACCTGAGACGACCCACGGGACGCATTTAACAACACTACCTCCCTCCAAAACTGAGACGTCAGCGTCGCAAAAAAATAAATATTATCTCATCGTCAAAATGTTACCATCGGTTTTGCCAATTTCTTGACTTTTGATTCCACTTTCGTCTGGAGCCGGGTAAAAACATACCTTAGCTCCTACTGCGCCTGGGATCTCCAGCTCCTGCTTTGCCAGGAAAAAAAAAAAATCCTCCCCCACATATCAATCTGCAATCATAGAGCCTAGCGGACACTTTGGATTGGAGAAACTTTGACCTATTTTTCCAATGTTGGAGTGACCAACCAATTTGAGAGCCAATTTGATTTTTTTTTTCTTTTTTTTCATTAAGCATGTGTGACATGAAATTAGATCCTCAGTTAGTTCATATCTGGAAGACTTGGAAGATAATCATTTGATGTTGTGTATGTGTGTGTGTGTCTCCTAAAAAAAAGTGATAGTCTACTTACTCCCAGGCTAAAAATATTCACCTCAGAATATTTCTTATTTAAGTGATATCCAAGAGCTGGCATGTCATCTGTAATGTTAGATTAATTTTGAAATATTTGGTTAAAAAAGAGGGGGGACTCTTTGCAAAAAGCAGCGCCTATTACTGCTAATAGAATTTTTGAGTATGTTTATCTTGCTGTTCATGTATTAATGACATTTAAATATGTTATGCTTCCACTATAAAACATTAAATACTCTATTGTTGGGTCAAATTTGGAGTGGGAGAGAAGAGGTGGCTGTTTATAAATGAGAGCTTAATTAATTAAAGAATGCATTACATTTTAATGGTGAATTGTTAACTCTGGCTGCAGCCTCATTAATATGTGCCCCATGGGGATTTCAATGCCATCGCTGCACCAGCAACCTGCTGGCTGCAGGTCCTGTGGCTATTCCATGGCGCCGCTAGATTGATAGTTGACAAAGCAATTAATCACGCGGAGGCACGGACGTCCCCTCGGTGTGTGTAGCAGCAGGACGAATGATTGTTTAAATTTTCACCAGGGATGAGCTAACGTCGGGTTTTATGCAATTTCAATTAAGTGGAAAAAAGTCTGAAATTGATGACTTTTTAAAAGATCAATAATGGGTTTAAAAGGGGTCTTCGCCCAAATTATTAGAATTCTTTTTTTTTTCTCATTTACATCCACTGGGCCATGCAGATCCTCTCAGGATTATTTGTTATGGTTTGAAGATTTCATTTGGGGGGGAAATTAAAGCGTGTTACTCTCAACACTTTCAAAAAAAAAAAAGAAGGTTTGTTTGAAAAATTCAACAAGTTGAAGAAACAGTTTGATCCTGATAATACGGACTGTGTACAGAGAGGCGAAATTATGATTCAGAGTTATGGAGTAACTGCCCTCATTCACCTTTAAAATGTTGTTTCAGTTGAATAAAAGCAGACAGACCTAAAATGGAGACAGAAATTGTAACAATAGAGGCAAAAATATCCCTAAAAATACTGGTATATCCATAATATGGTACAGTATGGAAAATAATTGGGTACTCTGGGTAAATCTGATTTCAAAGCACGTGCTTCTTAAAGTTTGGAACGAAACAATGTAATCATGATGCAGCTTTATTTGATTAAAAAAAAGTTCACTATGGCCTGTATCTTAAAAGTTTCTCAAATTCAGAGATGTTCAAACTGAGACAGGGTATGATTTCAAATTGGAATACAGATACATTCTAATGGAAGTTTGTCCAATGATCAACCTGAGTTTTAAAGCCAAAAAAAAAAAAAAAAAACCTCCTGATGTTTGACAATGCTAAGTGTTATTTGCAGGAAGTGTCACTTTTAGGATCCACTGGCCATTTGTTAATAAATGCATGCCCTGTAACTTGCACAAAAACTTGTGTGTGATCTGTATTCATATCATCAATTATGTGTCCGTGTGGCAAAAAGCACTGATGTTAATGTTATGTACAGTGGCGTGAGGCTAAAGTCTTATAATCATAATAAAATCAAGAATTTCAGCTCCACACTGATTCATTATATTTTACTTATAGTTGGAGGTTGAAGTTAAAATAGTTGGTCATAAAAGGGTTAAAAACAGGTAATATGAACTTCTTGTAGCTGAGTGTTTGTTTTAAAAAATAATTAGCATTTTAATATTTTTTTCCTTTTCAAGGGCCGTGAACATTTTCTTTTTTGTTTTTTTCTGTGAAAGCAAACGCCAGTAAAACACTTGCTGGAAGACAATATCACTGCATTTTAAGTGGACTTTGAAACAGAATCTTAAAATCTGTTCCCAAACTCTATGAGCCAGGACCTTTAATGATAAATGATGATAAATTGGTGCATTTAACAAGTCTTTTGATTTCTGTGTTTATATTAGCAATGCAGTAATGGAATGGAAAAAAAAAAAATCCTGAGTAATAATATAACGGGCGCTGCGTTGTGACCTGGAAAAAGCATTAACGTTTGAGGAGGGTGTGTCGAAGGTGGACTCAATGATCACCTCAAATTAACATACAGAAATAGATATGATGGAGTCCTACAGAAATAACATTAATGGAAGTTCTGTGAATATACTTGTATTTTCCTCTGTGTGTTGTTACTTCATACATGTGTTTAAAGCTTTCCCTATGTTGACCCCGAACAGTTTTGAGAGACAGCAGCAGTACAGCGGGGAGAAGCTCACAGCATGCACAAACATGTTAACATGAACACAACAATGGCGCGCCGACTGGCCAAAGGGCCGACAAGTCCCCGCGCCACTTGAACGGCGTTGTTTAAAGCTTGTCCCTGAACCCAGTTGCTCTGAAGCCGCCATTTTCTCTCCTTTCACTCCTAATTACCACAGCCTCTCCAGAAAGTCCTCTGTTGCTCCATCTGTCCCCTCAGCCACTGACAGAGATGCTCTAATCACCTCGCATAGCGGGGCTCGCATGGGAAAAGACGACACCGACCACCATACTGTCTCAGATATGGAGCCGCTACTGGATGCCAGCGCCTCACGGGGGGTTCGCTATAAACACTGGCCGCAGCCTTGTATGGGATATGTTCAGTGATGTGCGCTGAAATGGAGCCATTTCATGTTACAGATCTCCCACACAGCCCGACAACACCGATGCCAAATGGGGTTTTGTATGAAGTATATGTGACATATGCTGCGCGCGCCAACAATCCATCAGTAGCTCACATCAAAATGACACTCGAGGGATGAAGCTCTGTTTTTGGAAGGATATAGCAAGTTTACATTATGCTACACACTGGATGTAGGCATGAAATATCACAGCAGGGGGGCTTGGAAGGGAAAGTGTATTGAAATGTTGAAGACTATCAGAAAAATAGATCAAATTGAGTGAGGGGAAGAGAGAGGAGCAGCTTGTAATAGGAAAAACTTTATTTTAAACAGTGCATGTGTTCCAAAGCCATGCCTCCACAGATCCATGTATTATTTAATCTTATTCTGTATGCCCTGCAGCTTCATATCGCACCCTCCTTGTATTTGATTCTCTTATTCTCACCCAGGTTGACACCTCCTGACTTCTCATTTCTGCTTTGCCCCCTTCTCGATGACTTTCATGTGTTCTTTTGTGGGGCGCTGCAAGTTTCCTCCAGAACTTTTCCCGAAGCAAAAAAAAAAAAAAAAAAGAGCGAGCGAGCAAGCAAGAGAGAGAGAGAGAGAGAGAGAGAAAGAGAGAGAAACTTTCCGATTCTGCAAGAAAGCCTTCTCATCTTGGCGGAGGAGCAGCCGAGGGAACTCTCAAATGATGACAGCCATCGTGAAAGGGCAGATAAGCCCGTGTGGCTTTGCCTCTGATTGTATGTTCATCTCATTCTGATCCGGCCGCGATTCTAAGCCCCTGTCTTGCAGTCCTCACTCTCCCAACAGTTGATCTTCTGCATGTCATTGAAATCGTCTTATAGCTGATCCAGGAGACAGGGGGGAAAGTGGCTGTTTGTCACCCAACTTCAGTCTTGGCAGGGACGCTGTACTGTGTTATTTTGATGTTTCCTCAATGTGGCCATCTGGTCAGTCGCACGCTGTAGATGGACGTTTTCTTTATGGTTTTGAAACCTTGTAGTTCATCGAAACAGTCTCCAGATTTTCAATGGCAAAATATCTAATACATGTCTTGAATTGTTGTACTTATTCTGGTTTTATAAAGGTTTATTTTGACAGATTCATGGTTGGATTTTATGTCGGAAGTATCAAAAACTTGAACCTGAACTTGAAACGCCAGTGAAACCAGCAGTGACAGGAACCATCAAACAAAAAAGGAAAAGAGACCATGTTGTTGAATTTAACAAAGATAATTTTGTACTTTTTCAGTTCATCTTCAGAATGTCAAAGATCCTCTGAGAGGTGAAAAACATATATACACTCCTGAAGTGGGGCTTCACAGGGCGATGCGTTTGTGCCGCTCGGTCCGCCTCGGAATCCAGCAGAATGGTGCCGGTAAAGTACAAAAAAAAAAATCCCAACAACTTTGCAATACTCGCTTCTCCTAATATGGGGATGGCTCCTTCTGAACGTCCTCTGTTTTACTCTTTAGTTAAGCTCTAAGCTTTACTCACATAAACACGTCACTTTAAAACCATCCTTTCAAGCCGATGCTTTCCACTGAAGCTCAGCGGGCAATAAAAATGTTAACAACTGGCATTTTTTTGCAAAGCATTTATATTCTAAATGTTAACATCTGGAAGCAGTTAGCTCCTACTTAGCGGCCACTAGTGACTGTAATAACCAAAGCGTCCACAGCGACAGAAATCCAGAGGCAAGCATGAATGAATGACCAACTTACGTCATGTTTTGAGGTTAAATATTAATTTTAACCTATTTGTCTAGTGTTAACTAAAACGGTTTGATGCCTGAAACAACATCAGGGTATTAATGTTGTGTTAATGCTCACTTCAAAAGCTAAGTCCAGATGTTGCCTTGCCAACACGTGCTTTTGTTAGACGACTATAGACTTTATCACGTCTGCTTGCTAAGATCTGCTAATTAGCATTAATTACAAAGTGCGTATGAGCCGAGCGCCGCCGCCCTGGCGGCTCGGAAATCACCGTATTGCCGGATTTCACGGCGCGACCTGTCGGCGGCGTGACAGGAAAACTTTTGAAGGGGGTGTCACGAAAGCCATTATGATTCTTCCTCTGGACATCATGAATATCTGAGCCAAATTTCAGGGCAATCCGGCTCATTGTTGTGGTGATATTCAAGTCAGGGCCAGGGCCGAGATTGCCATCCCTAGAGCCATGCTGCCGGTGCTGCTAAAAATTGCCAAAATTGCCAGCAATCCATTTTAGTTATATTTGTGAATCTGTAATAGAATACATTAAGTTTGGAAGTGTAGCAAGTTTGCTCGCTCTGGCAGAAGTAACATCGGCGAGGCTGGCACAAGGAAAAATATATATAGCAATTAAGAAGTTATAGCTGAGAAAGTGACCACAGCAACGCGCCGGACTGTGCAGATTGATGAGATCTAACGGTGTCGAGAAGGTAAATTTATCTTCTGCGAGCAAGTCAAGCAAAAAAGAAGTGTGGAGGCAGCTTGAAGCTCCTGACTTGGTGCGAGGCGATACAGTAAAAAAAAAAAGAGAGCTGAAAGGTTTTTTCCACTTCAAAAGGCACTGCTCCTCCACCATGGTTATCAAAGCTTTAATATTTGATTTTAGTTGACCGTTTTCCATTAAAAACATGATAGCCACTGTAAGAGTGACAGACCCCGGCAGAGGGAGCAGACACTGGCACGTCGACCCCCCCACCCTCACACACACAGAGGGAGGTACATACCCTGCTTACTAGAGTGTGCAGGCCCAACAGTTTCCTTCACTTAACTTGACATTTCCAGCTGCACTGTCTGCGGCGGGTCCTGTGTGGTGTCACATCTATAGCCCCTGCAGTATGCACTGCTGAACGCTGCGGGTCTTAAATGAGATCCCAAAGGGAAACCGGAGCTGGGAGGGAGTGTGGAGGCGCGTGTGTGTGTGTGTGTGTGTGTGCGTGTGTGTGTGTGTGCGTGTGTGAAACATGGGGCATTATCTTACCCGCTAATGAACAATTGTATAATTTCTATCAAAAGCAGTCATAAGGCCTGCTCAGTCTTACGGTATCTCCTCTAAATACTGTCATGATAAAGGGTGTGTTAAAAGAGGAGCGCTGGAGGAGGGGGAGGGCGGAGGGAGGGAGGGGCTCTGGAGCTGTCAAGAGGGGCCACCGTGGTCAGGAGGAGCGCCAGAAAGGAAAGTCTCTCCGCCTTTATCTGCCATTTCCTGCTCCCTTCCTGGCTACATTAATAATCTGTAAGAGCAGAGAATCACGCACGACCGCCAGAGATAAAACGCAAGTGACAAAATATCAACTTCCTGCTACAAAACTCAAAGCCGTTATTAGAATATCAGGCGCAGACGGTAATTAATTTCAACTTTAATTACTTCCACTGTTCCTGTAGATTAGATCACAGGTTTGAGATGGGTTATTAAAACAACTGGGGAAATCTGCAATGTAAAAAAAAAAAAAATGTTAATTTCTCCAACCCCATCTCTTAACCTGCTTGTTGAGTGATGCAATTACATCTTTGTGGTGCAGACAAGGGTTTGATATGATGTAGATGAAAAAGACACCCCGACACTGGAAGGCTTTTTTTTTTTTTTTTTTTTCTTGAACATCCACCTCGTAGATTTCCAAACGGCGATCGTAATCATCCGGTATCGAGGACGACCTCATAGTTTTTTTTGTAGTTTATCAGTAGTGTAAAGCATAAAATCCTAACTGGAGATAAAGCAAGTGAGCGCGAGATAAAAGGTCTGCTTTTCAGCTATTATAAAAGGTCCGTCTTGATGTTCAGACTCATTGATGCACCTTTCTTCCTCTTCATCTGAAATCCCCAAGTGGTTTTGCATATACTTTTTCTTACTGTAATCTATATTATAAGCAGATTTTCATCACTTGTGTCTAGTGGAAAACAAGACAAATACGTGATACAGCTGAGAGCTTTCTTCTCGGACTGCTTTCATGTCTGCTGTTTGCTACATCTCCGACATTAAATCATCCTCTGTGCAGCTCAGTAACAACCCTGTTTGGAGAATGTAAGGAGTGACAAATGCAGAGACTAAATGTAAAGAGTCATCTGACAAATTCAAGTCATGTACAAACAGGTCAATAAAGTGGGGGGCATTTAAAAAGTGTTTATACTTTATAACTTCACACCCCTGACAATGAGGCGTTAACAACTCCAGTATTTGCCAACGCAGTTCACATTTAATATATTAAATGGGAGAAGATGATTAGAAGTTGTGGAAGATGTTTAAACAACAGACCGGCCAATGGTCATTTTCAAAATAATAACACAACAACAGAAATACTGTATTATATTTTCAGCCTCTAACTATCAAGTCCATTTGTGTAATCATGACTTTAACAGATTTGTCACAGTATTTTCCTGTTGTTTGGATATGAAGATAATTGGCACAACAATAGAAAAGCGGTCTTGAGAATGAAGGAAAATCAACATATTCTGGTATCAATTTATATGCTTATAGTTGTGTAACATCGAAGTCTAAGAATTTGACATGTAAACCTCTCCACTGTGCGACGCAGTGATCTTGCAGTAGGAGATGTTAAGGTTTTATTTTATGAAGACATAAATGAAGATACTTGAACTTGATAGTCATCTTCATTTTCTACTCACAATGGAAACCACTCCAAACCCTTACGCCACATCCTAAGATACAAGTACGGATTCACACATTATTGTATTGTATCAGAATGTGATTTCATGACTGGAAACCCTCTTCTTCTGTTTTCTATCAAGTACAGTAGATATACGGCGTTTTCCTAAAGGAAGAGGGACAAAGAGGCGGTGAGCGGCTGTGCTGTAACAGCTGCTTCAGTCCCTTTAAATCAAAGTAAAAGCAGATTCTCAGGGCAACATGCTCCACTTGTTTTTTCCTCTTGCTTTAATGCTCACGGATGCACCTCTGTGATAATTTTAAATGTCCCTCTAATAGAGCATTCATAAACGGGGGCCATTCAAGAGCATCTATCTGCGCAACTGTTTGACTTATGTGCAAATACGAGCGCGATGAGGCCTTGATTCCTCTGCTGTAAATAGGGAGCTGCATTCAGCCGGGTGCATTAAATCCCTGCCAGGCAGTCCAGCCTTGTTCTAATGCGACTACTCCATATCAGTTGATTCAGTGCACACTTTTCTTCATCAATCAAACCAACATCAAACACCCTTTCATACTTTGCAACCTATATGCAAATAATCCGGCGCATGAATGGTAATGTCACATGGAGCAGACAGCGTATTTGTTGTGGGATTATAGAATGGAAGAGAAAAAAACGCATTGCAGATATGCCATTTCAAATTAAACGCACAGCCTTTTTCCTGCTATCTTTTTTTAGATAGTCTAATTAATTTACTTCAACTATAAATAAATATTTAGTTCCTTCCGAGCGCAGCACGCAGGCCAGAACTGGTTTGGTGCATCAAGTCTTCATTATACAGTAGTGTTTAGGGCTATGTGGGAACAGCTAATCTTAAAATCCCTGCCACACAATAAACAGAGTGACAGAGAGGAAGGATGTATGAGATAAGTCGCCAGTAATGAAACTGGATGCCAAAAGGAGAGGACAGTATGTAATGAAGGGAGAGCAGAGGGGAATGTTTAAAATAAGTTCAAGAACAAAGATAAAGCCCAAGGATGATGTTATCTGCAGGGCTGAAGAAAGCATTTCAGTAAAAGAATGGGTCACCATCGCTTAATCAGCCCGACTCCACCCAGTGCCATCTCTGTCTTCCATCATATGCTATTCCACCCCCCACCCCCACCCCACCGCCAAACAGTCAATTTTCACTCTGCGTGCGCGCCGCTGTGTGGGCCACATCTGGGCAGAGAGGTTACAGAGAGCAGTGATGGCTCTGTCACTGCAGAGGGTGGCCGTGCATTACCAACGTTCAGCGCTTCAGCGGTCTGACGAACCGAACAACGGAGGCTGGGGGAGAAATGTTTCTGTTCGGGCTGATTCAGTCTTCAAGGCCAACCAAAGTACGGAATCCAGATTTGGGGAAAAAATATATAGAAGTCATTAAAGATATTATTGTAAAACTGTGACACTACTATATCTGAGATGACAAATGAGCGAACTGAAACTGTGCACATAAAATCTAATCTTATCTTTACAAGGAATGAGTCAGTAGTGATCCAGAAACATGGGTCTGATTTACAGATATAAACTATGCTTCATTACCTGCTTTTTCATTTTGAATGCAAATAACACTGGGCGTAATATCATGAGAGTTTTGTGTCAGTAAGGACCTGTTAACAGGAGAACTATCTGTTTTTCTATTTTTGTTTTATTGCATTCATCACATGATGATGACTAGAGGAGGCGCTGAACCCCAAAAGTACAAGAGGAAGACACTGAAGCTCCTGGAATAAGAAGAGCAACAGAAGTGACTCAGAAAAGTCTGAAAACTAGAGAAGGGATAAAAGACAGAAAATATCTTATACAATCTGTAAATAAGTGTCCGTGCAAGCCAGCTGAGGAAGAAGCTCAAAAACACTAACAAGCATTTACACTGAAGAGCTTTTCATCCATCCATCTATCTTCTATGCTGCTTAGTCCAAAAAAACAGAGACTCACATTTTAAGATCCCCATTTAACCTTACGGGACTTTTAGAGAAAACCCACACAGGGAGAACATGCAAACCCCACACAGAAAGGGCCAGCCAGTGTCTGAATCCAGACTTTCTCGCTATGAGTAGTTTAGTTGTACTGTTGTCTCACTGCAACAAGAGTCAGAACATGATTTGTTCCGTCTGTATCCTTCCATCCTTTTTAACACTTTATTCAACCTCGGAGTGGATCCCGTCTGACCACGGTCAAAAGGAGAATACACACTCGACCGGCCGTCAGTCCATCACAAAGCAAACGCAGAGAGGTGAACAACCACAAACACACTTCACACTCACACCTACAGCAGATTTAGAGACCACCGGTTAACCTGAAAAGCATGCTCGTTTTGGGGATTTTTTGTTGTGCCCACAGGAAGGTCAGGTAAGAACATGCAAACTCCACGCAAAAAAAGCCCAAAATGGGAATCAAACCGCAGACATTCATGATGGGAAATGCTGATCTTGAAGTGATTGAAGTGTGTGAGTGTGTGTGGGATGTTTGAAGAATGCAATAGTTGTTTGAAAACTGCTTTTTAGTACAATTTACAGTTGTTTACTGAAGGTGGTTTCTCTTATTTTGTGCAAAGCAACACGCAAAAAAGTGAACAAGATTAACGCGATCGAAAATAATATGACAGTTATTGTCGATTTCTTACAGAACCGTTTCTTTTGAAGTCGTGAAGATGTTGATTCTTATGCTGTTGTAGTTAAAACATTAAAAGCCAGAGTAATTTTTTTTTTTTGAGAGAGAGACATTCTCTTTTCACTTAAATAAATAATCTGAATACTTCCTCATCCACAGAAGTGACAGCGAAGCGGCATAAATTAGATGCGAGTTCAGGCTGACCCAGACTGCAGGCTTTAGGCTTCATACAGCGCATGAAGAGAACAGCGAAGGTATGATGTAATTTATGGCGCTGACCTTATCGCGGTGTCAAACGTGCAGTAAGTAATGCCGATAAAAACGGCAACCGCAAGTATTCTGTATTCTGCGTCTCCCTCTAAACTTCCAGGCTATTGACTGCGAGCCGCTCTGTACTGTACAGCGTCGTCTCCCCAACAAGCTTATTTCTAAAAGCTGCCGGGGCTCGACTCAAATCCTTCAGATTGTGGTCCCTGCTGGGGCCAGACCGCTGGCCAAACCGAGATCCTCAGACAAAGACTGGCCCGGAACACTTCTCGAATTTGGACGGGCGACACGGCTGCCGCGCTCCGCAAACACCATAACACCGTCTCTGTGCTCATTTGCGAGGCCTTTAGCTTTTCATGAGTTTGCGATTAGCAGCGCTTTAGTGCGATGGCAGCGCCCCAGTTGTAAAAGTCGGCGCGGACAGTGGCCCCCCCTCCGAGAGCGGCTGGTAGCTTGGCCTCTAATGCGCCGACCTCACATGTACCAGACAAGGCCGTGTAGACGCGGGCTGCGGCGACGCTTCCCAACCAGCATTCTGAAAGATAATGACACCACAGGCTGCACAAATGTTGAAAACCCGTGTAAATATAGCGCCAGAATGGAAGTTAAGGCGGCATCTGCAGTCGCCCTTCGCCGCTACCTGCATCAGTTTATGAAATCAAATCACTTTCAGATGTCAGCCCAAAACTCTCTGCATGGAAACGTTTCCTTTGCTTTGAGTTGAACTTAATCCTGCAGGTGCAGCTGCAATCAGGTGTTTGTTGGTTTGGTACAAATCAAGGAATCACAAAGATTTCTGTGGGAAAAAAAAGAAGATCCGAGACATTCAATCCAACAATATGCAATTTTTTATTTTCTAACAAACCATTCCTTAGGATTATTGGGCTGCAGAAATATTATCTTCACGTCACTTTGCAGCTGAATATAGTGAATTAAGTTACTTTGGGTTCCTGTCTTTCCTGAATCTAACAAAACAAGAAGAAGCAACTGTTGCAAATCTTGGTAAACATTAAAATATCTGAAGCTCCTGGAAACTATTAACAAAAAACTGCAAAAGCTCTTTTGGTTCAACTACATGATACAGAAATTTATCACAAAAACCCCTCTTTAAATTCAGCTTTTAGCCTCCTCTAATGAATTAATGCATCGAACTGAATTATGTCAATTCACAGAAACTACAATATCAAAAATCAAATGGTGATGTGTGTCTGAATGGTCCTCAGCAGGAAAGCACAGTGATGAGCAGGAGCTTCACATCAAAATGGGAAGAGGTTCATTATGTTTGAACCATAAAACTTTATTAGGAGCTACAAAGAACACGGGAAGTTCATTACAGCACGGTGTTCATACGATTCGCCATAAAAGAAGCTTGTGGAGAAAGAGCTGAAGAAATACATTAACCAGGATTCTTTAGTGTATCTCGTTTTGGTTTTTTTTGGATCGTATAAAGAAATCGAAACAGACGGGCTCTCACACACCAGCCACATACAAAAAAGTAGAAGGTAACATTATTTAAAATGGTGTTTTCACTGGTGTCCCATGCTGAAACAGGAAAAGTGATGCACTTAAAATCAGCAGTAAAGAAAATTCTAATAAATTCAAAACCAATAACTGACAACTAAGAGAAAAACTCCCAGGTCTTGAATGAAAGAATTCAACAATATTTCAAGCCTTCATCTCAGTAATAAATGTTTTTGTTGTTTGTTCTCATATAAAGACGCAGCGCAAACAGCACTTAGAGGCAGCTTTAACATAAATATGTCAGGAGCTGCTCAGTTGTTTTGGCCATGTGTTGATTTTCTTTTTGCATATTCATGATTGCTGTTTTTACTTCGGCGACGCGCCTCGTCTGTATTTCACGTTTAATTCTTTTTTTTGTTTGTTTTGTCCCTGTGTAACCCTTCTGCTCTGATTGCATTGAGGACTCCTCATTGCTTCCACCTGTGCCTCATTAGCGCCGCTTTCTCTTCTGAGGTGAACGAGCGATGAGCTGGATGCTGTCTGAGGCCCCGTTTACACGTTTCCAGTGAAAATGCATCTTTACTGCATTTGCGTTTCAGAAACGTTCCTCACTTATGGCAACGGCAGAAATCCTGAAAGTGTTGGGTTTTTTCTTTTCACTACACAATTTTAATGCATCTTGGAATTACTGTGCATTTTTATACCTTTCCGCATCGGCCCAGATATTCCATTGTGAAAGATCGAAAGAGAAATTGTACGAGGAGGCTTCAGAGGGGCTGACGGTTGTTCACAGATGAACAGAGATGAAGGGAGAGAGATTTTTAGAGTTCACTGGCTGGACAAGCTGTTAATGGCTCGGTGCAGTGTGGACCGGAGCGGAGCAAAAGACACTAGATCATGGTGTTTACAGCTAGTTAGCAGCCCTGGACCGGTCTGGCCTGTCAGGCCTCGTGGAGGGATTGTGGGCTGCCATCAGCCAGGCAGGCTCCAGGCTGTGTGCCCGAGGCAGGGCTCGATGTGGAAACAGGAGCTCCAGCGAGCGCGCTGGATTGTCTGCAGTGACATGCACACGCTCCGTAACGCCGCCGCACACCTGCAAAAAGGAGCTGCTAACGCCACATATTGCGCGCGTTCCTCCTCAAATCTGCTAATGGCGTGATAATAGCGGCACAGTTTGACACAGCATGTGCTGCGGTTAGCAAGGGAAAAAAATTCAAAACTAACACGCCATCTCGTTCCAAGTTCACAATCGCAGATTTGTTATAAATTTTGAATGCATTCGGTACGAGGAAGCGTAGGAATAGCCTGCGCGGCGAGGTATTGAGGAACCAAATTTTCCTCATGTGCTGCTTAGAGAAAGAGAGGCTGCTGATTATGTGAATGTTGCTTGATAGATCTGCAGAGCCGGGCCTAGTGGAATGTCTCCCCTCCTCTGTTTAAACAAAGCCTGAGATAAGATTTAAGGAGAATCCTTAAGGTGATCCAGCTGCCCTCCTCCAAGCTGCAGCAGGCAGAGAGCCATAATGAAGACTGAGGAAAAAGGCTCAGAGACCCACCTCCAGAAGGCAGGGCTGCACATGAATACATTCCCCCTCTCATTTCTTTGCAGCTTATCCCCTCTCCAAGAAAAAAAAAAAAAAAAAAAAAAAAAAATCAGACATCCAAAGAGAGGAGAGGCAGAGGGACGACTCCGTTTTTAGTTTTGTCACACTGCTTTTGTTTCCCTCAGTTTGTTTCTGAGTGGCCTGCGTTGTTGACCAGCGTTAATCACACGTCCCCCTGTCAGTTCACCGCTTTTTGGATTTACATGTGAATTGCTTAGAGTGCAAATCATTTATGTGTCGCATCCGTTCCTCACAGCACATTTTAATGATTATTCCGTGTTTGAATTTTCCCAATTATTCCTCAGCTCCTTCTCTTCGCCCCCACCCACCTCACTGTGGGCAGGCAAATGCATCTTTTCTTTTTTTTTTTTTTCCTTTTTAATTGCATACAAATACGAAAAAAATTGATGTCAACTGCGCCGCTGCGTAAAAAAAACGCACAGCGCACATAAACGCATTTTTGTCCCGCGCGATGATAATGTTACATCAAAAGAATGTTTAACATTTTGTCACATCAAGCTGTAATTAATGCAACACATATTTGCAAGAACAACACATTTGGAGAGGGAGAATATATGAAATCATCATTTGGCCTAATGCTGCGTGTTGCTCAGGATAATCCAGCAAGAGAAAAAGAGAGAGAGGGAGAGAGAGAGAGAGAGAGAGGGAGGAAATAATTAGCAGAGAGAAGCGATTGCACTAATGAGAGGAGAATTTGACTAGGATACTTTACTTGACCCCCAGTGTTCCTTGGCTGTCCAAGAAAAAGGGCTGATTTATAATTATACTCTGCAATGCACCATGAAATTGTTATTGTGGAATACCTTTTTGAAAATGTTATCAAACAATTACTTTAATTTTTTCCCCCTGGAAACTGTTGCACATGTCTACCTAAAATGAGATGGTGCTGCAGAGTCTCCTGCCTGTCATCCACTGCTGTTCATGCAGATGAGCTCTTTTTTTTTTTTTCCCCTCCTCCTTCCTCCTCCTCCCTCCTCCCTCCTCCTCCTCCCTCCTCCCTCCTCCTCCTCTCCCCTTCCCCAGAGTCTCTGTTCCGAGGGATGCTGTGGCAAATAAAATAATACTCTGATAAAACTGAAATATTTTATGACAGAATGATAATCATTGCAAGCATACGTGCCACTGATACGGGGCCGTTTCGGCTGGGGGAGGAGAGGAAGTAATCCTTTTTGTGGGCTTTAAAAAATGAATCTCAGTTGAATCACATCAGAGGGGAAAAAAACTCAAAAGACAGTTCCAAGATGAGCCAACTCCAGGAGAAAATGACCTCCTCGTTTTGGTGATAAAGTTCTAGCCAAAATATGATATCAGCCTGCGACGTGACTCATTAGAAATGTGTGTATGGCGTGGAGGCAGCTCTCCCTATCTGCCAGTGCCTGGCTTGCCGACTGATAAGAGGCAAATGCAAATGTCCTGATAAGAACTGAATGCAAATATTTATGATATGATATTCCCTGGGAATTATGTGTGGATAAAACAAAGTGTATTATTTCCCTGTAATTCTTTCAGGTTTGCCAAAATGTCCTCTCTCTCTTTTTTTTTTCTCTTTTTTTTTTTTGCTTTCGGAATTTGCATTTCTTCAAAATTGATTGGGCCTGCGTATTATGTTAAGCTATTTGTTTGCTGAGGATGGTAATTAGTTACTGTAATTACAGCGATGACAGTTGCTAAATTGTTTTTAAAGCATTACAGTGTGTCTGTGCCAGAAGATTGCAGTACTTATTTTAGGATTTAAGCATTTGCTGGAAACACTCCCACTCTAAGGCCAAAGTGGGAATTTTTTGAACTACAAAGCAGCCATTTTCTAAGCAAAGACATTTTTTGAAAATGTCTGTTAATTTGCACTAATTGCTGGTTTGACTGTGTTGTGCAGTTTCTTCCCCGATCAGGGACTTGTCACTGATAGGATGTCTTGGGGGATCAAAATGGGCTTGAAATAGTTTAAATACATGTGTTTGTTAGCTTTGTACTCTCATTTAAGTCGGACTTTTAATGTTCTCTCTCTCACCCAAGAAGCAAATTGCTGTTGAAGGCACATTTGTAATTACGGTTCCCAGTGTAGCCTATACAGGCTTTCAAGTTTAGTAAACATTAATTAGCGTGTACGCAGACAGTGGGGTGTTTTAGAGGGCATTTCATGTGCAACATAAACAGCGAATGACTGAATCACATGGATCAGGAGCCGCTTTCCCACATTTATAATGGAGAAATGTTTCTTTTTAAAAATCAGCAGAAAAGAACTATAATGATGAAATCTGTTTTAATCAGGGTCAGGAGCAAATAAAAGCAGAACCTGGTGCAGGTCAGGAGAATCTGTGAACCCACGACCAGCTCTATACCCGGAATGATTAGTTCCATTAAGGTAAACTGTGAGTTTCTGAACAATCCCTAATGACATGATGAATCCTGACTGAGGTGAAAATGCCCATCACATTCCTCCAGACCTTCATATTCACCTTATGAAGGAAATTAACAAATAATTACATTTACTGAAGTGGAAACAGCAATTTAACTCTTTATAGAGCACTCATTTGAATACTTTAAACTTTCACCCTTGGGCATTGCTAAGAGATAATTCAACACTCAGCTCATTTTGATTTGGTAACATTTGAAAGTTGGTACAAAGTAAATGTCAAAAACAATAAAACTCATCAAAATGACTCAGTATTTTACAATTTATAGAAAACTCTATTTCACATACAGTTCTCATATTATGTCCACATTGTTATGGTCAGAAACGGAACTCAGTTACAAATGCTTATTCAGTACTTGATGGTAATTGCACTTTTCTATTCACGTTTTACTCATATTTATCATGAATTATACATATTTAAAATACATTACAGTTTCGACCATGACCACCTTCAGTTTAAATAATATTGTAACCCACTGATCTACATGTTTACACCCAGTAAGTTTATTCTTTTATCAGAGACATGTGCCTCACACTGCACTGCTGCACTGTTTAAAAAGTGACAGTTATTCCAGTGTGTTCATCAACGTAAAGGTATATATTTCTGTGTTCAGTCAGGACAGAGAATATGTGCTTTCTGATCACTTTTTGGTCTTATTTCTTTAACTTTTAACATGAAAAAAAAACATTTGAACACTTCCTTCAAAAGGCTGAGTAAGTGTCTCATGATTTGGCTTTAGGGTCATTTTCAAGGATGGAAGTAACAGATCACAATTATTGTAATTTGAGTTGGGTTTTTTTGCAGGAATTTACTGACATGAAAATACAATTCACATCATGAAACACTTCACCACTCGTACAATACTGAGTCACTGCTGAGTATGCACATACTAACAATTAAAACCTTCTAAATAACATGTTTCACATAAAACTTTATTCTTTATAGTGTATGTTCTATCTAGTTTAACATGAATGTGACTTTTATCAATATCTTGTCAAGATAAATTGAATCGATTGTCTTCTATTGACAATACTTGTGTAAACTCATTTTTAAAAAAAACCAGCTCTTTCGCTTGAAAGTTTTGCAGTCCAGAGTGAATTTTCCAACCTCTCTCAACCGCTACGAATCACCCTAAACCACAGACTTTCAGAAGAAGTTCTCACCCTGGCCTGCCACTGTAATTACTTTAATTAAGAGCGATGACATTGATGCAATAAACGAAGGCATTAAGGTAATTACTGTGTGTATTCAATGTCTCCTCAACCAAGAGAGGAGAAGAAAAAAACACACACACAAAAAAAAAAAAACTATCGATTCCACTGTTTTGCAAATGAAACATCCTCTGGTCCCACTTCTCAGGGACCCCATGGGCTACAAGCCTGGTTTACTTCTCAAGCATTATGCTATAAGTGTATAATTGGATTTACTATTAACATAATCGGACAGCGCGCATGTTGACTTGGATATTCCCCCGTGAGCCGCACTGCTCCTCTAAACCTTGTGGAAGGAGATGGTGAACGTGCGCCCAGGTCCCACGAGCGGCTCTTTGTTTCCTTAAGTTCAGTGGAACTGTTGGGAGGAGGTTACAAACATGATCTGAAAAAGGGGCGAAAATGCTTGAACTGGGTCGGAAATGCGGTTAGAGGGAGCGTTTGTGAGGGAAATTCAGAAATAACTTTATCTGGGGGAGGGCGCGCTACTAAAATGTTGATGATGATAAGAAAAATTAAGAATATTTCAGGAGAAGGGACACTCTGCAGCCAGAATAGCGACAAATTTCTACCATTGAACTTAGTGAAGGAAAAAAAAAAAAAAAAAAAACCAAATGACCAAGAAACAAATAAACAAGGGGGTTCAGTAGCAGCAGCGGCACACTATGAGGACACTGTTTCTTGTTGCCTGAAGCAAAATGGGAAAAAAAAAAAGTCTGGCTCAAAGATACAATGGGAGCACAGAGAATAAAGCATTGCAGATAGAAACATGCGACTGGAGCGGCGGTGGAAGTGAACACGTCTCTATCAGAGGAACAGACTCGCTACTGGAGCAGAAATGTGGCCTCGGAGCGTGGGGTGAATTCCCCTGTTATGTTTCTGTTGCGCAAACACCCAGCACCCCCACAAGCCCAGAAAAAGCCCACCCCAACACACACACACACACACACATACACAGAGCATCCATATTAGATGCACCCGCTAGTTACTTCTTAATTAACACCTACTGCAGCCATAATAATAGAATCGTTTTCCCCCTTTCTGAAATCCCTTTGAAATTACGCAGGATTAAGGAAAGTTGGTTGCTAAATTGGTGTGTGCATCTGTAATTTAATTGCATCTGAGGCTATTAATTAATAAGGTGCCTCCTTTAATAGTTAATGTATAATTGCTATTAATTAACAGCCAGTCTTGATAAAGTGTCACCAAAATCAAACAAAAACAATTAGCTTTTTGAGGTAAGTGTCTTTTAAAAGCCTCATTATTAGTACTAGAGGTAATATAGAGTAGTTAGAATGATAAAGAAGGCAGTGTAGATTTTAATTTGGATGGGGAGAGAGGGGGAAAAAAACACAGTTGACATCCATGAGGGAATTACCATGCCGTAATTACGGGATAAGCTCATTGTAACATGATAAATAATGCTGGGAGTCTGTCCCCTCCAGTTAGGTTGTCTCTTCTTCTTCTTCTTTTTTTTTCTTTATTTTTTTTTTTTTTATGAGGACGGACTTAAATTTCACATCTTGTGCGATTGAGGCCCAAAATTTTTAAAAGTGCGGTGAAGATTTATCAGAAATACCAGAGAACAGGAAAGCTTTAAAAGCACGCGTGTCTCTTTGTGACTTGCGGTTTGTGCGTTTGATGATATGTGTCTCTTCTAAATCTCCACTGCTTCTTCTTTCTGGTTACATTCTTGGATAAGAGCAGTCGTGTGAAGTCCCCGTGTTTAGGTCTCTCTGATGGCAGTGCCGTGAATGAGTAAATAAAGCGAGCAATAACTAGCACGGCGTTGTACACACCGGGTGTGATGGTCATTACTTGTGTTTGAACTAACGTCACCTGAGGCGCAGTCAAGGAGAAATAGCACCAAAATACCATGTTGGCTTTGTTCTTCTTATCTGGTATAAATCAGCAGGTTGTAGTTTTAGTCCAGATTTATTGGCGCAAAATGAATGGGGGTGCCAGGTTGAGAGGCATAAATATACATCTGGAGCATGGAACTTTAAACAAACCCCACTATTATTTGCAGTGCCGTATTACCATGAATACAAATGACAGCATGACCTCAATTTTCTGCACCGTGTGAGAGAGAGAGTGAGGCAAACCAATGGTTTAAATGCTTTTCCTTCCCAAAGTGCTTGTTTGGTCTCAGTTTCACTCCTATCACAGAGTCAACAATCACACTGTTTGCTATTGAATCCGTAGAAATAATATTCGGGGTCCCTGTCCACAGGCAACTATTACAACAACCCATTTCTCCATGCAGCGCGGCCTGTTGATGGAAATGCATCTTCAACGTACACACAGCAATCGGAGTGTGTTCCAGCCTTTATTTAATGAGGCGTCGGCAACAGAAAAGAACCTGCAGTGCAACAAACACTTAGCCTTGGAAGTCATTTTCACCTTGGATCACGGCGGAGAGAGGCTCCGAACCACTCGCTAAACAATTACAGCATATTAGCTACTTGTCAGTCAGACCTTTCGGAGACGATACATCTCCATTTATTTCGTCTCTCTGCATTTTCTCCCTGCGCTCGCTCGTCTCCTCCGCTCTCCTTTCCCCAGACAGGCAGGGATGTGCGGGGAGTCCGCAGGGAGCTGTGGAATATTTCACTCCGCCAGCGAGGCACCCGGTGGGAATAGGGGTTGAAACTGTGCGAGTATGTATCTCATTAGTTCAGTTATGTAATTTGGAGCGCTGATAATCCTCCCGGACTGCCAAGTTGCGCACCTCAGAAACAAGAGTCAGAGTCGTCAACATGCAGCCGAGTGCAGACTAAGCTGCTAATTGCTGGGTGTGGTACTGCGACTGGTAATATAGGCGACGGACTTCTATGCCAAACACTAATAAAACTCTCAGGTGAAATGTTGTGGCACCGGCTTAATAAATGGAGGAAGTAAAAACAGTGACAAGCAACAAGAAAGATTGGTTGGAATAGGTCAGCTAAAGTGCAGACATCCAGCTCGTGTACTAATCCACCTCCAGTACTGGAGCCTATTTCAACGGACAGTGAGTAATGCAAGCCTTGTACAGGGAGCCAGTCAATCGCAGGGCAAACACAGACCACCGCACATTATTATTATTACATGTCATTCTCTATTTAGGAACAGAGAAAGCCCTGTGTGCACAGGTCGAACATGAAATCTCCATAAAGATCCTGATTTAAGCAGCTAAACTGTCCGCTCACGTCAGTAAGTTTGCACTCACAGTTTGTGTGCATTTTGGAGGCGACTTCCCCAGGATAACACCAGGAGCAACATCACACTCAGACAGTAATATTCAAATAAAGGTTTCATGTTTTAGACTTTACAAACACACACAAACAGCAAATAAACATCTTCAGGGAACACTTGTGAGTTGAACACAGTGCAGAGCTCCCACCAACACTAACATGTGGAGCTGACTTTGTTTGGGAGGAAATTATCAGACATATGTCAAAATGTTGAAGTACAACCAGAAAACATCTCGTAATAAAGTCCGCAAATAAAAATCAAGCAGAGCCAGTTGAGGAAATGCCTCAGCGTCCTGTTGAAGGGAGACTTGTTTTGCACCACCTTTTCAGATCCAATCATAAACAACACAAGCGTCTTTAGAAGCAGTTAATCACATCGCACGCTGTACATGAACCTCAAATAGATCCGGGTTAGTTAGGCCCCTCGACGAGAACCTAACTAGGCTACTCTGGTTTTGAGGCCAATGTGCTGTTATTTTCTCAGCTGCTATTAACTTTTCAATGCATCTCAGGTAGTGATGAGTGTCACACACAGATTTCCAAAGGGAAAAACTAAGTAAAGATTGTTGCATTAACACTTAAGTTTAAAACACTCCACATCCTCTTCAGATTCAATTTATGCTTATTTTCTAATGTTTAAGGGGTTTTCTATTCCCCAGGAGTCCTCATGGTAGAAATCTTTGTGTTAGAATCCTCCACCGATCGTGATGCTCATAAACAAACAATCGGAGGAAAACATGGAAAGCAATAGGTGTGACTTCCAGGGGAAATGGCAGACTGACGTTACTAAACACAGCAGGTCTCCTCAGGTCTTCAAACCTTTTAAACATCTTTTGGTCATTGTTTTGACTTCAGTCTGTTCACTCTATTTTCATCGACGGTGCTTCCAGCAGCACCAAGCAGCTGTTTTTAGTGAAAGGGCCCTGATAAACACACATTGCAACACAACAAAGAGCAGACAGTTTTAAAGAACGAGACAGAGGAAAGCAGGACTTCCAGGTGACGGGCAGGTGCACAGACACCTTTGAATCAGTGGCCAATGCTGCTCCGTAAATATGCAGTTGTTTTCATACATGTAACTTATCTGCAACAAGAGTGACTATGTGCCGAGTCTTTTTACTGCTGCAAAGTGGTCACAAAATGAAATAATGCTGCTTTGGGGCTCAACTGACAGGACATCAGCTCTGTTTTTTTACTTGTTGCTTTAACTCTGACCAGCGCTCACCATTGTGCAGACGTACTGTTAAAGGTACAAAAAGGGGTTTAGGGTGTGTTGTATGTCTGCATGCAGGGTGTTAGTCATTGTATTATTCGGTGAAAGTTAGAATCAGTGGTATTAATAGTGTAGTCTATAGTCTGGGGTGGAAGTATGATAAAAAAAATATATAGTTTTTTACATTCATGTAATAGAAAATTTTAAGTGAAAGTCAAGAGATGCAGACTAAACACAAAGATAAAGGTCTCATTCACACGACAGTGTTTCTCGTGAAAAAGCATAGCTTTTGCATCTTCATTTCAGAAAAAGAATATTCTTTATATTGCAACACTGTGAAAATGATATCTGTTTACACGGAAACGGCAGAAACGCTTAAAATGATGCAGTTTTCATGTTGTTCACCTATAAAACTCCCAGTAGAATATGGACTGGGAGTCATTCCACTCAGGAAGCCGTCCTGGTTGTTATTGTCCATCTACTCGTGTATTTGCAGAAGCACTGGTTCAAAAAAGTTGCGTTTTCCCCAGTTTACAGAGAGAGCGAGCGTTTTTTGAAAAGTTCCACCTTGGGAAAGGTTTGAAAAAAAAGTTGCATTTTCACCACTGTCATGTAGACGGACCCCCAAAACTCACTGAAAATTGTCCATTTTCACTTGAAAACATTGCATAAAGAGGGGAGAAGTGAAGGCATCTAACTTGCACAATTTCCTCCTAATTTAAAAAACATTAAAGAGTCCAGATTCAATCGCGGCTCCTCCTCTCAGACTTAAAACTGAGTAACGCTACTCAATCATGTGGTGTAAACTGGTACTAGAAGCCTACACATTCAGAAATCTCTCCCTGAGGTCAATCAGACCTTAAGACTGTTGCTTCATTGCATATTTTTAATGATTTCACTCAAAAAGATCCAAAATTATACCTTTGCATCGCAGACGTCAAAACATAAATCCACCTTCTTTCACCATCAGCGTTCTAATCAGCTGGAATTAAAACCACCTGTGCGAGCAGACAGGGCCCTCAAATGAATCGGTTAGACAGTCAACTTTAACCCCGTGCTACTTGATCCTGATCAGAGCTGCTCTTTCTCTCTCTGTGGTCTGCTAATCAGTGACGGATGCACAGCTGGAGCAGCTGTTATCAAGATGGTGGGATGGGCGTGACATCTGAGGATCCACGAGACGAATCAAAGCTCCTCCAATTTCCCACATCCTGACCTTGGAGCCAGAATGAGTGAAGGAAAAACAAAAAGCTTGAAAATAACAAAAAAGTATATGCATTTGCAATGCATGAAGGTTTTTAGAATAAATATACAACCGATGCAATGCTTTTTACACGTTCATGGACTTCTATATATATGCGTCTTTTTTGACACCACCAACAGGACGCATCAGACATGAAATCTGAAACTGCAGAGCGGTTGAAATTTCCTTGAAATGATGAATCAGGCTAAGTCTGCAGCAGGAAGTCGAGAGTGAAAGAACTTCACTGTGACCCGTGTAAAAGGAAGCAGCCAAACAGCAACAACAGTCGTTATCTGAAGGGTTGAACATGCGCATCATTCCAGATGCAGAGTGCAGATGCATACCACACTGGCCTTTACAGATCTGTGGTGTTTCTTTTCTAACCCACTGCAACATGAAGCAGTTTTCCAAGTGATCCAAACCCGATCCGTCCTTCCCTGCCTTATCCAGGGTGGAGGGATGTTCTGGGCTGTTGTCTGTCATGTTTACCCGCTTTACATGCATATGAACAGATTGGGATGAAATTTATTGGTCACAAGACTCTGAAAAATCTCAAGTAAAATCTGTTTGTTGCCTCTTAAATGTATATGCCGCTTTCGGTCATACTTAATGGGTTAAAGTTGTTAAAGGTGGGTGTGAAGTCTAACAGGCAACAAACATGTTGTAATCTAACAGTAATCCAATCAGACTCCTACAGATAAATGGTTAACAGTGTGAGTGTTCACATTTGCTTTACTGAACCTATAAGCTGCAGCGCGGCGGATAAATCACAGTGGTCAGCTGGCGTGGCCGGCCGGCTGAGCAGGTGACGGCTTCAGCACTTGACCTCTTCTTGGGATCATCGCAGGCGCCTCAACCTCAACCCAACCTGGAGCAAAGGGAGAGAGGAAGGGCAGGGAAAGGGTGTCAGTATCATGTAGTGTGACACGCCATGTCCAATAACAACGAACAACATAACATCATTTAACCTTTACAACACATGTATTGATCCATCTGGCTGTTATCGCGCCGCGATCGCAGCTCAGGGCTCGGCTCAGCTCAGCTTCAGGGGCCGTTTGATTCCACACGCAATATTACTGGGAGACAAAGAGATCCGGCCCTTCTGTTTTTTTAACCCTGTCCTTGGACCATCCTTCTCCCCAGACCACTTTGTCTGGGGAACAGTGGGAAGATGTGTCCCTGGCTGTTTCCTTGTGATGAGTAAATGTACAATGGGAGGTATGAGATATAATCTTGGCACACTGGAGGAGAATGATTAAGAAAAACACCCACACAATCCCCTTGATGATTTTACCGTGATGCAATGAGTCTCCGCTCTCATCCTGCACATACAAAGACGTGTGTGGTTTAATTTTAATAATAATTATTATTATTTCTGAGAAGATATGATTCACAGTAACTTAATCGACTGCTTTTTTTGGCAGAGGGTGTCTTTACTAAGATATTCCCCAAATAGATGCATCTTCAAAGTGCACATTAACAAATAGGCCTATTGCTATTCATTCCCTCTACCTGGGAAAACATGCACTCTGGATTAAAAAGAAAGTAGAGCAAGAAACAGTGAATTACTTTGAAGTATAGCGTCATAATATAGGCTGCAGCTGAGAGAAGTTGACTCCCTGCCTCAGGAGACGTGCACCCAGATGGATTCTCACACACCCAGATGGCCTGAGTTGTCAGTCTGTTCCGTTGAAAGCTGTTGCCGAGTGCACCTTATTGGATATATCTTTCACTCGTAGGCTGCAAATACTGAGCTCCGCACGGCATGAACGCATGTTTTGTTGTTACTCAAGCAGTCTCGCTCACAGTGAGGAATCGCATTCTGGAAGACAGTTCATGAAAATAATGAACCATTAAAGAATATCGTACCAACAACTGACAGCTTGATTCATTTTGTTTCGAATTTTGATGCAAATGGTGAAATAATCTAAATACATAGTGGAGAAACAAATATCCAAGGCTTTTACATGAATGATTAGACTCGATTAAAAGAATTAATCTAAGCAAATATCATCTTTTCAATAATCAATCGTATTTTGCTAACATCTTATATGTGACACAAACACAAAGACTTTCCGATAGATTTCATTTTGGTACATAAATGAATCAATTACTAAACTTAAATATGTTTTCTTAACAAAACCATGTTGATTTATTTGGGCTTTTCTTTAACGTCTAATATCAACATTTGTTTGTCTAAATATAACACTCAGAAAAACCCACAGCTAGACCTTCAGCAATGAGGCGATCCCAAAGACCCGTTTACATGACGACGTTTCAACTGGAAATGAATTATTATTGCATTTTCGTCAGAAACGTATCACATTTACCCAGCAAGGTTTTGAAAACAATGTCCATTTACACACCGAGGATAACGTAGCTTCATGTGGAGCCTCTCGTAGGTACTGTTGTGTTCTTGTATACTGAAACCGAACATGGCCACAGAGAACAATCCCCTACATTAACAATAGTGATTTATATGGCGGCATCTACATGGACAGACGATGAAGTTGGTTTGCTATTACAGTGACTCTCACCTAGAACACTATCGACCTCACACGTGGAATAGTGACTGATTGGATCGAGTGGCACGTGTCCGAAACAGTTCTCCCTCTCCACCCTCAATAGGAATCCCAAAATGTAGTAGACCACACTGGGAATGGACTGTACATCGAGTATCGGGCGTCTGGTGCATAAGATGACAGAAACAAATGTGTATTTAGTGACCCTGGAGATGTAGACAAGTAACAGTTTGTGGACCAATAGCATTGAAACTATCATGTCCCATTAGGATAAAAGCTGACCGCTGAAAAGTTCGTAGTGTTAGATTTACAGAATTTCTAATAAAAATATGTTTTTGCTGGCTCTGAATTGCCTGTATGCTGTTTGTGAGTGTGTTTGTCCACAGGTGCAGTCCCCCCCCCCCCCCGACCCCGAACTGGATAAAGCAGCATAAAAGATGAACAGACAGACATACCACCAGGGACAGAGCTGCCATAAAGGGTGATCACCCCGCATTGCGAGCAACTTTTGCCTAAAGATACGCGATTGAACCATCAACCTTGGGATTGGAGAACAACCTGCCACTGACATCCACAAATTCCACGTTGATCTTACATAATGTTCCCTAAAGCATCGATACTGAGATGCAACCGTGTGAAATCTGAAAACAGAAAAAAAAAAAAAAAAAACAGAGATCAACAGCAAATCCTTGCATAAGGAAACCTTTTTTCCCCCCAAACTCTTGAGCTACAGTATCACTGCATGCATCCCACCCAGGAAGAGCTGTGGCTCCATTACTGTAAACATGCGCTAAATGTTGCTGTGCAGGAACTGAAAGTTTCGGAGGTTGGATTTACAGCATGTTCAATTACTGTAGCTGTTGCGACCGGAGTGATACTGGCTGCAACTGTGATTTTTTTACGCTGTAATGATGGCTTTATTCAGAGGAACAAATACCAAAGGCGAGTTGTTAGCAGGCTAGAAAAATATGTCCCAGCAGCATCTTGTAGACTACAGTGAAACCTCTTCCAATTAGTAAGAGAAAGAGAGCAATGAGCATAAAAGAGCACAATGACAGAGCCGGAGCCGGAGTTATCAAATTCGCTGTGAACGCTGATAACAGATATGTATGCTAAGGAAAATGGTGCTTTAATAGAGTTTTTAACTGTAGATCTAGAATAGAAAATTGGACATACATTCTAATTGAATACCTGGTTGAAAATGCACCCGGCACACCGTTATAAATCATCTGGAATCAGTTTTCTCGAACTCCTCTCTCCCTCTCACCCACTTTACAAACACAGAGCAAGGATTTTTCAGCCTCTGATAAGTGTTAATAAATTACCTGAATTTGAAAATTAATGGCTAGCCGCCTGCTTCGGGGAGATATCATTGTGTTTCATGAATATTTTGATTTTGTGATTAGATCAAAATGCTGTGAATTCCTAAACAGCCCCCATGCCCAAGCTCCACTGATCATAAACTCTTCCCTTCTTAAAAAAAAAAAAAAAAAAAAAAGAAAAAAAATCCATTCCATGCTAATGTGCTGATATGGAATAATTAGAATGAGTTTTGCCAGTATTTTTCTGCTGTAACATTTGCATGACTTCAGATCTCACCCGACTGATCTGCTCCAAGCCGAGGGAAAATGTATGTTTTTGTGCGGATCCCCCCAAAATTTACCTTGCCAGGCGAGATAATGGCTCACATTGTGATGTTAAAGAGGACTGTATTTACAAAAAGAAACAAAGGCGAGTGCGGTTGCCAGTCCTGGAGGACATTGATTAGGCTCCTCCTGTCATTTCCCATTCACACACTGTATCAGTGGCATTCCAGCTCATCGGCTTTTGTGTGTGATAGGGATCAAATAGATTTCCACACATTGCTGCAACATTTACAGGTGCGGGCGCGCGAGGGAGGGAACGCGTGAATAGCCGCGGCAACTTTGACTTAATAACATATTCTTGTACTGTCTCCGTTTTTCCACACATGGAGTTTCGCAGTCTGTTTGCCCGGCTGCGTTGCTCTCGTACACATATCATTACCACTCAGACATGAAAACACATACCCACAATCATATACCAAGACACATAGAGGCAGAAGGTAAAAGACTAAATTATTTATCTCACATTTCTGCGAGAGAGAGAGAGAGAGAGAGAGAGAGAGAGAGAGAGAGAGAGAGAAAAAAACCAAAACATTTGTAGTGCGCTTCTGCCACAACCAAAGCATAATATGCAGCTCCCGCATTTTGTTTGGATTTTTCTACTCTAACGCTGGCACTTTTTACACTCCCCAGTTGGCACACAGGGAACGTGTGTGGTGCAAGAAAATAACAGACACTCCACGTGAAGTTGTGCGACTTCAGATCTTAGTTAGCCAAAGTGTTGCCTTCAAATATAGAGGGATGCTGATGGCTGTGTGCGTGGAGGGAATGACGGAGCTGGTGTTGGTGGTGGTGGTGGTGGTGGTGGTGGTGGTGGTGGGGGGGGGGAGTATGTGCATGCACACGAGTGTGTGTGCCCGGCAGCTGCACCAGGCCCCAGGGACAGGCCTGTGTAGATTGGGTCTCCTCAACCCACAGCTCATTAGTGGAGAGTGAAAGGAATCCACACAGATGGCTGTCAACGTTCAAAAAAGTCGGCTGCGTGAGACATGTCAATTGAGGTTTAAGTTCCTTCTGCTCATTTCTGTGACACTGCAGTATTCAAGCGATATTTGTTTATTCTACCCCAAAAAGTACAAAAAACACAGAAGCCTGGTGACATCTGAAAATGTGTTTTCTAATGAGCGCTCAGACTACTGAACAGGAGCCTGCACTTGTCATTCATCACCACAAATTACTCGTTCTAACTTGACATGTTTTCAGTGCTACAGATGACGGGCTTGTCTGTTCTGCAAACACCGAGAACGGTCGCCGTTTAGACTGGGAATGTGGCATTGAACAGTCCGACGAGACGCCATGGAAAATCAATTAGATTGTTTACCTGTCAAAGTTGGAATGGAGGCCGCGGCACTAACGGTCGCTCATCATTTTCACTCCAAGGCTGTCACCTGCTCTCCTCCTGTTATTCAATTAATGCAATTGAATACACAGCGGTGATACACTGTCTATTTTTTTTACAGCGGGGGTTTATTTGACCGCACGTGTGCTCACGATATGAAATACTGGAATCGTGCGGAAACCTTTGAACTCGGAGAAAGGGTTGTTCTGGCGAGATAAAGGCACTCGAAAACGTGATATTTTCTGCTCTGACCTTGAGCCGGGAGTGAGCAAAAAAAAAAATACATACATGCCTTTAAGAGGAAGCCGTGTATACTCAACTGCAGGAATTCAAATTAACCTTGTTTTTTCTCGCCGATAAACTACCGGAAAACAAAAGTGAGATATTCGCAACAGATTGCGGCGTAATGCATGCTTTGCCTCAGCGGCGATGTACAAGGAAAAAAAAAAAAAAAATGCTGTAGGTTTAGAGAGACAAAAACTTAAATAAACTGTAGTAAAAACTGTTAGAGGAGTTGTGGAACAATCTGTCTGCAGCGGACGGGAAAAGCTGCATCGATGGCACAAAATTCCCAGCAGCTGTTTTTTTGACACAATGCTCACGTCAGGTACGTCAACAAACCCCGACTTGTAGAACAAACTGTCTGCGGATTAGGAGAGATTTTTTTTGGGGGGAGGAAAGTTGGGCGAGTGTGAAGTCGACTCGCTCATTCACTGGAGTGTTGGATTAAAAGTTGCTCTGGACCGCAGATGCTACTTTTTTTTTTTTTCCTCGGTAATTGTACATAACAGCAATGCGAACACATCTTGAGCTGACCTACTTATGGGGGGCTCAGAAACTTTTTATCCTGCAGCCAAGTCTAAAAATAACCCTGTGGCCAGTTTTAGATTCATCTCAATGGTAACCCTGACAGTTTTGCAGAGTGCCAGTGACAGAGTCCTGTTAAGAAGCAGCAGCTTAAAAACGCTGTTCCGAGCATCGCAGTCCTCTCTTCTGTCGTCCTTCCAGAAATCTCCTCCCTCTAGTTGAAAACTTAAACACAATTACAGGCCATAAATCACCCTGAACTTACATTTTCAGTTCTAAATACATACGAGGAGTGCAGGATCGCTGTTTTACGCAACTATAAGCTCGATGAAGTCAACCACTGCAAGTCACAAATGCAAAATCTTGTTGAGCTTTGTGGCAGATATCAATGTGAAGTAGCTCGCCTTTAATCATTCGCTGTGAATGGCAGCAAAACGGATCCTGTGAATAAATTGGTTTCATGTCCAGGCGAAAAAGAAAAAGAAGAAAAAAAAAAAAAAAGAACTAGAG
Organism: Salarias fasciatus; assembly: GCF_902148845.1. Taxonomy (NCBI): domain Eukaryota; kingdom Metazoa; phylum Chordata; class Actinopteri; order Blenniiformes; family Blenniidae; genus Salarias; species Salarias fasciatus. Next base: position 18,322,512 of record NC_043755.1, read on the forward strand.
AAATCACATAGAGTTTTTGTGTTCCCTTCTCTTCACATCCTTTTCTCTGGGTGTTTTTTTTTGTGTGTGTGTGAGCGTGTCATTGTGAAGACGTTCTCTCTTGCTGTACGCATCGTTTCTTTAAGATGATTTGGAATTAGAGGCTTTTCATACAACACATATTATGGAGCTTGGTGGGGCTCCATTAGCCCCGAATCAAAGAGGACAGCAGCCTGCGTGGAGCCGCACAATAACGTGGCAGCCCTGTGTTTCAGCAAATAAATAACAAATCCGCCGCTTACAGTAGCAGCCAATGCAAACTAACTAATTAAGAGATGAAAAAGGGGAGGGGGGGGTGCTTTTTTTTCGTCAAATGGTAACACTGGAGTTGGCCGAAACGGAGTGTGACGCTAAAAAGGATCTCGAGGAGCTTACAATCCAGAGTTTGGGGGTTCCCAACTGTAATCTGTTACTGTTGGAGACATAAAGAGACCAGAGTGCAATTAGGGCCACAGTGTTGTCCCCGAGCCGACGCCGGCCTGTGGGAGGACTGAACCGGCCCCGAATCTCCGGTCCCCGTCTCCTCCCTCTCAACACCTCCTCTCCGCTCCAGTATTCCTTCTCTCCTCTCATAGCATCTTGGGAGCATTGAGCTCAGACAGCGGGATTAGTCAAGGATCCATCTTGAGACGCAGATAATGTTTTTTTTTTTTTTTTCTGCACGCACACTCCCCTGCTCTGCACTGGCTTCTGCGGCACTGATTAGAACTCAGAACTCCACCAGAAACGGCTATTTGTTCTTAAGCTGTTTCCCCCCCCATTTTTCCCTCCTTCCCTCCCTTTGTTGAGTTGTGCGTTTCTTCTTCCTCGTGTGTGTGTGTCAGCCATCCCTCTAATTCAGCGCTATAACCAAGTCACAAGTAGGTCAAGACAAGGCGGCGGCGGCGAGCGTCTCCGTGTCGAGGTGGACTGACAGCAGCATGGAGGAGCCGCGGGGCTCTTTAAATATGCCCTCTGCTCTCTCCCCTCTCGCGCTCGTCTGATCGGCTGGAAGCGAGGAACGCCGCTGCAAGTTCTCGTCCCCCACAATGCAAAGCGATTTCAGGGATTGTCTCTGGAACAACTTCTTTCGCCCCCCCTCCAACACTCAAGTTCAGCGCACAGCTTCCTTATGGCGCTCGAGGAACACACACCTTGTGTGTGCACGGAAAAGAGCATGTGTGTGTGTGTGTGTGTGTGTGTGTGTGTGTGTGCGTGCCCCACCTGCCTGTCACGGTGAGTGACAGGGGAAGTGGGGAGGGGTGTTCCAGGAGCCCGGCAGCTGGCGTCACACCTGCACAACCGCACACGTACTTCCAACGGGGACCGCGGCGTTCCCTCCTTTTGTTAGCAGGCAGTGACACTTTACAAATAATTTATTTGTTCACCCTTGTTTTTCTCTCCATCTCCTGCTGGCGATTTGTCGCCCAAATAATTTATAGCTCCCCCCCCACCCAAAAAAAAAAAGAGCCAGAAATATATCGGGGGAAAAACTCCCAAAGAAGAAAGTCTCATCCGACACGTGACTGGAATCAGCGCCTCATTACAGGAAGAACAAAAATAAAGTGGGAGAGATGAAGAACGCTGTGCACTTTTTTCTTCTCCTGAATCGTGGCCTGCGCTGACATGCCAGTTTAGTCTCCACTTACACTTTCACAATTACTTAAATCAAGCAAGCTGGCATTTAAATATTAATAGTCTTCACCAGCGCACATGAAACAATTACATGTTTTGTGTGATTGTCAAGAGGGGTGAAAAAAGAGTCGAAGTTCCTGCTGTTAGACACACACACACACACACACACACACACACAAACACACACACACAGCACTGAAGCAAGAGCCCGAGCAAAATTTAATTTAGAGACATTCTCTCCTTCCCTCCACATCCTGGGCTTTTAAGACACTGAAGTGACTGTTCTTCGCCCGTGTAAAAGAACCCCATTATCAAAGCATTAAGATATGATTAAACTGACATTTTCTTAAGAAAACGAAAAGAGTTGGGAATAAAGGGAAAGAGAGAACTACATACTCCAGATCTTATCGGGAGGAGAGGTGGGAGGGGGCGGCGGCGAGGGGGGGGGGGTGTGGGGGAGGAGGGGAGGTGAACACAGTGATCTTTGAAGGAGCTTATTACAGAGCGAGCTAAGAAGACAAGCACAGTGGTGTACTGATCAGAGGTATGCAAGCCAAATGCACCTGCTAGATTTCGCTATCGTCCGCAGGGTGTCAGTCAGTGCTGAGGCCCCCTGACTGACGCCGCCGCGACCCGGACGCTTCCCGGGGGCACGCACGCTGCAAGAAGTATCCAGCTCAGCCCCCCGAGGCCGGCGGGGGTAAGACTAAGAGCAAACACAACCGCCGGAGTTGTTTTACCTTTCCAGCTGTGGCGCTATATTACTGCCGCTTATTGTCGAGCGCACAGCTGTGGTCCAACTGGTTTTAATGCTTCAGGTTTTCATACCCGTCTCCTGAAACGATTAAGAAAAACAAGGCGCAGTGTTTACAGTCCAGGCTGCCAGAGCAAAACTCAGAAGTTTTTAAAAGTGGGATATTTTTATTTAAGATCGGGTGGATTTCTGATTGAACCGAGAATTCACTTCTCCTTTGGTGCGATACAATTTTTTTTTTTTTTTTTTTTTATCTCTACCAGAGAGCAGCAAAGTTTTTGAAAAAGGTTAACACTTTTCCAAACTCACAATCGCGTATCTGTGCACACAGCCCGCACCAGTGAGGCCAGCATGTCGAACTGAGAGATGAGACGCTGAGGCTTCACTCCTGGAAAGTGAATTTTATCTGTTGTCTTACAATCACATCCAAACAAAAGCTGTTTTGGGAAAAAAAAGACTAAAAAAAAAAAAAAAAGCCAAACTAGCTCCAAACTGTACTGAGATTTTTATCATCTGAAAGTTTACTTTTCACTCTTCAACGTCCACTTCTTCCTTTTGAAAGCTGTTCCTCCAGTTGGACGTCTAACCAGTCTCTTTTGTGTCTGTGTGCGGGTAAAAAAAATAAATAAATAAATAAAAACACCACTTGAAATAGGTCAACAAAAAATGGGAGTAGTGGGGAAACTCCTCCATCACTCTCAAGTAAATTTAAATAATATCACACCCACAAAGAAAGACTTTATGTTAGAGCTGTTTTACTGAACACTTAGGTTTTTACAAGAGTGCTTAACGGAGCAGCCCATGCATGAACACTGTATTTTATTGTGAAATCAGGGATCACCTGTTAACTTATGGTCTTAGAAGCACTTTTTTTGTTTTGGACTTCAGGGCTGGTTTATACCACAACATTGCAGTGAAAACGGCAAACTTGCGTTCTGGTTTGAGGGACTCTTTTACACAACAACAATGCTCAGAGCCACTGAAAACACAACAAGCGCGGTGGAAAACACTGACTCCGTCTCTGTGTAAATGAGGGAAAACCTTTCTGAAATGCTGCTACCACCTGAGTGCACCACGATGCGCAAGTAGATCAACAATAACAACAGTGGCGGCCTCCAGAGCGCCACGACTCCCAGTCCATGTTATATTTTCAAAATACTGAAATGTAAGCTAGAAACGCCAAAAAAAGACATGTGATACATGCACATGTGGTAACTCCAGTGACCACTTAATCTAGACTTAATGAGCCATGATGATAATTACATGAAACTAACTTACCACCTCATAAACTTTCATTTGAAAACATTAAAACTTTTCAGGCTACTGTTTTCAATGTGAAATATCTCTACATGGAGCTTTAAATCACAGCTGTGTGATAAAAGAGGCTCCTGCAGCGCTCACACACTGCAGCTCTGCTCAGTGCTTTTCAGCTGCAGTGTGTGTGGCGAGTTCACGTCCCTCCGTGTCGGTGTGATCCACCGGCGCCGACACAGAAGGGGCAATGTTACCATCACATCAGAGTTTGCAGATCACACCGAGCGAGGAAGCGTAACTTTAGCTCGCTGAGTGGTCCAACGTCTGCGTGAAAGCTGGAGGTGGGGAGACTTCTCCCACTGCGGGGGTCGGATCAGAACACACCTGAACACACACAGACTGACACAGCATGTGATCGAGAAGGTAACTCGCTGCCTGAAGCCTGTCACCGTTATACATCTAGGTATGAATTCTCATCACAGCTTGTTCTTGCAGCCAAGGAAATGATGATTTCGTATGATAAAAGCTGTAGCCTTTCTGTGTGGACCAGCGCTTTTTTCCTCCTCTGGGTCACAAGGTCGTAGGTTTGATTCCCAATCTTCACGTGTTGAAGTGTCCTTTGGGAAAACACTGAATCTCAAACTGCTCCCAGTGGATGTATAGAGCACCTTTGATTGGCTTCAGCCACATAATCGATATTTAAACTTATTTTAATGTCCTGTCTGTAGGTTAGGTGAATGAATATAGTTTGATACATCACATCCTGGCTGTTTATTTTCTTTTATTTTTTTCAGCATCGACAATGCAGCTGAAGAAAGACTAATTGAAAACACAGAGGATCTGATCTACTGAGATTAAGTATCAACTATGCAAAATTGAAGGCTCATTAAAAAAAAAATGCTTTCTGACTGCATTGATCAATTAAAAACAACACCAAGGGGACGATCTGTCACATAGTCAACGCCGTGGGGAAAAAGGACAGAAGAGACTGTGAGACCTGAGGAGAGGTACACAGTATAATAATAGCAATAAACTCCTCACAAATGTAAATGATGGCGGCCAGCTGAGGATTGCCTGGAACCACCACGACAGCAGCATTATCTATCGGTGAAGTAGTGATTAAATTAACCCTTTAAGCTCAGACCGGCCCGCCGGCGGGCCGGTCAACTTCTCCCGATCATTTATTAATTATTTTGCATATTCCACAGACGTACTATGTACCGTTAGAAAGCTGATATTCTCATGAATCCGCTGGTATAAACCACTTTCAGATGTGATTACCACAGCGGGTAATATAAACACATTTGTCCAACATACAGCAAATTAAGTAAACAGCGCAACTCACCTTTGGAGGCTCATAACTGATCACAGATGATCCATAATCCAGATAATCCAGCAAAAACTGCCACAGTACAAGCGTATGCATCCAGGCAAAGCTAGAAAGTATAGCCTTTTGTCCAAAACATGTCTTGAAATAAGCAAATAATCCAGAATTAGACGCGCCACCGCGCGCGCACGCGGCGGGTCTCTCCGCGTGCGCGTCCGATAATAATCCATTTTTTTATCAGATAAAAACATCCAGACGTCTCTCCCTCACTCTGAGGATATCCAATATGGCGACTGATCGGTTTCCGTTGCTTATTCGTCAAATTTCAACCAATCAAGTGACTCATCCCTCCCTCCGATGGCTAACCAGCCAACCGCTGCCGAAACTGATGGACCACGTCATCGGTCGTCATCACTCGTAATCAACGTATTCTGAGCCAATCACGTCGGTAGAAACGTTTGACTGACAGGGCTGGTAGCCAATGAGCTTGCTGAATGGCTGGCTGGCCCGCGAGCGGGGTTTTGTGACTTCTCAGATATCTGCTGATGGATGCACCTGCTGTCTGTCCCTGCTCCTCTCAATCTGAGGGCCTTATCCCACACTGAAGCCTATCTGAAGTGATTTTTTGAGTACTTTATGAGTTTTTGGAGTGAAAATAATGTAAAAATGGGCCAAAAACCAACATATACCATTGTACAGAGGGCATCCAGGGGGTATACAGAGGATGTCCAAAATTGACCCCACCGGGGCATAGCAGTACAAATACATGTGTGAAACATGTGTGTTTTGAGGTTCCTTTAAATCAAAACTCTATGCCTCTTGAAGTAACGAATGTAAATGAAATCATTGACGTGGTGAACAAATGTTCAAACAAAAAATCTTTGGACTGTGATGACCTGGACATAACTATAATAAAACAAGTCATTGATATAATTGCGATGCCACTATCTCATATTTTTAACCTGTCTTTTACAACTGGAAGGTTTCCAGATCTAATGAAAGTAGCAAAAGTCATTCCCATTCATAAAAGTGGGGAAAAAGACCAGTTTGCAAATTACAGACCTATATCAATCCTGCCTCAATTTTCTAAAATATTAGAAAAACTATATACATACAGATTAGACGAATTTATTGATGCACATAATATACTAAATGATAGTCAACACGGGTTTCGAAAAAATAGGTCACCGGTACTTGCCCTAATGGAACTTATAAAGGAAATCACTGACAGTATTGACAAGAAACACATTCCTGTTGGAATCTTTATAGACCTGAAGAAAGCGTTCGACACTGTGGATCATGACATACTTCTGAGTAAGATACAAAAATATGGGATTAGAGGTATCGCTTTTAATTGGATAAAATCCTATTTGTCAAATAGAAAACAGTATGTCCAGATGGGACAGCACAGGTCAATGTGTGAAAACATAGTATGTGGCGTTCCACAGGGATCTGTGCTGGGACCAAAATTGTTTCTATTGTACATTAATGATCTGTATTCTGTTTCTGAAAAACTAAAACTTGTTCTATTTGCTGATGATACAAACAATATTGTGCTCAGGGGAGAACCTGAAAACATTGATGGAAGAGATCACAATTGAAATGGGTAAGCTGAAAAACTGGTTTGCCTCAAACAAACTGTCCTTAAATATATTAAAGACAAAAATTATGTTCTTTGGAAATCGTAACATAAATCCACAAATCCAAATTCAAATTGACAATGTTTCCATTGAGAGAGTCTATGAGTACACATTTCTCGGTGTAACCCTTGACCATAAAATCTGTTGGAAACAACACATCTCAAAAATCAAGACTAAAGTGGCAAAAATCGTGGCCCTGATGAATAAATCCAAGTATATCCTTGACAAGAAATCCCTGTTCACCATATATTGTGCTCTCATCCTACCCCACTTAACATATTGTGCTGAAGTTTGGGGAAATACATATAAAAGCAACACAGATGTCTTGTATAAACTGCAAAAAAGAGCAATAAGGATCCTTCATTTAGCTGGTTATCGTGATCATACAAATGCATTGTTTCTCCAGTCAAAAATCTTGAAATTCAGGGACCTAATAGAGTTTAAGACTAACTTATTCATCTTTAAAGTTAAAGTAAATATACTCCCAGAACATATCCAGAAAATGTTCTGTACAAGAGAAGGGACGTATAACTTGAGAGGACAGATGGACTTAAAAAAACCTTACTTTAGAACAACTCAAAAAAGCATGTGTATAACCAGGTGTGGTGTGGACCGATGGAATAATTTAGAAAATGATATTAAAACCTGTAAGGAACTGGGGCAATTTAAAAAGACATATAAAAATTATTTTATGCGGAAATATGCAGAAGAATTAAATGGCTAACACCTGAGAAAGACTTACTTAATGAGTACACTGCTGTGCAAATTGTTTGCAGTTTTTTTTTTTTTTGTTGCTATCCTTAAATTGAATGAGCACGCTATTTGTGCAAATTGTTTTGTTTTCTTCTACTTTGGATTGTTGATTGTGCAGGACGGGGGGTGGGACTGTTATAAGTTCTTTGAACTTCCACCTGCTCCCTTTGAGTACCACCATTGTATTTTTGTTTGTTGATGTGATTTTGATTTGTTTTTATTTTATCATGTTACTCAAATAAATAAAAAAAAAAAAAAAAAAAAAAAAAAAAAAAAAAAACACTCATTTCTTGTAGTACTGCTCTGAAATTTTGACCTGAACTATGTAAGACCCCAGGCTTTAGCACAATTGTGTTTTCAAGCTCGCACAGTGCTTCCAGACTTATTTCCAGGTGTTTTAAGAGGGAAAAAATTCAGGCGAGAATGAAATTCATCCTAATTCAGTGTGCTGCAACATAAATAAATCTGTGGCAGTAGCACCTAGAGTAATTCTGACTGCACTGGGTGAAAATACAGGTTGTCAGCTTTCAAATGAGACCCCAACCATGCATGTACTCCAAACAGTTCAAGAACAGCATTCAGTTTACTTTGGGTACGTCTTTAGTTGAACTTTTAGGCGAAAATGGCCCCGAGCTTAAAGGGTTAACAGAATATTTGGAAAATTATGGATTTTTTTAGGGTTAACAATGGTTTCCTTCCTTTCCAAAACATTACAGTGATTCCAAATGACACACACTCTCAGATCACTGAACCCAGGTCAGTAAAAAAATACTCTACAGGTATGGGAGACGTCAACTACTGTGAGGTCCAGAAAAAAGTAATCCTAACCACTAATTTACTATCATTCAAGTATTTTCTTTCTTCTTCTTTCTTTTTTTTTTCTTAAAGGTGCATTAAGGAGTTTTTCAACTTTTAAAATACTTATTTTCCACCATAAATATGTTATAAATATTCAATGATGAGTACAATGTGCCCTGACATATTCATTGCAAGTACCGCTAACAGCGCTAAATTGTCACTTGAAAGTTGCAGTGCCGGTGGGCAATTTGTATTTCTTGGGGAGAATTTGAGATGATGTGACGTAACGCGCGCTCCCGCTGGCCTGATTTGCTCAGCTTTCGTTTTGTCCACCATTACTCCGCCAGATGCTTAGTGAGCAACAGCTGAGCAGGATCTTCCAGAAAGTAAGAAAAGACTGGCTTCTAGCACTGCCACAACTCCAGCACAGACTCCACCAGGAAACGAAACTTAAATTTTACTCGAGCGCTACTAAAAGAGCGAGAAAGGAGTTCCCCTCTTCCGTGCACGTACGCCCAAGGCCTGCAGGGGCCGTTGTTCCGCATAAAACGTGCTCATTCCTTAATGCACTTTTAAACTAGGAAATAAACTAATCAATGCAGTGATTGGGGTCATTTCAATATCTGATTCCAATGTGCTTAAATTGATCATCATCCACTTTCCCGTGAAACCAATAATCCTTTGAATGTAAATATTTGTGAAAATATGAAACTATTGTACTAAGGGTCATGTGTTTTTTTTTTTTTTTGTTTGTTTCAAACAAATTTACAGAAATGGACCTTATTTGTTGAAAACAGAAAAACCACGTGCCTTATTAATATGAGTTATAGGTGCAGAGGAAAAATGTTTTCATTCATAGTAATTTATTTTTTGCTTTTTTTTTTTAAGAGGGGGTGGGAATGGGATTATACTTGACTGTATATGATTTTAAACCAAAGCTTTAGTTTTATCAATTCACAAATAAAAAGTTAATAGATCGATAAAGAATATTTGCAATGAAATAACTGTGCATGAACAGAATTACAATGACAGTTGCTATAAAATCAAACGGCAGAAACAATCTAGATTGGATGAAGTCGTTCGTCTGGTTTCACTCCACAGTTTCAGAAATCGGCTTCTAAAAACAACACTGCACTGTACTGACTTGTTAAGGAGGATATTTTTTGCAGCGCTGACCACGGAGGAGAAGCGGCACCCCTTCTATTTGTCTCTCATCATCCCCACGGACAAATAAAGCCCGGCAGATGTGGGGGGCTCGGCGGTGGCGCGCATGAATGTCAGGATTTTCTTCTGAGGCTCCCAACTGCAGCCGAGGTATGCTCAGCATGTGATGTGAAATCTGTGTAATTTTTTGAAAGGCATCACATAATCAGGAGGAGTCAGGAGCTTTCTGGCAGTAATTGCCTTGTGGCCACAGACAGAAATGTACAACACTTTGCAATCTTTCCCTGCAGAGATTTCCAACAAATAAAACCCAAGAATGAACTCTATCTGGTGTTGCTGAAATTTGCATTTATCTCTTTGTGCTGGTGTATTACCTGAGTCAGTATGTTAGTCTTCCAGTCACAGTTTAAAGAATGCATTATCCAACATGCATCGCTTTTCGAATTTGGGTTTAAATGTCCCAGCCGAAGACCCCTTCCATTAAAAAAATAAATAAAAAAAATAAAACTTCTGAATCCCTGGGAGGATGCGGACGGCTCAGTCATGTCCGTGTTTTCAGATTTCACCATCTAAGAAAAGACTGAGGCTCTTTATTTACCGTACATCCATCCACTTGATGTTGTGCAAGCTGCCAAGTTGCACAAGGAAAACAAGCAATATACTGTCAAAAGATCTAAACCAAGATAAACCGCGGACATTTTGATTTATAGTCTGATCAGCTTTCTTCTCCGTGAGCTGCATGAAGCCCCCCTTTTCCTCACTTTCCTTTAATTATCCCATCCCTTTCCCCTAAATCGGGGGACCGTTTTTTATTATCATTCTTGTTTGTTTATTTATTTATTTTCTTACATGGCGTCTGTATTTCTCTTTGCATTGCTTCAACTTTTCCACACCCACCTCCGACACCCTCTGCATGCTCCCATCAGGGGTCCAGTTTGAGCTGTATCATCATCTTAACCACTGGGAGGAGAGCAAGGGGGGGGTGGGGTGGGGGGAGACGGGGAGACAGCATCAAATAACTAATCAAAAGGAATCAGTGAGCAACATAACATAAAACAACCCCTCCCTCCCCCTCCTTCTCCTCTCCCCTCCTCCTCCTCCTCCTCCTCCTCCTCCTCCTCCTCCCCCTCCTCCCCCCAAGGCTCCATACCTCCCTTTATTCACAGTTTGGTAGAAAGGGAGGGAGATGTGAGTGGCACGCAGTGGAACATTGTTGCTGATTTCCACTGTTTCACTCAACACACTCCTGCTGAGTTAATAAATCTGACCTCTGCTTAATTAAAATAACAGACCATCCTCCACTGAGGCAAAAGAGAAAAGAGAGAAGAGGAAGAAGAAAAAAAAAGGACACAGTTTGAGAATTATTCTAACTAATCGCTAATTAAGATTTAGCACAAAAACAACAAGAAACCTGTCACGGAAGATGTATCTATTTTTAGAGTACATTAGGAGGAAGGGGCTGCTGCGAGTGGACACTCGCTCACGAGCGAGGAGAAGTTACAGTTCCTCTGCAGGGAGCGATCTTTCCTGTGGCTTTACGGCAGAAATCCAGTCAAACTGCTGCATTTCTGCTTCAGTTACAGAAACGACAAGCGCAGAAACAAATCCCCTAAAATGGCCAAAGCAATGGGAAAATAATCACATTTACAAACGCTTATTTAGGATGTTCGGGAAATGCGCGCCTCTCCCGCAGAAGGAAGCAGCATTGCTTGGTTAATTGCTAATTTTGTAGCGTTGATCTTTTGACCGAGCGAGGTGAACGGGGCCAGGAACACAGTCACAACATAATGATTGCGCTGTAATAACTGCGTCTTCTCTCTAGTCTTGAATCTTGGCCCCTGCTACCGTGAGGGCTGTAATTCTGCAGCAAGGAGTGTTAAGAGGATATCATTATCGTGTGTTCTCCGGGTAAGCCGCAGATTTGGTTAAATATAGTAGCGTATTTTTGTTGTTGTTGTCGTCGCCGTTTCCTCTCTCTTTTTCAGTTTTGCATTAAAGCTGGGTCAAGCCGACCCCTCCCATGGCAATTCTTTTCAAACGGAGCTGCCAAAGCGCCTCCTCTGCCACAAATGTAGCCAATATCGATGCCATGCTCAGGAAAAAAAAAAAAAAAAAAAAAAAAAAAAACTGATTGAAAAGAGACTTACATGTTTCAAAGCATGCTGGGAGCTGGGGGCCAGGCGAAAGCCCAAAGTATTAAAGCTGAGATAGTCACCAGTATGCTATAAAAAGACAGCATATGCCCACAAGTCCAGCAGTGCAGCACTGATGCAGACTGTGATTCACAAGCATTTATTACTGAAAATACTCATTACTTCTTTGCGTTTTGTTTTTAAAAATCTTTAAATTGAACATTTTTTTTATCATTATTATCTATTTCAAATGCTGGAATAATAAGCTGAAGAGGAACTTGAGTTCAAGCAGCAACAAAATATGAAAGCAGTATTTTTTTCTAGAGTTAAGATGTTGAAAATTTGACCTGTAATGTGATTTAATTGTCCGTGTCATTATCCACGCAATCCCTGTCAAAACCTCCAAGGTAATTAGGTCAGAGCGGTGAAAACATTGGAGATGCGATCACTTCGTCTCCGTTTCCGCTGGAGCGGATTTTGAAGGACGCAAGCGGAGCTGGTAGCAGACATGACACTGCTCACTGAAGTTAATTAACACAAGTGTGATTTTATGACTCCCTTTTTTTATTCTCCAATATTCAAAGATCTCTTCAGAATGTATCAACAGCAGATTTGTGAAAAGAGACTTTTAATTAGTCGGAGCGAATGGGTAAGAAGTGTCTTGATTCTTCAGCTGATAGCCGTAGTTTATCAGAAGATGATAAAGAAGGGAGAGAAAAAAAAGAAGAAAACCATTCATCTAAATCCCCAAAGAGTCCCATTGTCATCGCAATATAGTGTTCGTCTCTAAATCTGAGAGCATAATAGAAATTCTGTGGTGAAGTGTGGAGCTGCGCACTACGTTTGCATATTTATTCAGCTGTCATATCTATCTGAGCAGATCATCAGAGGAGATAAACTAAAGAGATGAGGGAATAATGGCTCTCGCTGAGAGAGGCGGCTCAATGATACAAGCATATTCCTGAAAAACACCAGGAGCTGGGTAAACAAAAAATGTACTCTACAAAGCCACGCGATTCAAAAAATGAGCCGCGGTTAATGATGGTGATGATGGCGGCGATAATGACGATGAAGATGCTGTGAATAAAAAATTTGAATGATGGAAAAGTTTTTAAGGAGTTACAATGCAAACAGAGCCAAACTTTTTTTTTTTTTTCTCCACAACAGAAGCGGCCACTTCAATAAAAGAGGATTTTAACTTTCTTTTTTCTTTTTTAATGTGACAAAAAACAAGACAATGAGAGTGAGTGCTTCTTGTGCTTTTCTCAATTATTTCACTCTTTCATGTCCAGCAGTGATACGACCTGCCCGTGTCTGAGCGGGCACAGCGAGGACTTTCTTCCTCTGCAGATGCGGCGGGACCGACGGGCGGTTCAACCTTTGCGGAGGACGGAAACCCAGCCTGTGACATTTAGTGGGCGAAGGCCCCGAGGTCACGCCGCTGATACACGTTTGTGAAGGGAGAAAAGCGATCAGGGAGCTGACACGCGCTGGCGTCCCTTTGATTTTGCACCGGGAACGCCGCAAAACGGCGCTTTTGAACGGCCTCGGCTCCGTACCGGGACACTGGATGGATCTACAGGCGGGAGAATCACAGCTGCCTCCGGTGTCATCCACCCCTCGATGCATACACGCCCAGCGAGGACGGTATAGGACAGCTAATTGAACAATATCCAGGAAGTGACAAGAGGACAGAGCGGAGGGAAACTCTGCTCAATGGTGCCATCTAGTGCTTTCTACGTAAGAGGTGGAGGGGGGGGGGGCCGACCAGGGGACGGGCTCTCCGGTACAGTAAGAGCCATCTCTCCCCTGCTGCTGCTGCTGCTGCTGAGGAAGTTTGGATAACAATTATCTGTTGTATTTGCATTAATGTGATTGCTTTGTCGGCAGACTCATCTGACTGCAATTATAAAGAGTAGCATTAAAACACTAATTAATTAACTCAATTGTGAGTAGATTGATTAATTCTAAACAAACATGAGATCGCAAGCAGGCAAATGAGCTCTGGAGTGCCGATGCATCTGGGAGCGCTGCTGCAGAAGACATTTTGATTATCTGCAGACACATGTAGTTGCAAATCTTTTAATTAACACAGATAGTGGGAGAGTGAGTCGGTGGTACAACTATCCTGCTTGTTACTTGTAATCATAATTTGGTCAGTTTTTTAAGAAGAATGAGTCGGCGGATGTGGGTCTGAGGAGCAGATCGAGAGGAGAGGGAGGCGCAATTATAGCAAAGTTTCTGACGCATGTGCCTGGGTGCACGAGTGTGTGTGTGTGTGTGTGTGTGTGTGCGCGTGTGCATGTGTGTGAGAGAGAGACAAAATGGGTCCTGACATGGCAAAGTCATCCCACAAAAAGAGATAATCAAATTATGATCAAAACAAAACAGATGGTCACATAAATCATCCATTCACACGTTGGACTGCTGCCTCTGTTGCAGAACAATGAATCACTGCCTATCAATGCTAGGATCAAAACATAAGGGCTGCAATGAATGCAAAATTATTACATCTCTACTAATATCATAAGGGGGACATTTTTCAGAAAACCTCTTAAACTGATTTATGAGCTAAAAATCGAAACAATATTTAATGTCGACTCTCTGACACCTCGAAAATGTCTTTAATGTAATTATTTTTTATTTTTTTAAATGCATTAGACTTCAGAATGATTCCCCCTTCATCAGAATTTCCCTCCCGATTGAGTATTTTGATGATACATAATTAATTTTTCAGCCTAAATGCACACATGCACCTGCATCACCCATAAAAAAAAATCCTGGACTCCTGAACTAGATTTAAAAGGGAGCAGTCAGTCAGAGCTCCTTTTCTCAGTGTGCTGTCAGCATCTGCACATGCAGAAAAGCCTAATCAGAGAGATACCAGTAAAGTGCATGTAATACTTTAGAGATTTAATGCAGTTTTTAATTGGATAGAGGCCCATTATTTTTCAATACAGAAGGGGCACTGAGGCACATAAAGCTCTTGAATATTTTTGCAAATCGTGTTCAACAGCATAATGATTAACCATGGCACTAAATTTGCCTCACAAAATGAAAAGCAAACTTCATGCAAGGCGTAATTTAATTGTTTCCCTTCACATTTTCTGCCTCCCATTGTTGGAAGCTTAACATTTTTAGAGTCTGCTTAACAGCTGCCTTGTGATGCTCGAGCTGCAACAATGTGACTGACAAATGTTTTGAAGTAGCTGCAGACTTCCCAGTGTCTTCGGAGGCGGCGTGTCAGGGAATCTTACATCACTTTATGTCAAATTTGAACCTCTATTACGTTTATATTTCTTATTAAATTCTAGCCTGCAAATGACGTCTAAATGTCTCGTGCAGCTGGTGCCATAAATAGCTTCAATTGTTTGACTTTATTTTGACATATTTTAGGATATTTACGTCGAAAAAAACATTTCACAACATTACACAAATATCTGAGACTATTTAAAAATAAGAATATATTACCCAAAACTGTGCAATCAGCTTTAACATTGCTTTAAAAGATGCATTGTTCAGTGACAAGAAATAAATCTCTGCCGTGCACGCGCATTATTTTTTCCATACTAACACAATCACATAATTGCACTGAGGATTTTTCTCATTGTACAATAAAACATTTCAGCAGTCAGAACTGCAGGTCACATTTCCATTTCAACCTGAGGAGAACACTGCCATCTGGGCTGCAATTAGTGGTAATGCAATCCCAGGCCATTTGCTGCCGTGCATGAATATTCACATTCAGGTTTATTGGTCATGAAAGCGCACACACTGGACGCTTTCATCTGTCTGGAAGAGAGAAATATTCAAACATCTGCAACATTAATGAAACTGGTAAACAGACTGCAGGAAGAAAAAAAAAAGGGACGATAAAAATCAATAAGATGAATATAAATATGCTAAATGAACGGGGATATGAAAGAGAATCAGGATTGGAGTAAAGCGAGCGATGATGCAGGAGTTAATACATAGACGCTGATTTAATCAGAAAGTGCATGAGAGTATGGTTTGATTAGTGCATCATAAAGTACTGCAGCTTTAATAACGGTACAGTAAATGCTGAAATTGGTTTAATATTTAAAAATCTTGGTGAAAACTGCAGCTATTAGTACAGACGTCTCTATTCAAACTCATGCTTTTCTAATGCCCTGTAATGCTGCAGCTGCAGTGACAGCCCGATATGGACGAGTGGGTTACTCATCGCTGTGCTGGACCCTGTGGAGTAACTGTTGTGTCTGCGTCTCGCGTACTCCGACTCCTTTCAGCGAATGCCAAACAGGAGAGGAGATGAAATAAGTTGGCTGGCCCACGCAGGGCGCCAGCGTACTGATCTTCATGATCTGACAGGTGTACTCGTGCTGCAGCGTGTCCGCCGTGGCGCCGATGATTTTAGATCATCAGCTGTGACTATAAAATACTGCAGGTCATTAAAACACGAACATGTCCGCTGCTGCATGGAGCGGCGAAGGAGAGAGACGTGCACGTTCAGAGCAGGTTCAGAGACGGGTCAGTGTGGCTGGATCAGTGAGTGTCTAATAAAACCTGCAGTCACACAGTAAAGCAGGTCTTCCTCCTGTTTTATAGGAGCGATGAAGTCATGAGTTGTTATATAAGACCGATGCATGCATTATCCACAGTAACATTAGGCTTAAATCAATCCTACTGATGGAAAAGTAAGGAGGAAAGCACTTCCTTCACTTGCCAGTCAAAACACTTAAAGAAATAAATCCACTGCTCTTAGATTCGAAGATGAAACAAAGGTGAAAATTTCACACACTGAGTGTGGATGCAGAGTTTGGTCCATGTGACAGTCAAAAAAGAAAAAAGAGGATTAAAAACATGCCTGAAAAATCACTTACACAAGCAGGTTTGCTTTAAATAAAGTTACACAACCCAACTCGAGGTTCCTGATTTCACAGTTTATTCACAGGATCTGCAGTGATCCTGCAGAAAGGTGTGAAATAAAAAGACATTTTGCAGATAATGTAAGTGCATTTAATGTGACAAGATATAGAAGTCTGATCACAATGAAGTCAAATAAAGAGGAAGAGAATAAACAAGGAAGATTTGGTTTCCTTGGTTCAGCAGGCAGTAAAATGCTCACAAAAGCATCAGACAGCAGTAATATATTGCTTTCTTTTCCAGATCTGAGCTGACTTGCTCTTGCCGCGGCTGTGTGACTTTGAGCACACGGTAAACAAGCTCCTTGCTGCCTGAGCAGAGAGCGCTGATAATCTGCCTGAGCGCGATCTTATGTCACTTTCCCGTGCGCGCTGTGCCCCTCTAATGCCAGCAGTTTCACCATGTCAACACTCCGAGCCCAGCTCACTGAATTTCAAATTCAGTAAAAAAAAAAAAAAAAAGAGAGAGAGAGAGGAGGAAAAAAAAGAACGTGACATCTGTGTTGGTTTGTAGTGCCGGTAGAGGAAGTAAAATGATAACAACAGCCTTGCTCTAAATCCAGCGGAATGGCAACTTTCCTCATTCAGCAACACAGAGACTTTTGAGGAGATGCCATTGCTGCCTCATTGGTTTTTCACTCCCTCTGATTACTCCTCTCATCTTATGTAAATCCTCTTAAGTCACATGTTATTGTTTATTGCAACTGTGAAGGTTAGGTGTTCCTAAGCCCTGTGCGTGCGCTTATCTCGCCAGCGCATGCATCTTTGTCTCTCCAATGTGTCTTGTTTCCGTAATACACTAATGGATGAGAAAAGTTGTCTGGACTGATGCGGCGCAGACAACCAATCCACTGCAGTAAAATATTAATCTCTCCCAGTGGCTAACAACTCTTCATGAAAGAGAGGCAGTTGCATGCTCCGGGGATATCACAGCTTTATCAGAGGCTGCTCTTTTGGAGGGATTTTTTTCTTTTTTTTTTTTTTTTTTAAAACACAGTGTAAATAAACAATCCTAAAATACACAATCAGTCTTTTAGGGCTGCTGAGGTCAGAAGTTTTCCAGCAACAGCCACATTTTCCAATGATGGAGCCAAAGATATGATTGTTTCGAAACTTTTAGGTGAACTTCTCACTGATGACCGGAGCTGTGCTGCAGATCCATGACTTGGTTTTGGCTTTTTTTTTTTTTTTTTTTTTTTGTTATAGAAAATGGCTCTTACTTTTTCCACTGTTGATTAATAGAAAGCTAAAATAACTCACATACGTTTATTAAAATATGGCAACATGTTACTAATCTTATTTAGATTAACTGAGATAGGATAGTTTAAGAACAACTTTGCATGGCCGGCCCCTCAAACTAGTGATTAAAACTAAATACATTTCATGACAGAAATAAATGAACGCATGCATTATAATTAAATGCAATGAGTGTATTCTTATCACTTTGCATTGATGGTAATCAGTGTCTCCAAGTTCCAAACTCTCATTAATGCTCCTCCATACATCCATACATCTTATACCTCTTATACTGTATCATGTTCAGGGGAGCCAATCCCAGCGAACTAAGGGCAGGATACACCCTGGACAAATCATCATTCCATCACAGGACACACCAACACTCAATATTCACACGAGGGGGAAATTCAGGGTCACCAATTAAATCTCCTGCAAACTGTTTTCAGATAGTGAAATGTGTGTCAGCACAGAGATAACATCTGCATTCTGTCAAACAATACTATGAATAACTGCAGGTCTGGATGGATGCTCCACAAGTCAACATTCTTCAGAATACACCTTTAACTTAGTGTCTTCATTCAAAATGCTGACTTTGGACCTTGTTGCTGCTGCTAGAGGGAGCCATTGATCTCTTTTTCGTTTTCCAAACTGCTGTGGATTACCAACCTAAAGCATCCCTGGAGAGCTTCAACTGCAGCTAAAGGTTTATCATTTTCAGTTTATGTTGAATGAGACATACTGTAACTACTGTTTGTAGGATAATATAGTCTTTAAGGACTGTTTCATTCACTATGTTGCTCCTCACAAGCCTGTGCCATCTCAATTCAGATGATTTATTTTTATTTGACTGATTTATTTGTACTGAAACTAAACCAGCAAACTGAAGAAGCAGCAGCAATGGTTTACCAAGCAGGGCGAAGAACTTCCTGCTTACACACTGCAGAATTTCATGAGTGAAACTGTAGGATAACGAAGCACCTTTTACCATAAATTTTACATAGAAGAAATGTATGCTTTGCTTAAGTATTTTAGGTTTTCCTGAGATTAATAAATGCAAGATATGTAATGTTTTCAGAATGCTTCTGTGTACAGGACAACCAGAATATACTCAGAATTACACCATGCCGAGTCGAGGGCTGATAACTCCCAGAGAAACCCAGGCGCAACATTAGTTTTGGTCACAATTAAAGATTGAAAAGTTTCCAACTTTTCTCGAACTATAAAACTATTTGCTCAATGTCACAGAAAATTTTGCAACCACCAGTAAAATTTTCAAAGAGTAAAAACATTGAAAATCAGAGAAGTAAAACTAATTTAACTTGGGGGGCTGCATACAGTGTGATTATACTATTATAATACTACTGAAGCAGCAGATAATAAAACATTTCAAAATGTAGTTTCAGTGCACTGAGTCACTTTCTGAAAACATTCACTTTTAATCAACTCACCACCTGAGACATGTTGGGAGAAAGATTTCAATCCCAAATTCTGCCAGCTCCAGTACTACAGCGGTGCTATAACACACTCGACTGTTCAGAATTGTCTTCGCTTCCTCCCAATTATGCAGCTTCATCCTGCGGGTCGCACTGGACTCTCTGGAGGAACGGCTTTTCACCGTCTGTTTGACACCCCAACAATGCTCCCAAAACCCTCTGCTGTGCTGAAATCCTGTTGACTGAGACGACCCGAGATCCAGAGTTAAAAACAAAGAAAGCAGTTTGGTTAAATGAACTTTGCCTCTTCTGCCAGTGTTCCAACCAGCTGTGACCGATAATAAGGGGGGGGGGGGGGGGTCAGATAAGGACGTCAGGTAATGATTTGCAGCTTATAAACCACTTAATCGTCCAGTCACAACCTTAACAGAGGCCTGTTTGCACCATGTGGTTGGATTAAATGTAAATCTGAAGCAACAGTTTGTTGTTGTCAAAGTGCTGTGAAACATTAAGTTGTGTTGCTTTAATTACAGGAAAATCTCAGGAAAGAAAAGAAATCCATCTTTATCCAAAACAGAGATGCCCAGAGCTGGAGCTGATCCCAGCTAACCACTGCACCACTGTGGACCCTTCACAAGACCAAACAGAAACCATTTGCAGAGAAGTTGCTACATTCCTGTGGACACTCCCACATGACCTTTAGTGCTGACTGGTGCGCTGTTGCACAACATCTGGAAGCGACTGCACACGGACGGCCCGGCTGTGAGCAGAGTCCAGCTCAGTTTGCACAGTTTCGGACTTCTTCCAGTCATCTCAGTGCTCTCTGAGTTGAGTCCAGCAGCAGCAGCAGCAGCAGCAGGCATGGCACAGTCCACCAGGATCCTGATTAAAGGAGGAAAAGTGGTAAACGAGGACTGCTCCGCCATCAGCGACGTCTACATCGAAAATGGGAAAATAGCAGAAGTTGGGCTGAATCTACAAGTCCCAGCTGGGGCTCGGGTCATCGACGCCACCGGTAAACTGGTGATCCCCGGCGGCATCGACACGCACACACACTTGGAGTTGGCGTTCATGGGCACCCAGTCGGTGGATGACTTCCACATCGGCACAAAGGTGGAGTATCATCTTCAAGAGTCACATCAGAGTTCACAGTGAATGAGTCTTTTTTTCCAACACAATAAGATGACATCTTCTTGTATGAAACTATGAACATGGCAACTATAGACATGCAGGCTTTATCGATAAAACTACAATCTTGTATTCCAAATACCTCCCAAGCAGTGTTACAATAAAGGTGTATTTGACCCTGTTGTCTTCTATTTTAGTGTATCTAAAACTGAGATTATTACATGCTACCAGTCGAGAAAGATAAGTGCACATAATCAGTGCAGAGTAACACAAATTAAATATACTGGATAAAAATCAGTGCAGTAATTATAATTTTACAGTTGCAGATGCTAAAGTTGATACTTTTAATGATGTCACTCCTCCACAGCTTTCAAATTTTCCCGAAAGCAATCATAACATAAACTCGAAAATGCATCTCGATTTATTTATCTATTAAATTAATAGTTTCAATAAAAAAAGTGACTCCATCATAATATCATGTAGAGACTAGTTGCAGTTTCACACACAAAACAAAAATACTGTGACAAAACAATTACAACAGGTGGAAAAACAACAACATGTTAACTTGTACAGAACGCCACATTCTGCTTCCTAACAAATATTCACCTAAAAGCCATGCTAGGATCATAACTGTATCATTTCAGATGCTGCTCTCACTTCACTTCAAAAGAGCTGAATAAATAAATAATAAATCAGGAAGAAAAAAATTGAAGAAGTGGCAAATTTTAAAGTGAAACTTGACTGAAACAACACAGGAAGTGATACCAGTGTGTGGCAATGAACTCCAACTAGCAGCATCAGCAAAGCGTCCTGACACAGAGGCCACAGAGCGGCGGCCTGAACGTAGCGTTTCACTCACAGCAGTGACACACACACAAACAACAATCACATTAAATTCCCTTCAACAGTTAAAAACAGCATTGTACAAAACGATCATCCTGGATGAGAACTTTGAGTACTCCAACGTTCACAGCTGACTTTTTTAACACTGACATCTGGATCTCATCAGAGCTGGCGTTACATAATGTGGACGGAAGCTCAGTGAGCAACATTCCTGTCAAGCATCCACTGATTATTAAGTTCTCCTTATAAAATATTGGACTGATACTTGGATATTTATTCCTGCAGCTTGTGAATCAACATTCACAGATTTAATCCACTCTGTTAAACACACACACTGTTATCTGTTCACAGTTTCCTTTAATCTTTTTCTCTTATTTTGATATCCAAGTTACATGCAGAACATCGTCTGTTTTGTCCAGTCTTGAGAGTTATCCTTTGCAAGCAATAAACAGAGACCGGCTAACACTTAATAGTCAGTGTTTTGTGTAGTTTTTCTAAATGTTACGCGTTAATCTGCAACTTAAAGCTC
This sequence comes from Salarias fasciatus, assembly GCF_902148845.1. Lineage (NCBI taxonomy): Eukaryota > Metazoa > Chordata > Actinopteri > Blenniiformes > Blenniidae > Salarias > Salarias fasciatus. The sequence continues at coordinate 18,344,060 of NC_043755.1, forward strand.
TGTGGCAATGTGTGTTTTTCTCCAGGCTGCTTTAGCAGGAGGGACCACGATGATCATGGACTTTGCCATCCCCCAGAAGGGCCAGCCTCTCCTGGAGGCCTACGACAGCTGGCGCAAGAACGCCGACCCCAAAGTGTGCTGCGACTACTCCCTGCATGTCGCTGTCACGTGGTGGAGTGACAAGGTGAAGCAGAACATTACTGCCAATGTCAATTTTGAGAACAATTTGGCAATTCTCAATAAATCATGGTCATAAATTCCCTCACCAACACCCTCGGAGCTGTTCTGCTGCTATCCAGAACCTTTTCATTCTTTCCAGGTCAAGAAAGAGATGGAGACGCTGGCCAAAGAAAGAGGAGTGAATTCCTTCAAGATGTTTATGGCCTATAAAGGTCTATTCATGCTTCAGGACTCTGAGCTGTATGATGCCTTTGCCCAGTGTAAGAAGATCGGTGCGATCGCTCAGGTTCATGCTGAAAACGGCGATCTGATTGCAGAGGTCAGTATATTCAGTATAGAAGCAGACGTTCTTCATTTTAAGCTCATGCATGTCGCCTCATACCAAGCAACAGGTTTAATTCAATTAGGAGTTAATGTTTGACCCTGATGGCAGCAATAAGATTTTTTTGATAAGGTTTTTGAAACACACAACAGTCCTGTTGTGTGTCAGACACGCAAGAATTTGATAGACGTGAGAATGTTGGAGAGGTTAACTGTGGGGGGGGTCAGGGTCCACTGACTTCTATGTTTGACCAATGACAGTGATGAAATCCCAGCAGCAGCTTTTGCCCTGTCCAGAGTCTGCCGCACAGACATATGATAAAAGCACCGGTGTAATGAGTAATCCGCACGTTTAACCAGTTCCACATGTGCTCTCTGCTGCACCAACAAGCAATCGCTTCATCTGACTGCAGAGGTTTGAAAACCTGGATTCCAAATGATCAAACCCAAATTGAAATACAGCCGATATCTGTTGTACGACTGTGCAATTATACCAAAGGATATAAATTGATCATTGAAAGGAAGCATTTTACAATGTAAGGAAACAAATGAATTCAGTAGTTTGTTTTTTTTTTACTACCATTAATCAATTCAGTAAGTAGACTGATCAGAAAATTAATTACCTATAAGCTAAGCAGGGAAACACTAAAATATCTTCTTTTGAACAACAAAAGACATAAGCTGGATGGCTGAATAACAGCAAGTGACTCAGTGAATTTAAAACAAACAAAAAACAAAACAATGATTAGAAAACTGGTTACACTGACTTGTTTACCGAACCGGTAATTAACCAGATTTTAAAGTTTTGGTCCGACACAACTAAATCAATTCCGTCAGCACAGAGTAAGAACTGGAGGTTATATTCATTATTTCCAAATAAATCTTTCATATTTTAGTCATACCTGGGCTTCGTATCGCCCCTGGCTGTCCCTCAAAAAGGTAAAGGATAAATTATGGAGCACATGAACAAAGCGCACTCTCGCCCATAGTTAGCTGGGTCTGGCTCCAGCTCCCTGCTACTCTGCACACGGTCAAGAAGATGGATGGAGGGAAATTTATTTATTTATTAATTTTTTTACAAATTATGAGTGCTGTGATTTCTTTTTAAAGGCTACAGTATTTTTTTTTTCTTTTTTTTTTCCAAGTGTATGAAGATGAGGATTGTCGGTGCATTTTTGCCTGTCTTTATCGTGTTTAAGATTACAGTTTGGGTTTTCAAAAAACGAACTAGACAATAATAAAGTATGGATTGATGCAGAGCAGACACAGCAGCTTATCAATACCATGTACAGTGTTAAAAGAAAATACATTTTGAGCAAAACTGAATAAAACTTATGACTCAGTCTTCCACAGTTGTTTTTTAAGTGGCTCATTAATTGTCCATCCCTGACTTAAATAAATTAAATAAATTGATTGAGCAGTCTTTAATCTGGCAGGACTAACTGACCAGCTATGTTATAATATATACTAATGGATACCTCTGACTTTGTTACAGACAGAATGTAATGAATAACATCTTTTTGAATTTCTCACTTTTTTTCTTTCACTGTCAAGACACCAAACCACCACTAGAGGGTAGCAAATGCTAGAAAAGTAATTTGTGGCGCTGCAGAACAGAAGAGTGCATGAATACTGCTGCTATTAGGGAGGGTAATAAATGTCACAAATGAGGGTGAAACTACGACGAAGCGTTGGGTAACAGTCGATGTTCTGACATGCAGTAGCATTCATTTCGATTTCATGGATGTCATAAGTGTGAGAAAGTATACCTGAGGACTGTCACTGCATGTGTTGACATCCTGAAACAGACTGGTCACTGACATTGCGTTGCTTCAGCCTTCCCTCTCCTTTAACCTCCACCCTGCCTTGCTGTGCTCATCACCTCCTGAACCTGACAGGGCGCGAAGAAGATGCTATCCTTGGGCATCACGGGGCCCGAGGGCCATGAGATGTGTCGACCGGAGGAGGTGGAGGCCGAGGCGACGCAGCGAGCCGTCACCATCGCCCACGCCGTCAACTGCCCGCTCTACGTGGTGCACGTCATGAGCAAATCTGCAGCCAAGGTGGTGTCGAATGCACGCAGAGACGGTGAGGAAGGAATGCTGCCACCTGCTGTTTAGAGAGGGAGAGGTTGAGAAACGATGGCCCCATTAAGGCCACATAAAACCGATCCTGAACCTGCGTTCAGTAGATTGGATTTGCTCAGGTGTGAATTTAAGATGAAGATAGTCTTTCTCTCTCAACAGGCCGTGTAGTATTTGGCGAGCCAATTGCAGCTGGATTAGGCATTGATGGCACCCACTATTGGAACAAAGACTGGGCCCACGCTGCTGGCTTTGTGATGGGACCGCCGCTCAGACCCGACCCCAGCACCCCGGGGTACCTCATGGACTTACTGGCAAAGTACATAAAGGTCCACACGTAGCAACCAACATTATCCAATGAATATTTTTTGCCGAAATGCTGATGCCATACGGATCCTTTAACCATGCCAGTGACGATCTGAGTGTGACGGGGACGGACAACTGCACCTTCTCCGTGTGCCAGAAAGCCCTCGGCAAAGACGACTTCACCAAGATCCCTAATGGGGTCAACGGCGTGGAAGACAGGATGTCAGTCATCTGGGAGAAAGGAGTGGTATGTTCTAATTATACAGCTGTACTCTGACACTGAACCGAACTGACACAACTGTGAAACACACGTGTTCACTGCAAAAACTGAATCCAACAAGGTGACTTTTAGCTTTTACAGTAATTACCATACATCCAAAATGGGTGAAGATGAACATGTAAGCATGATACATGCAAACATTAACGACTTGTTACTTCCACAATAATACTCAGAAGACCATAGAGACATACAGTAGAATCATCCTGTCGCACATCAAGAAAAAGAATCTGGCCAGAACAAGAAAACTCTCAAAGAGGACGGAGCGTTTGTGTCAGTCAGTGTGAGAGAGAAACCTTCAGCCAGGTGAAAACAGAGTTCACCACCACCGCTGTCCAGTAGGTAGAAAGTGATTACAAAAGCATTTTACTCAACGTCCAACTAGGTTGTGAACTGTTTTTCACTGATCCAAAGAAATAACGCAATCCATGAGTCACAACTGTGATGAAATCCAATGTTGGAGACTTCAGAAGCATCCTGCAGTCAAAACAAACAAACACTGCATCCCATTTAATTCTGTACCTGGCCATATGAACATGCGGTGCTTGGAAACTTATTACTTACAAACTATTACTTATTGGAGTTATTGATGTTTACGTGGAGACACACACGAGGAGTGTGAGGAGCTGGAGATGGCTGCAGACGACGGATGCAGCATTTTCTCACTTCAGGCTCGAGGAGGGGGCATCGGCTCGGCCGCCCAAGGCCACCGGAAAGATTTACTACGTCCAACAGTGCTTACAAATCACACATTAGATGATATTTTGGCAGAAGTGAGCTGCTTGCTGCACAGTTAAGCACTGACCTTTTTGTCTGCTTATCCTGAGCACTATTGCCATCCTCGCAGGTCACTTACTCACACTGGCTGCTTTGTGCGTTTTTTTCCTTTCTTCCCTCCCCCTCAGCACAGTGGCAAAATGGACGAGAATCGATTTGTGGCTGTCACCAGCAGCAACGCAGCAAAAATCTTCAACTTCTACCCACAGAAAGGCCGAATCGCCAAGGATTCGGATGCTGATGTGGTTATATGGGACCCCAAGATGACGAGGTGAGGACCCCGACTCCAAACACTCAGCAGTACGAGGAAAGCTTTAGAAATCAAGCCGCAGCCCAGAGCTCCGTCAGATACTGTGCATGAAATTATAAACTGGTGCAGCATCCATGCAAATCCTGGCTTTCCAACATTTCCATCAGCAGTTTCAGCTGCAGACGCTGCTGCTGAAACACCGAGCACACTTGAAAGCCTGTCATGGAGCTGTCAGCCGCTTCAAGCCAGAGAAGTTGTCAGAGTTTAGCTGTAAAGCACGTAGGCTGGAGATACAGGAACCTAAAAAAGGAGAAGGAAGATCTTCCATGTCGTGTCACCTCAACACACGCGCGCGCACACAAAATAAACCTCCCAATAAGCTGATTACGTTTGCTCTTCATCCAAAAGTCAGGGTTCGTCATCACCTATATACAGCTGCAAATTGAAGCAGAACTTCATTTACATATGAATCAGATTCATCACTGAGAAAAAAAAACAAGCATTTAGGATGATTAATTTGTTTCTATGTTTGAGCTATTTTTATTTTGTTTTTTTTTAAGATAAGGGTTTTAACACAGTTACATAAGCTTGATGCACACGCCATCAGCGGGACGACGCTGACGGGTCATGGTTCACATCTTTGATATGATGAACGGCTCATGTGGGTGCAAAGCCCATCATCACAGACGTAACGCAACATCAAGGACGCGTTCAGTCGCCAGCTGAGAAAATCTGTGTGCAAAGGTTGAACATATGACCGTTTCCTCCTCGTTCTGAGCAAGTCTCAGATGTAGCGAGAGGACGGTACGCTGTTCTGAGCAGAACATGTGCACAGATGCACACACAGAGGAACAGTCTGCATCCCCGTCACCGGCGTACTGTAGCACACTCAGACTTATATAACCCAGAACGGTGCTGGGGGATCCGGGCTGAGCCCCTCAGGGAGGTCGCTAACTGCTGATGTTAGCTGCAGAGGAACACGCCGCACCCCGGTGCGCCTTCCTGAAAACAAATTCACCTAAGGCCACCGCTGTGGAGCAGCGTCTCGATCCTCCCCGACCCGTCGCGTCTTGGGCGTCACCTGTTCGTCTCACTGCTGACGTTCTGGCGTGTCTGCCTGTGTCACAACGCCTTTCAAGCATGAGGGCGCCTTGCGTGTGATCGGCGCAGCCGTGAATTCATCTGTGAAAATGCGTAATTAATTGCCGCTGGCGCAAGTGCCGCTCCATAACATCCGGGGCCCGGGGGCCACGAACAGTTGCGTAACCCAGAACGGGGAGAATGCTCACTCAATCGCCTTGTTTTTCATAATGGGGACTAGTTAAGCAGTGAGGACACATCTTGTTTTTTACCGCTGCGCATGTGTCTGGCTTCACAGATCAACAGGAAGTGTGTGCAAGTGAGTGAACGGCGAGGAGGAGGTCTCCAGGAAAGAAAAAAATAAAAAATAAACAGCAAGACGTTTAGTGGTTTTCAGTGAAGTGGCTGAGTCAGACTTATTCCACTCTTCCCTGCTGATTTACTCCTCCACTCAGATTTGATTTGTTGAGACACCACCACTATTTATTGTAGAGACCGTTTCATCATTTTAAGAGGACTTTTAAAAAAAAATATCCAAGAGAGTTTTATCCAAGAGAGAATTATCTGGATATCATTAAAAACTCCATAACGCTTGCTTCTTCTTTTTTTTTTTACTTTAATACTTTCCAAAGTTTGAAACATGGTGTTGTGCCACATTCTATAAGAGTGTATAATAATAATAGTAAACAACATGATTAAGGAGTTTATCTGATCACCTAACTGAAAAAATGTTACCTTATTTTATTCGTACAAAAAACCATATCTCAACGTCATGAAGGTATTTTTTTTAAATATCTGTAAGTCTGGTCAAATATAATATAACCAAATAATTCAAAAAAATGTTATGAAGGAATCATCACTGAAAAGATAATTCATGATTTATGGTAACTAGCTGAGTAAAGTCATTACATTTGGAATAATTTTTGGGGTCTGATTCATAAAGGATAAACTGCATAAAGTGTGAAAAATGTTCAAAAGTCAACAAAAACTACACATTGTGAAATAAATATTCCTATTGTTAAATTCAAAAGTTTACACCCAAAGTGAGTACCTTGTTCACACAATGAACAATCTTTTAAAATAGTAGCATTTTATTATATCATCAGCTAATATGATTTGATCTTGCAGCTCAGACATTCAGTAAATCATTAATTGTGCATGAATAAATAAAATAAATTGTCAGTAGATTGCAATCTAGCTCAGCAGCACTGCAGACTCCAACCCCGAAGACACAAGTTATTAACAGGAATAACGGAGGAGGAAATGTGGTGAAGAAAATGACAGTTTGTCAAAACAAAAGACAGTAAAGGTGAAAACGAGACACACGAGGAAGATAGAATCCATCCCTGGCCACGTGAGGCTGGAGAAAAAGCTGTATTTTCTTTTTTTCACTTGAGAAAATAAACTGTTACTGTGATAATTTTACATCATCTCATGCTGTTTATTTATTATTCAGAATAAATCTTTTTTAAAGCCGTTCTCACAACCAGTAAGTTATTTTAGCATTTCCGTCTCCAAACTGCACTGCGGCCGAGCTGATTTTTTGGGAAAAACTTGCCTCCCTTGTGTTTCTTCATCAGAACTCATTCATATTCATCAACCAACTTCAGCATGCGAAGCAAAATCAGGATACTGGCGATGCTGCAATATCATGTGGCAGTTCTCATGCTGCAGCCTTTGGAAAGACGCCGCGATAATATAACAAGCAGCGAAGAAAACGTTGAGGCGCCTTTTTATTGACAGAAAGAATCTCGGGCTGTGCTGACTCAGGCATTTCAAAGAAGAGGACGTCATATGTGTAAAAGTTGTAAATAATATATTATTTTGCTTGAACACCGAGGGAGAAACCCGATGCGAGGTGTGTGTGTGTGTGTGTGTTTGTATGTCGGCCTGATTCAATCAGCTTCACCTTAGAACGGATAAATCATGATTACACAATAGGTTGATGTTTTTGGTATAAATCAGTTAACACATTTATTGGTTTTTTTGTTCAGTTTTTAAATCTGTCAATATATTTTTGTGACTATAGGAAGATCTCAGCCAAGACTCACCACCAGGCGTTGGACTACAACGTGTTTGAGGGCATGGAGTGCCACGGCGTCCCCGTCGTCACCATCTCCAGGGGGCAGGTGGTGTATGAGGAGGGGCGGCTAAACGTGTCTGCAGGCCACGGCCGATTCATCCACAGGAAGCCTTTCTCTGAGTTCGTTTACAAGAGAATCAGGCAAAGAGACGAGGTCAGTCCAACAACATCTCCGTCACAAAACAAACCACCAACAACAATCTGCTTATCTGAACATCTGCTTAAAAGAAAATGAGTCCCATGCAGCAATGTGAAAGTATTCAGAAGCGACAAAAAAAAAAAAAAATCTTGAAATGGCTACATGCGCATTTGCAAACAATCCATTTCACACAAGGGAAGTAAAATTTATCATAAGTGTGTCATTATTGCAAAATTAACTTTCCATGCATTGTGCATTCATGCTCTGAAAATTCAGCATGACAGAATTATAGATATGAAAGCAAAGTGTGATTAATCCACAAACACTGCACAATTAAATTACTGAAAAACTAAATTTGTGAGAAGTCAGAACCAAAAAAAAAGAATCCATCATAAACACTGCTGGCAGGAAAAAAAACTGTTAAAAGCTGCATACAGTTGGGGCAAGAGAAAGAGCACTGTCATTTAGATGAAACAGACACTAACATCATTTAACGTGTCAGAATCACATTGTTATCACCTAATAATATGCACCAAGTAAAATATGTAAATTCTGAAATCAGAAATGCACACTTGTCATTTTTTTTTTCCCTGTCGGGAGGTAACAAAATGATATTCTGAATTAACATAAGCCACCAGAAGTTGACTTAACCTTTCTCTCTGCTTTGTGTGGGGCCTGCAGGTGGGGCAGCCCACAGCTGTGATCAGAAAACCCTATGAAGGCAAAGTCGTCTCTGTGTGAACAACGGAGCGCCGACATGAAAGCCACTTTGAATTTCCAGCCGCCGCGACAATCCCAGGAGCCACCAAAGCCAACGCCGCTGCATGTTTCCTCACAGATAAAAAAAAAAAAAAAAAAAAACACCTCTGATTGGTGGACGCATGTGTTTCAACATGTATGAAAGTTCTAGTATATGAAACGACTGTGTGGCGAGACCGGAGGGAGAAGCGTTGGCCTTTGGGTCGTCACTGATCGTTACGCAGGTCAATGTTATACTGGGAGAGATCACTGTGTTAGATTGGCCAGCTGTGTGAGGTTTCCAGGTCAGCTCTGCTCAGCGCACACACATCCATTAGGAGTTTTACTGCAACATATGTTATATAACGAAGTAAGTCATTGTAAGGAGTGAAAATAGGACCGATGCATGAATTGGTGGATCAAAAAGCAATAAAGTATGATCAAAAACTCCATGTACGTACTGGAATATGCTTTTTTTTTTTAGGGATCTTTACAGTGTTTTATGCAAAATCTCTAATCCCAATTTTCTAAGACTCGTTGCCCTGGGCAACAGGAATTACGTTTGCTACCCAAAAGCATCTTCTCCTTTGATGAAACATTTACTAAAACACACTGACGTGCATTCGGATTTACTTCCCTGACCCACGCTGTGTCTGCGCTTGCATATTCAGCGGGATCTCGCACAATCATGCCCATGTATGGCCTCGCATGCGCTCCTTCCTGTGGTAAAACGCTGGGCGGCTGTCACCCAGCATCATGTGGCCCGCTTCCTATTGGGCTGGCGTGCTGGCGTGGTATTATGCCACGGGGCCAGTTGAGACATAGTGTGAGCTTATCAGGTTCCCACACGGGTCAGTGGCGGCGTGTGAGTCACACACGGCCGACTCATCCTGGAGCTAGACCACTTCCTTTTCCTCTTGTCTTACGGAGCGAGGGGCGGCGTGGTGTGTTTTGATTGTGCCGAAAATGAAAAAAAAACGGGCATTAAACCATTCCTCCAATCATCATGAGATCAGCTGGAGCTCGAAAAACTGAAAATCTGATGAAGGCGTTTTTACATTTCTGAGGCAATCATTCGTTTAACATACGGTAAAGAACTCATGAAAATGAAATATGTTTTCAGGTCAAATCTATTCTGGAAAGAGAAAAGTTTATTTAAACTGAAACAGAGAGAACACATTCAAAATGTGTGTATTACCAGTCTTGCACACAACATCACTCATGACCCCAATAAATTCATGTTTGCAGACTCTTACAGTGGTGAGGATATTATGAGCACAAGATAAAAACAGAAGAGAACCGCAGGTCTACGCATGACGTGAGTTTCAAATCTAGCAAAGCTGCAGAATGTAAACATTTTCCTTCACAGCCAGTTAATATAAAACTGTGAGCTGAACCAGACTGTGAGTATTTTTTATTTGTTGATAAAAGCAATCAGATGATGCCAGTGGCGGCTGGCCAACAAAGGAGCTCAAATGTTGGCTTTTCTGTAAAAGTGGTATGAGATGGTTAAATGCTGCAATCAAATAACTCTACAATTAACTTTTTATATATATATATTTTTTTTTCAACCACATTTCACAAATTAGATCAGCATTTTTTTTTAACATGAATTCTTTCCAAGGTATTTCAGAGGTGACCCTACAGATTCAAGGTGATATATTTACAACATTTTATACTCATTTATCCAGATTTGATTAAATTCATATCCTGAGTCCTTTTTGATAAACAGCCTCTACTGGGCGTCTACTGGGTGATTATTAGCACTCTCTTTGCTATTGCAAAAAAAACCAGCTAATCCTCAAACGTCAACACAGTATCTGCAGATTCTACATGATTCAACATTTATATAAGAACACTGTCTTATAATGGCAGCTGAATTAATCCTTGAAACCACAACACTGAGACTGTAAAAACCCCTCCCTGTTGGAGTCTGTATTGTGAGTATTTTAGCCGACCTGTCCGTGTGTTCGGCGAAGAGAGTCACACCTGCTGGACGCTAATAGGCTGTGACAGTGTGTAAGTAGAAACAGTGCTGCTCACTGCACATGCAGGGGACATCTGTCTCAGATTATGTAAGCCAATATAGCCGTCTACCCTCGGCAATACAAACGGAGGTAAAATTCAGGAGCCCGCCTCTCTATATGGGGTGAATGTTATGTAATGAAAATACACCGAGGTAGGTAATAAATGAATATATTATTAATTGGCCAAGATCATAACAAATCTGTAATGGTTCTTTTACGGCTGTGCTCGCGGTATTCATTCAGTCGTCTGCTGGGTTGCATAATGAACATGATGTAATATGTATGTAAAACAATATCTTCAGCCGAAGTGTGTTCGCTGCAGCTTAACTGAACATAATAGCTAATTGACAATATTCAGTTGGTTATTATCATCCACATAGAAATGTTGACTCCTGACAGGATTTTATTTTCTGTAAATAAAGATGAACTGAATATGTTATATCACTCAGGAACAGGCTGAATCAATAAAGTTGTCCATTCTTTCTAGTCCAATAATGTAATAACTGTAAGTAATGTATTTTGGTCATTTGGGAGGTAATAAGGCCAATAATAAAAAAGCAAAAACTGAGAGTATTGAGTTTTTTTTCCTCATTTAATGGATATGACAGCTACCCCATTTACTGTGCCTTTTTTGACAAACGAACTGGAAAGAACTGGCAAAAAAAAGATTTTATTTTCCATAAATGCAGCAGTAACTGTGTATTATTGCAGTACTGGCCGCAGTTATTACAGTTAGGTAAAGCTTTTTCTGTTTTTTTGCATTTTTTTAAGGCTGCTTCCAATCATACCTAATTGGCTGTAGCTTGCATTATGACTGCAAAATCCTATATAATTATTGGGATTCTACATTAAATTTACTGTATTTGAAATGGCCAAAATTATTGCATTAACAGTTAATAAAGGACATTTCATGCGTGATTTAAAATAAATGTTGATTGCAAGTGACCATAAAAAAAAGCTCTGAGGATAGAAGTACATTTACTGGTGCTTTTAATGTACATGAGTCATATATTGTTACAGTCTCTCTCTATTTAACTTTAGTGTAAAATATTGGCATGTTTGAAATCTATGGACGAGCTTTAAACACACAAACATCTTTCTTCTGACCATCTTTCCTTCCACTGATATCCAGCAAAACACATGCTACACCGGCCATGTTTCTATTAATCATTTTCATCTCAGAACAGTTTATTTGCTATTATCACAGTGAAAGCATGATACAACAATTCACATATCATGAAGGAGAGAAAAAGTACAAAACCTGCTAACCAGAAGTGTGAATATCACTGCAGTTCAGACTAGGGCTGAATGATATGGGCAAAATTTCATATCCATGCGAGATATCTCGATACGATATATTACAATGGATTCAGTGAAAGTTAAGCATTTTTCAGAAAAATAAAAACATCATAATACAAACGGATGTAAAAAAAATGCAGTTTTATTTATGAGACCTCACTGCCACTACCACCAAACTCGTTTGTGCAGATTCTGCAACCGCCCGCTGCTGTCAGCTGTCAACCAGTAAACGAGGTTTGTGGTTCGCTGGCCTTACCTGTGCATGGGCAAGCTTACATGCAGGGCAAGCAGGGGAAATCCTGATATCGTTTATTTTGAGAAACTAATGTCCTGAATGTTCATATCCCGATATGATAACGATATATCGTTCAGCCCTAGTTCAGACACTGGAGACAGCTTGATTCCATCTAAAACAGGGGTGGGGAACCCTGGTCCTGGAGGGCCGCAAACCTGCATGTTTTCCATGTCTCCCTGCTTCAACACAGCTGATTGCAATGAGGCTCGTTATCTGGCTTTCTGCTGGACTTGGCCATGAATCTTGATTCGATTCAGGTGTGTTGAAGCAGGGAGACATGGAAAACATGCAGGTTTGCGGCCCTCCAGGACCAGGGTTCCCCACCCCTGATCTAAAACAACCCAAATGTTTGCCTTTACTTTACTTTAGTATAAAGATGAGGAAAAAGTAGAAATTTAAATATCTTTCTGAAAAACCTAAACAAAATGAAATCCTTCAAGATTCCTTCAAGAAATGTAAATGCAATTTAAATATTCTGTTATTCCTTACAATAGCTACAGATTGGAAAATAGGGCAATTTTTTAAATGGAATCAATGTACTTTAATAACTTTTATGGGTGGATTTTGTTACATCCAAAATCGCCACATGAATTCCAGTTTCATTTGGCAGAACTGCTTTTCAGGTTAATGTTGGCCTGATTTCTGCTGCTTTCACCATGTTTTCAAAAGCTACTTCATTAGGAAAAAGCTTGCACTCTTCTGCTGGTGCAGTATTACTGTTACATTATGTGTGATGTTCTTTTCTAAAACAACCCAGGCCACACACTGTTAACTTGAAACTGTTTCCTTTATGCCTTTGGCCCAAATGGAGAATTTGAGGGCCAGATTTGGCCTGTGGGCCACATGTTTGACAAGCCAATATATATCGACATCAATTTTTCGTCTTCCAACAGATGCATATATTTATCTTCTATCACTAATGATAAGTTGAATTAAGGAATAAAAAAGAAAATGGTATGAATTCCAGCTCCAGTATCTGGAGCCATATTAAGCATTTCGTCAAAGTTATCTCCGTATTAAACACTTGATCCTTCTATATCAACACATAAGATCTGCTAGAGAAATGGATTTCACTCATGTAGCACTTCTTCACCGCTTGCGTGTTGTTATCACATTCAACCATCTGGAGGAATTTGGGGTTCAGCGTCTTGCTCAAGGACACTTGGACACGTGGAGCAAGTCCAAAGCAAACAACACGCGCACACACACACACAAAAAAAACGACAAAACAAGTATCTGATGCAAGCAGCACTTCAACTCCAGTCAGACCACAAAACCGCATTGTTTGCTGACGTGAGGCCTGTCTCGTGGACAGACTGCACGTGCACTACTCACCTCTAATGACGTCACACCTTCGTCCAAAGTGCCGCTTTTTCCCAGTGATCCAGACGAACGGCACAAGAACACCGCTGGTGAAACACTTTTTTACCAGCGTGATGGAAACTAAACTGACTGACACGACAGGCATAATGTACGCGTCACGCGTGTAATGACTGACAACATCTGCTGAGCTTTTTAAAATAAAAGCCCCTGGCTGCTTCAAAGTAAAAGTAGTCTAAAGTTTTATTTCTAAACATTCCTTAAACGGGCAACTTGTACTAATATGTCAGCAAAATGCTTAGACACTTTTCAAAACACCTCATTGTAACATAAAAATGCATGATGTCAATAATTACCGCTTATAAACTGCTTCTTCAGCCAGTTTGAAAAGCAAGAGAGCAAGGACTTACATTCCAGGTCACTGGTGTTGATGGTGATTATGATGGCAATGATGATGATGATGATGATGATGATGATGATGACGGCCATAAATTGCTCTTCAGAAATATTTAGCAGCAATGTATGAGTGGGGTTCACTTCACAAGGGATACAGTATACTGGGAGAGCAGACCAGCCCAAAGCATAGATGATCAGAAGTTCCACCTGGTGTCCATAAGAGTGTTTTTAGACTCACTAAGAATATAAATTAATCTGAAGTGAATCTGACCTTAACCCATGAATACTATTAAAAACATTTTTATGAGTTACAATCAAGGATGAACAACCTAACAAATGATTCATTAAAAAAATACAAGCAGAGGTTGAAAATAATGAAAAACTATGTATATTTTAAAATAATGTTAAACATACTGTAATACCTTGCTTGATATCAAGGTTATACTGAGCAGTTAGTACTGATAGATGGGTAGATAGATAAATAGAAATTTCTTATCATATGGAAAAAAATGATCTGACAAGAATATGTTGGTGCTGGATTGTTTGAGCTTGGGAAAAATGGATACATTGAAATGTAAGATTGAGTTTAAGCTATTCCAAAGCATATATATAAACAAGCTTTGCATAAAATACAAGTAAAATATCCACAATCACCAGATTTTCATCCAAGGACTTCTTTTCTCAAGTTGCTTTTTGGATGCCTGCTTTTAATTGTTTACCATCAATCTAAAGCAGCAATTCATTTACTTATTTGTACCCATCTCTGTTGAGGCAGTATCAGACAAATAGTGAGATTCGCCTCAGCATAAACTAGTTAAATGTCGAAATCGTAAATGTCAACTTAAATAAATGATCATACAATCAGAATCAGAACATTACTGAGGACAAATGTCAAGGCTGTCTACTTTTATTTGTCAAGACATTTAGGTAAAAAATAAGTGCGTAATCAGAATAGAATATAACTTTATTGATCCCATACAGGTAAAACACACAGACACCCCCTCATCCTTGAAGACACTGACACTCAATATTAACAATATTAAATTAAATATTTATATATATATTTAAGTAAAAAGAAATATATTATGTATTATATAAAACATAAACATATACAGGTATTTGTTGAATACAATGTCCCAAAACAGGCAGCTGTTCATTAAAGAGTCTCATTGCAGCAGACGGGAAAGACCTGCTGCAGTGTTTTGCACTTTGGTGAGATTCTCTGACCGCCTCCAGGTGGCGCAGTGGGTGAGACTCATTGCTCAGTAAATAGTTTCCTGAACACCCTCACCCTGGTCACCTGCTGGACTGAGTCCAGCTCAGTCCTGATGGTGGTCTTTACTCTCTTTGTAAGTTTATCTGGTCTGGTTCTTTACCTGATCGAGCCTCCAAACACACCAGCCCGAAGAACCCGACCACCGGAAGGTAAACGAAAGACGTCTGCAGACGCTGAAGGCTTTCGATTTTCTCAGGAAGTACAGTCTGTGGAGATCCAGTCCAGCTCCATCCATGACCTCCACCTCCAAGTCAGAGAGGGCTCCTCCCCCTGTTCAGTCAGAGGTTGTTGATGTTGCACCAATGCTCAAAGGAATAAAATGATATAATCCTTCATCCTGTTGGTCAATGTTGGCTTTCCAGACTAGTGGAAGTTCATCAGACGTGCATTGTTATTCAAGCAGTTTAAGTCGTGCAGGAGCATTTTATTCACACTGCACTTTGTGGATCCTCTTTGTCGTGGAAGAGCAATGGGCACCAGAAATGCAGCTGAATGAAAGAAGACAAAAAAAAAAAATGTTAAAAAATTCATAAATATCAAACAATACGAAGCAGTCTTTTGTGATTTTACTTTGCATGCATATCTGGTTACACTTTGCAATGCAAACCTTAGAAATGAGTGTGAGGAGGCTGCCACCGCTCTTCTCTCTCCTCATTTTGAATCTGCCCCTCAGGATTTTGCCATGCAGATACTGGACTCTCTCCTCAGCAGCTGAAGCAAAGAATCCTTCACAGACTATCAGCCTGAGCTGGGAGACTTTAGAAGCCATCAAAACCATGAAGAGTAGGATGAGAAGAATGGCTGCCAGTGGAAATATGGAGCTGTAGAGCATCAGTTTGGGCTTGGGGAGACACTTCTTTTCAAACAGGGTCACCGAGTAGGAAAAATTTTCCTGATGAATTTCCTCAACAAAGGGGATCCCAATCAACGTTGCAATTCCCTAAAGAGATTAAATAAAAATAATTTTGAGTACTGGATTGACTAAGCGAACTTTAGAAAATGACAGAAGTACTTACTTTGATGCTCATGACCAGCGGGACATGGAAAGGCTTCAGCTCTGAAAGCCTTGTCGTCACAATGTCAACAAAACAGTACAGCAGAGCATCCACGGTTATGAAGATGACCCATGTGACAAAGTGGGACAGAACTGGCATCCCAAACTTGAGCATGGCTTTACCCTCCCTGGTGGTGGGCCGGGCGGAGGTGATGGAGGTGTACAGCTTCTCCTCCTTGGGTGTGAGGGGCAGGACATGGGGCTTCCCTTCAGCCTTTTGCTTCTCATCAAACTGGACGAACTTGCTGCTGATGAACCTGTTTTGGTACTTCATGTCCTTGCAGTATCTTTTTATGTGCAGGCCGATGAACATCATGAGCACCAGGAAGCTGACGGCGGGGAACATCCTGTCGACCACGGAGGAGATCGTGTTCACGAGGCCGTGCACGTATTTTACCGTCTCGTTCACTTTCTGCTCCGCTTCGGAGAGTTTCCAGCTGAAATTATTTGATTCCAGGCGAAATGAAACCTCGAGCTTGGAGTCAAGGTTTAAGACTCCGAGGTCTGTGACCCCTTTCAGCATGTTTCCAATCCACTTCAGCATCGCCACATAGTTACTGAAAGGAGCCATGATGGCCGCCTTCTTCACCTGCAGATTGCAGATCATACTCTTGACGAGGCGCGTGAGGTTCTCCACCGTGTTGCGGATGTTCTTCAGAACCACCAAACTGGTCCCAGCAGTCAGAAGCAGGTTTCGACTCTTCTTCATGAAGATAGATATCATAAACAGAGTCCCTAAGCACCTCACTCTCTTCGACAGGAAGAGGGCAACAGTCAGTATGACCCCTGAGCAGCCGGCGATCCCTCCGGCCACGAGCAGCTCGTAGTCCAGGACGAAGAGGAGGTAGAGGAGGAGCAGGGAGCCGAGGAGGAGGCTCGAGAAGCTGCAGGTGAGGAGGAGGAGGACGGTTCGTTTCAAGCCTTCCCTGTTCCCGTTGGTGAAGACGTCCAAAGCCAGGAAACCAAAATCCTCAAGGCTATGTTTCATATCAATCCACGAGGAATGCATTTTCAGCATCAAATCAGGTTAACTATAAATTATATTAAAATCACAATGCTGGGGACAGCACACTATTTGGATGTAAAAACAATATAAAAGGCCCAAGCCTGAAACGTGGTAGAAGAATTCTGTTTGATGTATTCAGTGTTCAGTCTCCTTAAATATGACATGAAGAGGAACTCCTCCTCCTCCTCCAACTTCAGCTATGTGTCATTTCCCCATCATCCCTTCTTTTAACCAAAAGCAGAAGTAAACCGAGGCTAATATGAGGCTAAACTTGAACATGTGAAACAGCATAGGTGCTTTTAGAATAACAGTCACGCTCTTGGTTCCTAGGAATGTCAAGAACCACGAACGTGACGGGATTAATGACAAGTACGGGCCTGTTATATTATATTATATCCTCCTGTAACTACAGGCCTCCCATAATGCATCCCACTGCTTACAGACAACAACTATCAACAACAGAATATGTTACTGTGGACATTCTTAAGACTTCAAAGATTTAAGATTGTATGTGATGCATTGGATAAGAGTTGGTGGATTTCCTTTACTTTCAGTTAAAACTGGTTGGTATAACAAACTGCTCTCGGTAGATGGACACATGCACGGCGGCAGCCTCCATTTGTGTGTGAACGACTGAACGTGATTGAAAGAGTAAACTGCCTTGTTCCTGCTGAAGCAGTTAAAAAGTGCTATACAAGTTAAATCTATACAAAGTTTTTTACATGAGGCTCAGCATTCTGCATCATAATTAGACAACACTGTTGAATATGTACCCTGTGTGCCCCTAATTTTTCTGTTTTCATTAAAATCTGTTCATTCCCGTGAGGGAATATTTGAAGTTGTCACTCTTGAGGATGTATTTTTCTTTTTTTAGATGGAAATGTTTTAAGGTTGGACTTAGTTCAAAAATTAGGGAAGTAGTGTCTTTAGCTGTTTTGCTTCAGGAAAACAATGCCACTCAAAAGCATGAAGTGTGTGTGTGTGTGTGTTTGTGTGTGTGTGTGTGTGTGTGTGTATGTGTGTGTGTGTGTGTGTATTTCACTATCACTCCACTCTTGGCATCAGTGTAATAACAATTTTTTTTATTTTTAATTTGAAAAATAACTTACATAAATCTCTGTACTCAACCATACTTAACCAAGACATAGCCTTGGCATTAACACATTGCACCAAAAAGAGAAAATGAAAAGGCATTCAAAAGGATAAATAACATATGTCTTTGTCATCATGAGGCATTTTTCCTGTTCCAAAGGTGTCTAATCAACCTATTCATGGTAGCTCATTTATTCAAATTCTGACATCTAAAGGTATGTACAATGGAAATCAAAATGAAAATATATATACTGTAGTTTGTTACAGCAACAAAGTTTTTCTTGGGCGTTAAAATGCATCATCTTCAAAGTGGAAAAGGAACAATGCCTCAGTTCAGTTTCATTCAGACATACTGCAACTATAAGATTCATATACCTCCCAGACATGAGAAGTATTAATAATTAGTAAAAATAGAAAATAAAAAATAAACTGGTCTTGGCTTTTAAATAAAACTAACAAAAATATAGTAAATTAATTTCATTTTCATTAAAACAAGAAAAAAAAAAAACATTTTCTGTGGCAATATCCCTTATTATTTGAACTTGTGATTAGCTCATCTTCACATACAGTGCCTGCAGAATTGAACCACAGCAACACACTTCTCTTGCACGGTTGCTGCCTCTTGATTAGGTATAGACCCCTTACTGTACCAGTACAGATTATTTTTGCATGTTCGTCAACAATACTGAAATAAAATACACTTGCGATCACAACGTTTTCGCCAGCCTTCAATAAATATAAAATATTTTCCTTGTCATTTTTTTTTTTTTTCCTCAAAAACCTGAAAGAAAATATGACTTTTGGGGGTGGAATGTTTTGTTAAAACTTCAATAAATGGCCACGGAAGACCAAGAACTAATTTGCTGTAGAGCTCAATTTAAGGTGAGGGAGAAAAGTAATGAAGTTGACATGCACTGTACAAGAAACTGCAAAAATTCCAAATATCATCTTTATCAAAACATGCTGAGTTACTGTAAGGTGTGCCCAAGCCATGTTGCAGAAAATCCGTTTCAACATGCTTGTTAAACAAATCAAATCCAAAGAAAATACAGACTGAAACGATACAGAACTGTAAAAGAACCGACAGTCCTAAAATCCGGACGTTATCAGGGGACTGAACGATGGTAGCAATGAGTAGTACGATGAGAAGTACCCTGGGACAAGGAAGAAAAAGAGAAACATGTACAATTTGCACATAATGTTTATCTTTATAAGGCGTGAGCCTTTTACAATGAAATAAATAATTTACATTTATTTTCATTATCACTTTTTGTCACATAAACATTTTCTGTTAAATAACTCCAAAAGTTTCCTTGAAGTTTCCCTTATCTGCAGGTCTGCAAAAGACAGACTCATGGATGGTCTAAAGAATGATAAACAATGTCTTTTTCTTCTTCTTTTTTTTTTTTTTCAATCACGATGTTGCATTCACTCCCCTTGAAAACCATGCACTAGTGAAATTTATCTTTAAAAATAATATAAATTGTTGAAAATGGCTGATCTGTTCTGTTTCTTTTTCAACATCTTTTTTTTTTTTTTTGCAAGTTGCAGCCTCAAGAAAATAATTTTCTTTCTTTTTTATATTTTTTTTAATTCAGCTAAATTTGTGTCCATGCAAATGAACTAAAAAGAAAAAAATAAATTATTTTTTTTTTCTCATTTAATTTTCATACAATATATCAACAGAGAAAGAATGATGGTAAGATTGTACATCTTTTCATCGCGTTTTGAATCGTTAACCTGTTTGTTTTGGAGCGTTGATGGTAGCCACTTCGATATTGCCTCTGATTACGTCTTCTGAGTGGTGATTCTCACCAGTACGGGTTGGTCGGTACATAAACCTGGAGTGTTACAGGGCGTTTCTTCTGGGGTTTTGAGGGAGTGCGGATACAAGCCGGGACACACCTCACGCAAAGTGATGGTCTCCAAAACTCCACCTACACTGCTCGGTCTGTTGGCGTGGCGTGACCAAGCATCTGGTTAGAAACACTGTCACCCCCTTCAGATACAAGTACATTGACATATAAAGAAAGAAAAAAAAAATAATAATAAATGAAACAAAATGAAAAAAAAAATAAAAGAACAAAGCAACACATTGATTTTTTTTTTTTTTTTCATTCGAAAAGGGCTTCTGTAGAACTCGTTTAGCGGTTCCCAGTGTTGACCCCCATGGCTTCGAATTGGATGAAAACCTGGAACTGACGGATTCCTCGTGCTAAGGAGTTCATTCCAGTTTCCTCCAAGCAACAACAACACCCGGCAATCCCTGCTGCCAGGCGCCCGTGACAACGCTTCGCCGTGTGCACAATGTGCGCAACGTTTTTGCTCAAAACAACAGGACCACGTTTTGCACCCCTAGAAACAGGCTCAGAAGACACAACATCAAGCATGCAGTGTAACCGGGGGGCGTGACCTGTAATCGCAACACTGGCTGCTACAACAACGCTATCAGTCCAACACGCTGCTATGATCGAGAGAAACTGTCCAGTGAGGATTGGGAAGCTCTTCTAGTCAGTGGGGCCAGAGTAGGGTCCACCAGTGAGGAAGGAGGAAAGAGCTTGAACCAGCCAATCACCATGTTGGACAGGTCCAGCTCGTCTAACAGTATCTGCACTGCTCCCATGAATGATTTATGGTCCATACGTCCATAGTCGCCCCAAACGATGACCTGCAGAGAAGACCACAAGATGGTTAGATTCATCCAAATGACAAGAAGAAAAACTGCTTTAATTATTTTCACGCATTTTAAACAAACCCTCTTTTTTTTTTTTTTTTTACCTGCAAAACCTTCCCCCCTGGACTCTCCTCAAACGGCAGTTGCTGCTGGTATAGAGGATCCAAAGTTTTTCTTGCTACTTTAGTTTTCTTTTTGGCTATGCAGACTCCGTTTTCCAAAAGGTAGACCTTAACATATGGTGCTGCAGACAAGAAGAAACACAGGAATCATTACGGTTTGTACTGCTGAATAAAGTCAGGGTTTTGAAAAGCATCACACAAATTTTGGATTTCACATTTGCATAGTGACATGTGTGTATAAACCTCCAACAATCATGATTGTCTGAGGGCTGAAATTACCTGGCAGTGCCTTGGAACCTGGTTTTCCCACAAGGCCACGGGCTCGGATGACCTCCACCTCCAGTGCTCCTTTCTTCTCCACCATGCCAATCTGAATGTCGCCTTGAAAGCCAAAACAGGAATTTAAACAGTTAAAAAAATAAAACTTATAAAGAAACACTTCCAGAATGTTTTTTCCCCAGTAATCTTCTTGCAGTGTGTGTGCTCTCACCCATCGGTGGAGTCGCTAACGTCTGTCGTCCGACCAGCTGAGCTGGACCCAGGCCGTCGAGGAAGTCGCTGAACTGGGCGTCTGAGGAGAGCCTCACTCCAGGGAAGATGAGACTGAAAGAAAGCAGATAAAGACATGAGGGTGTGATCTCTCTGATCCACAGAACAGTATGAACAATATAAGTCAGGCTAAGTTTGTGCTTCAGTCAGTCGTTGTCGTTTTATTTGTGTGTGTAGAAATAAGCTGCTATTGTCTCTCTTGGCAGACTGACACAGACTATAGATGAGACTGATTGATCAGCTAAGACTTATAAGTGTCTGTACACATCACTGGTACAAAAGAAAGTTGCTGTTGAGATGACTCCCATCATTTGAGTTTCTCATTGCTTTAAACAGGAAGTAGCTACTCCATACAGCCACTGTGTTTGAAAGCTTTGTATAATGTATATATCACTGCTCTCACTGACTACAAGTCATCTTTATGACTGTCCACTTACTTTCCCTCGGAGCTGTAGCTGTTCATGCTGCCGTCCGTGGACTCCCGGCTGGCCTGCCGAGTCATCCTGCTCCTCATCTCCACCGCCAGCCCCGTCTCTGTACTCCTCTGGATAGTGCTACGCAACTTCTTACCTCCCGCTTCTGTGCGCAGCGCGACAAAAAACAAAGCAGAGGGAGAGAAAGAAAGAGAGTCCGTCAATTCCACGGAGCTAAATCGCATTGAGACTCACAGCGAGCTGCATTCTGGATCGCACCCGTGATTTCTTTGACCCATTGGAAAGTAGTTCCATCGGTTTCACTGCGACAATCAGAGAAAGTCACAGTCCGAACAAGCACAGTAAACTCAACAGATCGCCGTGTGCGGCCCTCCTTCGATCTGCACCACCGACGGCCTACAGGGGTCCACACATCACCTACAGATAGCTGGCGTCTGGCCCGCCCATCAACATCCGAAGTGATCCAAGAAGACAGCTGACTCCCCCCATTAGCTCATCTCCACCATGCCCCTGCTGGCAGCGTGCACGAGGGACCACGTGCACGCGCCTGCAGCAGACGTACCTAACATACAAATACACTAGTAAATGCTCCACTGCTTACACACATGCCAGCCAATCGCCCCCCCCCCCCCCCCCCCCCCCACACACACACGATATCACCATGATGCTTCCTCTTATCACCCACGGAAAAAGAGGTAAATAGAATATTGGGATTGATTCATGTTGTGTATACAGGCTGCGATGTTGTCAGAGAAAACATGTCTTATACCTAAAGCTGTAACTACAAATGGCTGTGTTGGACTGCAATGAGGCAAGCCTTCCTGAATGTCGCCCTTTGGAGCTATTAGATTTCCGTTTATCTGATCTGTAATCAAATAACTGCAAACCGGGGGCTTCATGTTATTTCCCACCGGTCAGGAAAATCACAGTGAAGCCCGACCAAAGCAATAACACACAGTTACCATCAGCTCACTGCTGCGCACCGCGGGGTGCACAGTGTTGACAAACAGTCGGCTATCCATGGACCTTATGTAATTTTGCTTTGAATATATGCCAGTTTCTACAGATGACTCACATTCAGACTACAGTTCTTCTAATCCAGTCATCATGAGCCGCGCTACTGTCTTCCACTCGTCTCCACTTCTCCTCTGTCAAGGACAGGAGAGACGAGTCCTATCTCGCTCCGGTGTAAACAGACGTGAAGCCTTTCAGCCTTGAAATCTTAGTTATTCAGCCGGCCTCCGCCTCCTCTTCCTGCTCTTCACACAACACAATGAGGGACGCAGCCACAGAGGTCGTCTCTGACGTCCGCCGAGGACCTCGTCTACCAATCTGCGGCCGAGCAGATGCTATCAATGAGCTGAAAACACACCATTTGAAAATGAATGAATGAGTCCGCCTGTTTTGTGAAACAAACCGCGAGAGCTGCAAGCGAACACCGATGTTGCTGACTGAATCACACATTCTCTGTTGTGTTACTGCGACGCAGAAGTGAAGGTGATTAGATAAACACAATGACAGCTGAACACTCCATAAGAGATGACAATATAAACACGCCGGCCTTGATTTTCACTCAAATAAGCCCAAAAAAGCCGATCCTGCTCATGCACACGGGAGTGCTTGCACAAATATGTACACAGGTGCATATTTGCACACAGCTCCTCTCAAGCCACATTGAGAATAATGATTGATATGTTTACTGCTTTTCCTAATTATTGTGATGAAATTCATCCTCATTTCGCATTTTAAGCATCAACATGTTCACACACTTGTGGTTAAAGTCATTCTAGAAAGGGAAAGCAATGTGGTCCATGAATTTTTCGAAGTAAACAGTGAGTGAAGTGTCATGAGCAACCATTAAACTATATGATATAGTTTTAAACTCATGTGTGATGGTTCTAACATGTTGGCTGTCCCTCACAGGTGAACATCACTGGAAGACCTCAGTATTGACAGAACTGATAAATGTCTGAGAAACATGTGTGACCTCTGCAACACTTGATGTTGTATTTTTTTTTCTTTTAGAAATGAAATTTAAAAAACAAAACAGCAACTAAAAGTTAGACAAGCTCCTCTCATCTGCAGGAGGTCAGTACCCAAGTTTGGACATAAGTGAGTATTAAGTTGAAGCACACAGAAGAAATATGAAGGAGTTTTTTTCATTGTAAATTAAATCTAAGTAGCTACAAGAGGAAATAACACAATGATGCATTCTGGGGAAGAGTAAAAGTAAACATGTCGCAGCAGTTCCAAGAAATTTGACATGACAGTTACTGAACAAGCTAAATAAGCACTTCCATGCGCAAAATACTGAAATATGATTCATTCCAGTTTGAAAGTCATCGGTTCGTTTCCAGGGAGAAACAAATGAAATCACTACAGAGAAGTGACATGTTGGTCAGCAGGAGAGCAGCTACTCAGAAAAGACACTCGTTCCTACAACCAACCATTTTGACAACATCACCGCTGGCGGCAGCAGCAGCAGCAGACTGAATTACCAATGTGCAAGACACTCACACAAAATAAAAATCAATAAGAGATTTACATTTCTTAACCTGCGTCTTTCCTTTAAGTCTAATCCATCCACGTTTTGTGGCACTGTTGCCCCCCCGCCCCCCCAGCCAGCAGCAGCAGCTGCTGCTCTGACATTTCCCCGGCTGTCATCTTACCTCCATCCTCCTCATCGAAGGAGTTCATGCACGGGAAATAAACCGCCAGCGCTTCGAATGATGCCGACAGGCTCATCTTGCTCTGGGAACACTGGATCCGCATCCCCGGAACCGGGGCAGAGGAGTCGTTCCCCTGCCTGCCCATGGTGACCGGCGGTCGTCCACCTCAGTGCGATCAACCCAATGCACAAGACGTCAGCTCTATCCTTTCCCTCCGACAAACGTTATTAAAATTATCTTAAGATCTAATGAAATAGATTCCTACTCCTGAAGATAAGCGTTGCTGCGTTGCTGCGATGCTGCGAAAGGAGTCTCATTCACTCAGTCCTGGACTGCTCTGTGGAACGCATCTTCGCCACGGCTCTGCTTCAGCAGTCGAGTCTTGTGCCGTCTGGGTCTGACGTTCCTGCTGCACCTCTTTCTTCACGGGGGGAGGGGAGAGAGCTGCATCGCGCTCCACCAATCACAAGGCCGGGCTGCTCAGGCGCACCTCGGCTGGCTCTGCGGGTGAACAAGCTTTTTACCCAGAGATACTGAGCCCCCTTCTCCCCCTCCCCCTCCCCGCTCCATCGCTCACCGTTTTTTAACCTCTTCTCTTAAAATTTGTTTTTTCTCTCTCTCTCTCTTTCCCACTTTCTCTCTCCTCTCCCTGCTCTTCTGTTTCTTTTGTCTAGTTCATTGCAGTTATTTTCCTTCTCTCCCCATCCTCCTCCAGCCCATTATCCCTCCCTCTCTCCCTCTCTCTTCCACAGAAGCCAGAGAAAACAAGCCGTCATTAGGTCTGCCAGCAGTCCTGCTCCCTTTGCCACATGGCGGCCACTCAAAGTTCACGTGCCAAACTCTGTTTTTTTACTTGTCTTGCCTTCCATAAGAGCGACCTCGCAGCTGTAGTGCGCCGGGAGGGGCTCACTCTGCTTTCTCTGCCTGTTATCAAGACTTAGGATGAGGGGAAACAATCAAGATCAACTAATTAGGGTTCACACGCTCATCCTGAAGCTTCACCTCATGTCACTTTCTGTGAATTATTCACAACCAGCATTTTCACACCATCTGAAAGAGCTCTTTGTCTGAGTTTGCCTTAAATGCTCTTGAATATGAACTTTACTTCACTCTTTCTTCACAGTTTGTGTAAGCCTGGGGTCGGCTGTCCTGACAATGAAAACGCTGCTCACAGGTGGTCTCACAAATCAAACACAGGCGGTGTGAGTCTCCTCTGCTTACTGTCACTGCATGACGGGTGAAAATAAATCCTGCCCTGCAGCCGACGGTTGGGATTTCGTTCTGATTAGGCACCTGGCAATCGCGGTGTTTCTCTGCACTAATATAAATATAGCGAACTCCGTGTGGTGTTACTGCTGAGGCAGACGTTTTCCTCCACGAGACACTGCAACCTACTTCTATCAAGGAGCCGCCTAATGCACTGCGTCCATTTGCAGGTTTCATCTAGGTCAGCGCAGCCAAAAAACAACGCTTCACGTTTACTGCTGGAAGGGGAACGGGACAAAAACAGATCGCCACAATGCAAACAGCCGGGACGCTGGGAAGTGGAAGCTGCTTTAACAGCCTTCCTTCAGGGATCCCAGTCATTTCTCAGCGGAGGGAAGAGTTCTTTTCAAAGAGTGACATTAATCCAGAGCGTGCGTACTTTCTATTAAATCAGGGGAAAGTATCTCCACTAACAGAGACATTTGAGTATTTGGAAGATTCTGCAGTAGCTCTAGAGAGGTCAACGTGGCCCAGCAGGTCTGATGATCGATTAATGATTCCAGCCAAACTGCTGGATGTGGAGCTGCTCACTGACTGTGTGAGTTCTGAAAGGATTTCATTATGACTTCAAAAAAATAATTGAAATTTTATCAGGTAGAAACATTTAAAGTAATCTTTAGTAATGGTTTCTGACCGACTAATTCACACAATTTGCAATAGACAGTAGTACATTACAGCTGGTGAAATACAGCCTGCTTGCCTGAATTAACCCTAAATGGAAGAACACTTACTAAAGTAGTCTTTTGAAATATGTTTTTTGTGCTTTTTACCTTGTCTTTTATTTGAAGCTTCATCTTGGTAGCTCCCTTCTTAGTAAATTAAAAAACAACAACAACAAAAAACTCCAAAAGATCACTGAAGTTAGATGATTGTGTTTTTTGTCCGATAGACTATAATTGCATTTTTTCTTTCATTTTCCTCCAGAACGGTTTAAAACAAAAACACATGTTGAGCTATATGGGTTCGTTGGAAGACTGCAGTGCCATTCTCCTTGGCTGCCAAACCTCTGCACTCTCTGATTTTTGGCACAGTTATAAGAGCAACTTGCAGATTGTGTGGGTTTCTTGGAGGCTTTCTCTTTCCTCCAACACTTTGATTTTGGTTTGCATTTTTCTTTGGTTGTTGGCTCTTGATGAATTGGCGGTTGTTGGTAATGTTTACGAGTTTTCTCACAAAGCACTCTGTTTTGCACATCTTATTAAGCTGACATTAAGAGTCGACTGCTTTGATAAACTCGTGCTATGAAAGTATGGGACAATGGAGTATTTCAGAGCAATGGCGCTGCGCACGATGATGATCACACACTTCCATGACTAATATTTTCAAGTTATCATTTAACCTTGAACTAGTTGTTTTGGACTGCGGGAGAAACACACACAGACTGAACATTCTAACTGGAAAAGCACAAAAACTGCAGCCAAGAACCAGATTTCAGAGTTCACTAGCGAAACCAGATGCTATTTCTACAGTGTGGACAGTTTAAGCAAAAAAGTTTACCCCAAAAAAAGGTAATCAAGTAGTACTTTCGCAAATGCTCTCTTCAAAGTGCGTTTTCTTGGGACTGATGCTGTGAAGTTACACAGCGCTGTCCCACCACGTGTCTTCCTCATTAAGGCACTTTTTCACGTGTTTTCTTAACAAAGTCATCCGTTCGACCACAAGTTTGACTGTTTAATCAAAGAAAAATCAAAGAATCTTAAAATTAAACTCTTCCCTGTCTGAGTTACGGCTCGTGCTTCACTGCACGTGTATATTTGCTTTGTCTACCTCGGTCGGCACGTGTTACCTTTCAGAGCATTCACACCTTTCGCGTAGTTTATTCTTACCCATCCGCCCACAGCAGAGTGACGGGAGGAACGGCGGCGCATCTCAACATTTCTCACTTTTCTGTAGTCACTTCCCCTGACATATGAGACCCGGGAAATAAAAAAAACAAGCTTAATTACTGTTGCTGTAATTTTGTCCAACGCAGCATAAAGATCTGTTGTTTGTGCGGTGTGGAAAAGAGTTGGCACATACTACATGTCAGTGACGTGAAGCCAATTACCAGGTAATATGATTAAAACTTCTGCATCGAGAAAGCCCCTCGCACAGAGGGCTGAGTGACACGCAGCTAGTGGAGACGATAACTGCGCACGTGAGGAAGCACAAACCCCAACACGAAGCCTGGCAAAATGATTCTCATGAAGCAAAAACAGGATAACAGCACGTATCCACTTTGGTGAGTCTGTCATCTTTACCACGTCAGGCAACCCACGCAAGCAGAGAGGCAGATGATTACAAAGACAACAGCGAAGAAGGGCTTTCTCATTGGATTTACTTCCTTTTGGATCTTCACTGGTGTTTTCCAGGTTGAATTTGGGCATGACTTTTGATTCTCCTGCCTCTGACTGATCGATAGAGGTGTATTATTATCAAAATTGATCAATGGGTTGCTGAGACATTTATCCACCTGAACTCCTCGGAGTTCATAGTTTCCTGAAAATGTGAACTTATGTGTGTTTTCACTTGTTTATGTCTCATCCTTTCCTTGAAGAACCATCTTGGGCCCTTTGTTCATTTCAGAATAGCGTGACGACATGTCTGTTTTCACTCCAAACTCTGACGAATTTGTATGGCTTCGATCATACAATTGCTGTCGGGAATGTGAGGAATCTCACGAATGCTACGAGAAGCTAACGTAATATCCCAGAAGTCAGATGGAAGATCTGTGCCTGGCAGGCGGCAGGAAACACACACAGAAGCCTTCGGAAGTCGTTCTGATTGATGAGTCCGGGCCAGGCCGAGCGTCACGCCGCCACCCGGGCCCTACGCACTGTAAACACATCCTAATGGAGGGCTCGAACCCCGACACTCACATGTACGGATGTGAGCAAAGAGACACATACGAGCACTTAAACGCACACACACCAGGACACACATGAGCGCACGCGCGGCGGTGGGCAAACACACTCTCTGTTCTCTCAGTTTACATTCCCGTCTGCTGACGTGACGCCGTCCAGTCCTGTTGTCTGGAAGTGCAGTTTCCCCGCTTCTCATGTCCTCAGATGTGTTGGGGGGGGGAAAGTAAGGGGAACCAGCGAATGATGAAAGAAGGGAGAATGTCACATTTCGACCTGTTGCTCTATTGTACCGGGAATATCACTTCACAATGTCACACCTGCTGAATGTCAGACAAAGTTTGAATATTGAGAAAACTGTCAACAGTTATCTACTGACTAGGCCAAGCACATAATTGGATATGTGTTATTTTTAAAGTTCACTCATTATCAAACACCAAAGTTATCTAACGTTTTCATAACCCTCGAAAAAGCAAAGAAAATATGCTAAAATTATGAAATTCACTTTAATATGAATATTAATTAAATACTTTTCAACTCCTGGAAGTTCTGTTTGTATTAAAAACTTAGTGTTGTGCTAGAAGACATCTAATGAAGGAATAGATGAAGTAATTTCTTGAGCATTACTACTTTGTTCTCAAAATCTTGACATGGGATTTGATACTTCTTATGAGCCTTAGTTGTTGTAGGTATGAAAAGTACTATTAAATTAATATGTGGGAAATCCACAAATAAAAATCCATCTGTAAGAGCAGTAAAGTTGGTGCAATGAAGACATGATAATGTTGAATTGAGCTGCTACAGAATCGTGCCCAGCGACCCAATCAATTAATCACTGGTAGAGGAAGTCATGTGAGCTAACTCATGATCGATATGAAACACTATTCGTGACCCTCAGGTAAGTTGAAGCAGCTGGAGTCAAGGGTAAAAGCAGTGAAAGAAAGCAGAGCTCTTGATTTACATCCAAACTACTTCGTAGGAAATATCTATCCATTAAAAAGCACAAAAATTAGAATCACCGCTTGTAGAGAAAACATACCATGTCTGAACACGCATGCGCGCTTTCTCACCGTTTACTTCACACTTTTGCTGAAAACCCTCGCGTCTTCGGTTGAGGTTTTTAAGTGAACGAGACATATTTACAAAGTGAGCGGCAGGAGATGCTGGAACAGCCTGTCCCCTGGCTGCCTTCCTCCACTCAGTGGTGCAAACACTGAGACTACAACAGATGGAAAGCTCATGAGAGGCTGAAGGATGATCTAAACAGTGCCAGGCCTTATAGATGGATGGAGAACCACAAAACCGATTTTTCTCCTATAGCCTCGTGTCACGTGCAGAAGTCACCCGGCGTGTCAAAACTGCTGCAGACATGTCAGCGTAGCGTGATTGCTTCTCACACCGAAAGAGGAAAAAAAGTGCGATTTAACCACCCTCATGAGAAGCAGGAACAGACTCGCCACAGTGTTTTTCTGGTGCATGTCTCATCAGACTTCCTCCACAGCTGACAGCTACAGAATGGCACTGTCAGTGTTTCAAGACCAAACAATCGGAGGAGGAAGTCCATAGGGTATTTTTAGCGGCATTTAAAAAAAAACCTAAAAATGCAGCGCGGAAGTTCAGATTTAAACTGGAGGAGAGAATGTACTGTACTGGAATGTGGGACGTGACTATAGGAAAGAGTCCAAGGCTCAGATTCAAGCTCAGGAGCCATATGGCTGAGAGGCACGGGCCACACTGCAGGCAAAAGGCAGCGAGCAGCTGGTGGAACGTGGCAGGGCGAGAAGGTGAACCGACAGCCTCAGAGCTGAGCTCAGTCGGCGACTGGTGCCCAAACCTGACTCAGATACGTCTCTTTTTCAGTCCGCAAAGTTGGACTGTAGATTTGAAAGAGCATTTCGACTTTATCCTTTGTCTAGCACGGGAGAAATTAAAGTAATAATGTCATGGGGCAAGCATGAAATTAGGTCGCTGTAAGACTGGCCTTGAATTGAAGGCAGCAACAGCAGCCAAAGCCACAGATCATAACATGCCCACGTCATTCCAACGATTCAACAGCTCACTTAACTCCAGGTTAACTCCAGCAGAACACAGGTACATCTCCAACACTCCTCTCCCATCACAGCTAATGTATGCATAAGCATAATTGGCTACACACTTTCACAACAAGAACATTGATTAATCTGTTGGAAAACATAAAGTGCGCTGTCTACCTGGCAAGACACCGAGTGCTGCCCTCAGTCGTAAAGCAACTTAGTCCATCAAGTCTGATATTCACATCACGGCTTCTGAATACACACAGTGATTAATCCAACTCATGGTAATGAGGCAACGGAGAGGCAGGAAGCCTCACATTCACACCCATGGGTTACTTAGGGTCAGTATTTAATCTTTTCACATTTATAGAATCGTCAAAGTATTTTTTTTAGAGCACGTCATCCTCCACAGTAACTGTCACAGTGTAATACAACAAACTGAAAGTTAAAAGACCCAGTCTGACTTCGGCCAGCACTGATCTCATTTATCTGAAGAGCTCATTTCCCTGATGTAGGAGAAGAGTCTCCAATGTAGGTCAGGAACACAACGTGTTGATTTCATCATTGCACAAGATGAATGCTAGAACCAAGATAAAACACAGAGAATCCAGCTAAATTTCTGTCTAATGATGATCCTGAACATAATCTGTGATGGTTTCCAAGCCTTCAGATAGCACTAGTTAAAAAAAATCCTTAAATACATCTTTTGCAAACAGCTGCACATGATTAATAATGTGAAATTATCTTACTTTTTTACATTTTAAAAGTTCAGCTTGTCTTCAAGCAGAAAAATATTATTGACTCAAAAGTCAATAAGGAAAAAAAAATCAAATCGTAACTCTTAGATTCTAAATGCTTCACACAATAATCCCATTTGATTATTTTTTTGCAGTCTGAAAATAATCACTCCCTTTTTTGATGATTAAGGTCACAGATGTTTATACTCTTGGGTACAATCACAGTGACTGCTGGTTCATTTATTAACTGGGCCAATCACTGTCACCTAGATAACGCTGCTCCCTTTATGAAAAAAACCCACCCAGATATGATCGGCTCGATGCCCTGATGTAAAACCAGATGAAAAAGTTAGATTAGATTTATAACAGCATTGGTTTCAATCTAGGTCAATTCATCAAAAAAAAAAAAAAAAAAAAAAAGCAGGGACGTCTGCACGGTGCAGATTTAACATGGAAATGCTTTAAGAAGGCTGTTGAGTCACCGCATGTGGAAACTATGATCGCAGTTTTTCTGACCTTCCAAGTGCATGTCATTACTGGTACTACTGCTGACCACCATGACTCACGCTGTGCTGCAATGCACCCGCGAAGACAATCTGAAACTTATGACAGCATTACCCTTCCTACAGCACTCCACAGTTTAAATGTAGGTCGAAGCGAGCGTGGCTCATCTGAGTCCTCAGAGTGATTAACAGTCATGAGACTGCGTCGTGTAATGAAGGACAGAAGATACTGAAGAGGCGAAACGAAGGTGGGGAGGGCAGTGAGAGAGAAGAGGAGGTGAAATGAAGGGAAAAAAAAAACAAAGCTTGAGAGGACATATAACAACTGCGAGACACAAATACCACTTAGGAGGGACGGAAAGACGAAGTGAATCAGAAAGAGGGCTGCTGATAAAAACCAAAGTGAGGCTCCAGCGTCCCTCAGCCTCGGTTGTAACGGTGCTGCTGCGCCCGTTTCATGAATCACCCCGAGCGCAGCGCGGCTACTACGACCCCCGAGGAGATTAATTAGCAGCTTCAGCCAGCAGAGGACCTGCTGAGATAGGCACCCAATTCACCGCCGAAGATAAATTACCTCGGCAGCAAGCTAAAAGTTCAGCTATTTTACCCTAAACAAAGCAGCCTGTCTGAGGATTGTGGCGGTCCAGAGTTCTGTCGGCGTGCAGAGGGGAGGGAGGCGGTGTTCAGGGTGTAGCTGGTGCCAAACATGTTTTTTTCTAAAATTTCTTAAAATTTCTTAGTGACCTCGATCAACCTGAAATGACTAATAAACTATTTTTCTGTGCAACATCCTTACACAACACACCAACTGTATTTAACCACTCGCAGTGTTTCAAAGTCAATTAAATGCCATTCAAAACATGTATTTATTAGATACTTAAGCAGGTTATGTTGTGATAGGCTGCCTAAACATCGACAGTTAAAACGACAATCAATGGAAACAACTCATAACAAAAATATCACATTTTTAGTTGGTGTCAAATGTGGCCCACATATCGAGCTTCTTTATGGGTCAGTGTGACAAAAGTAGGCCAGAAGAAAGGTCACACAGGAATACTCAAAGCTGCACTCAGGGGAACGGGAAACTAGAGGTTACTAAAACTATTTAAAATCCTCCCCACTGATTCCATCTTTTGCATGTGACGGTATCACAGCTGCACCTGTTTCTGCCTCATAATGAGCATTTCTTTATATTTCGTAGACTGTCGTGTTCCTCTTTAATAGCTGGAGGCCAGTAATGACACCCAAAGCTTACAGCTGAATCCACGCAGGCTATAACGGCAAGACAAAGCACCATGAAGCTTAAACAATGTTAGAAGAAATAAATGTATTCATTCATTGTATAAAATAGCGAGAGTTACATCTCATATCTTACATTTTCTTTTTTTTTTATGTGATTATTTACAAATTGGGAATTGTGAGTCCATCTCTCAGTCCAAAAACATGCATGTGAGATTGACTGTTGACTGTACTCTATCTTTAGGTGTAAACGTGTGTGTCTGTGTGTGTATGTGAGCCTGTCTCTCTGTGATGGACTGTTGAGCTGTGCTGGGTGCAGACAGGATTGGCACCAGCCTCCCACAACAGCACTGAGCGGGATAAAGCAGAATAAAACATGGATGGAAGGATACTGGAGGCCCATGAAAAGGAACTCATTTATTTAACTTTCTTTTTAAAAACTACATCGAAATCCTTTTTTTTTTTTTTTTTTTTTTTTAATTAAAAAAATAATAATAATGCAACTTGAATATTCCTGGATGTTTGAAAAATTTAGCAGTGTGGGTATCGGATGCTTCATTCATGGGATCAGAATTTATTTTGTTAAGAAAGACAAACAAAACAAACAAAAAAAAAAAAAAAAAAAAAAAAAACACGTGTCGAGCACCAGTGAGATTTGTCCTCTACATTAGGGCCAACACAAGGTGTTTCCTTTACTTTACCCACCAAAATACATTTCTAATCTGGAAAAGCAAAATTCCAATTGCAGCTACAATGGGAAACATCTCCCTCTGCAAACTTTTACAAAGATATTATATACATGGACAATGGCGACGCTTGGACATCAGCCATAAAGGAAATCTAAGAAATGTAACATTTGAGCTGTAACGTGTGGTTTTAGCAGAATTTGCCAACGAGCAGTTTAGTCAGGGTGTTCGGGGAATAAATCAGCTCACTATTCATCTTGAAACATAAAGCATTATGGGATTGCTGAGTGGTGAAAGGGACAATCGAGCATAATAAATCAACTTAACAATTCGGCTTGCTCATGATGACCAGTGTAACCCCGCTGCAGCCCCCCAAGTGATCGCACGCAGAAGCTCAACACTTTTCTAAATTTGGTTTCTCTGAGTCAAATTCATTGGGAAATGTAAACTTAGCACTGACTGTGGAACTTTTTCTGTTTTTCAGCAATCACACAGGTATGGCACATTTCTGAATGGCGTTGCACAGCAGGTTTTGAAACATCCTCAGGTTGAAGATGCAGATAAAGAAACTAAATTATATCTACTGGGGATTGAGTCTGCAGCTAAATGTACTTTTATTAATTAGATATGCAATATCAGGGGCTATATTCTGAGTATTTCATCAATTTACGTTCCTGTTGTGTTGGACTACGGTCGGTTTACGTTCAAGAAATCAAAATAGTCTTCAATGGATTAAGTCCTTTAACATCCGACTAATTAGTGACAACAAAACAAAGCAGTTTCTGCTTCATCACAGGTGTGTTCAGGAGCTGTTTTTATGCTGAACTGCATCATGTTAGGCATCGGATTAGTTAAAAAAAAAAAAAAAAAAAGTACCTGCAGCTCTTACCTGCCAAGTGCCTTTCTGAACGTGCATCAAGCTCAGCGACTTGGACAGCGTACAAGCAAAATGGTATGGCAAGCGTATACGTGTGTGATGTGTCATAAAAGCAGGAACAGAAGAAATTCTAATTCAGAGCTGGACTGTGTATGAAATACTTCAGAGGTTTCGATTTCAGAAAACCCTGGAGAAGAAAAAGGTGGGAGCTGCTTTGATATGCAAACAAAGTCGACTCAGGTGTATTGAGGTGAACACAATATTTATGTAAAAGGAAAAAGAAATCATGACATTATTTAAATATCTTCTTCTGAAATGGTAGACATAGATATGAATTTGCCAGATTAAACTCAGGATCACTTCCTGTCATTAAACTGCAGATTAACGTGCAAAATTAACTCTTATTGCACTTGAGGATTCAAGTTGAGATCGTTTAGAGAACGCATTCAGACGCCGTCCGTATTTCAGGAGTCTTCCACAGATGATAGAGTACAGAACGGGAGTTTAACCGCAGAACCGCGCACACCGTGCACACTCTGCTCCTCCCGGTCACCTGGGAGCACATCCCTTCCATCTGACTGACCTGTGTTTGTGAAAGCCAGAATCGTACTGCTTGGCTGATCTACCCTTCCCCCCAACCGGCACTTGGCAGCGCTCACATGGCCTCGAAAAATAAAGAAAAAAAAAAAAAAAAAAAAAAAACTCACTATCCTTTGAATGCGCCCTTCAAGTGTGTGATGAGACTCCGAGGACGGCGCACAACAAAGTGGGGCAGACGGCAACTTGGCAGCACAAGCGTTGGTGCAGGACCAAATACAGATCTCAAATATTGAAGGGCAGATGTATGCATGCTCTCACAAACTCCATCTGATGCACTTAGGAGCGCTGAGTGAAATATTGATAGCTCCAGGAGATTCAGGCTACTCACTTTGTGCTCTGTCTGCATGGGGAAGGAGAGTGTGTGCATGTTTGTGTCCCTCTGAGCTTGTTGAAGTGGGTATCTTTCAAACACTCAGGCAAAAAAATACTCAAACTAAACAAATATCTGGCTGTTTTTAGGATGCTCCCAAGTTTAGACTTCTGAAGGGCGATCTTATTCTGCAGCAACAAACAGTAATAACCAACAACACATGGCAGTCCTATTTGCATAAAGCTACATCTCAAAAAGAGTCCTGATCTAATGCCGCAGAGAGCCATTCATTGTAAATAACAATTAACAGTTATTAAAATACAGAGGCGAGCCAGCAGAATGTGCCAGTCGGTTCACGTTTAGAGGGAAGCGCGCTGCCACGTGAGCGTAACCGTCCCGCCTCACATTTCAACCAAACATACATCAACTTCAACATCCAGCCTCCCATTTCTCCGCCAGGTCTCCACAGAAAGGGCTAATCCGTAAAAGTGATTATTGATCAACTTAAGATTGAACAGAGGCGACGAAAATGCTTAAAATTGCAGCTACAGCCACAAAAGGCGGAGCGGGAAAAAAATTGATTGACCTTCGCATGAACAGCCCGACCTCAATCTGTCTGCCGCAAACATTAGTCCACACCACCTGCTAGGCTGTTTTTCACACTGGCTGACAGCAGGTAGAGCGGCTCAACCCGCCTCAAATGGTTATTTATCACTTTTGAAAAGAAGACTGAACAGAAAAAAAGGGGAAAAAAAAACCAACCCAACAGTGAAGAACAGTAATTGCTCCGTGCTCTGAGCAACGTATAGACAAATTTGCAGACAAATACAAATTCCAGCATTCAGCAACAACACAAAACACCCCCTCGGTCTCGATCTCGCATGTGCACACATCCTCACATGCACCCAGAAACAACAGCAGACAGTCACAGTTTGAGAAAACGCTTCTGTTGCGGGGAAAATCACAGCGAGGAAAGCATCACAACAAGGAGAGAGGGGTCAAAAAGTGACCTGCTACAAGCAGCTGTGTTAGTGAGCGAAATGAAAAGAATCAAAATAAATCATCTGCTTGAAAGCACAACCACGGGAGGGTAATTAGAAAGACGAGAGAGAGAAGTGAGCAGGGAGGTGAGAAAGAAGACGGATATCCGGGATCACTGTAACCTAGAGAAAA
The DNA here is from genome assembly GCF_902148845.1 of Salarias fasciatus. Taxonomy (NCBI): domain Eukaryota; kingdom Metazoa; phylum Chordata; class Actinopteri; order Blenniiformes; family Blenniidae; genus Salarias; species Salarias fasciatus. Next base: position 18,380,772 of record NC_043755.1, read on the forward strand.
GGGAAAATATAGTAAGGAAAAAGTTTTAAAAAAAATAGCAGGGAGTAAAAAAGGGGAATCACTTGAAAAGAGCAGAATTAGTTGTCAACATTAGGAGAAGAAGACAGAAGTCCGGACAGAGACAAGGGGAAGCCACAGGACAGATGATACAGGTGAACACACTGGGCTGTGTGTGACGGGATGCCCTACCTGTTTGGCTGAGCTGAGAGGTGCTCCGGCTCTTGCGCGACATGCCAACCATGGCCTGCATTTTGGCACCAATGCTGGAGCGCCTCTTCTTGTCGTCAGTGCCTACCGTGCCAACCGCCGTGTCCGACTGGCTGCCGTCCGTCTTCTCCAGGTTGCACATGTCTCCGCTGATGCTTGTGCTCTTGGTCATGTTCATCCCGCCCGACGAGCCCATCTGCCTGTTTTTCATTTTGGATGCAAAGTCACTGTCAGCCACCACCATTGTCAGGGCGAGGCGGGCGAGGACAGAGGAGGAAGAGGAGGAGGACAGGAGGAGGAGAGAGGAGGACAGGAGGAGAGGATGTGGACAGCGGAGACAGCGGGAGGAAAGAGGGGGAGAAGGTGGAGGAGGAAAGGGGAAGGGAGCCGAGAGGGGCAGGACACGACAAGGTGTGGGGGTGAAGAGGAGAGAAGGACAGAGTTCAGGTACAGGAGTTCATGACTTACAGTATAGTTGAGTTTAGGGTTTGAGGAGGATGTTAAATCAACCATTATGCTACATTTTGCTCTTTTTTTTTTTCCAGGTAGTTTTAGGTTGCTGGAGTTTAACTGGATCATTCAATAAGTAGGTCAAAGAGTTGATGAACTAAGTTTACCGTATCCTAGAAATGCTTCGCGCCGTATGAAGCAGAGCTCAAGACAACATAATGCCGGCCCACAACAATCTTCCCTGCATCTGAAACCTGACCACAAACTCAAAACTGCACGTACAGAAAAGTTTCCTGTAATTAGCACTGTTCTCAAGCTGTTAGAGAGGAAATGGGCCATTGTCCAAATGAAGGCCTTATTTTAGCCCCGCCAGTAGAATTATCTTTCAGAGACAAATTACACTCGCTATCATAGGCTCTGCATTCTTAATGGGATGAGTTACGTGTCGCACCCGCAGGCTACTGTTCATTAATTAAAGGCTCTGACCTCCATCATGTAACTGCATTTTAAAGACAACTTCTGGAGAGACGCGCTCTCTAATACATGAATGATCTACGCATTTTGACAGCTGATTCCATCAATTACTTCAATTAGTCTGAGGATTATTCTTTTTTTTTTTGTCTTTGACTACGTTGTATATAAATGGGGAGAATACTTTGCGTGTAATAGAGATAATGTCTGAGTCGGACATGCCTATATACTGAATTATGAGGAGCAGCTTTGCTAACTGCTGTTTCCTTGGCAGAGCTTCCAGACGTCCATGTCCAATCAGCTAGCCGATCATGATGTTTGGCTTTATAGAAACGCAACAAAACATGTAATGTGAGACTAATGATGCTGATGTGTTTAGACATGTCCAAGTTCGATGGTAGATTTCAGCACAAACTGTTGGAAGGGGGTTAAATTCCCTCTATAATGATGAAAGAACACCAGTCAGAGTGCCATTGCATTGTTCTTTAAACCATCAAAGGGTTGATTTCCTTTGCATTAGAAAAAATGTGATATATTTTCTTCAGGTTTTAATAAATAAAAAAATTTGTTTATCAAATACACATGGTATTCTAAGACTGGGACAGCAATGGACAAAAATATCTGTTGGCGCTTCACAGAAACAGTCTTGCTGCATCAAGATATTTCTCCGCTGTCTTGCAAATCATAGGCTACAAAGGTTAGATCATAATATTTGTAATGAATGTCATGAATGTTTGAGGAAGCAGGAATGCTGTCAGCGGGATGCTCGGCACACACTGGAACATTGTGATCCAAAATAAAACTCTTCTCCTAAATACTGAGTTTTGGTTGTTTATATGCGTCTTGTTTGGGCTGTCAGCTGGCGGTTAAATACGGCTGATGTGTTCCTAACTAATGCAAACACCTTGAGCCTCTCCTCACGGTGTCACGTTTTCTGTTTATTCCCGTCCGCAGCGAGGCCAACTCTGTTACGGATCAGCCTGCACTTTCATACATAAATATTGGATGCTTATTGGTGGATTACTGTCTTTGATCGGGTCCAACAGCGCTGCGGCTTTGAAGCGGACTTCAAGCCTCTGGGCTCCTGACAGCGCCGCGGGCCGGCCTGCTCCAGGTGACATTCTCAAATATGCTCTTTCACTACGAGCACGGTGCGGCGGGACTCAGTCAGCGGATCAAATGTGAGCACAGCAGCAAGGACACAAAGACTAGAGGGCTGTTATCTCGACAAATCAGACCAGTCGAGGTTGAAATGTGAGCGCATAATAAATCATTTATTGTGCATTTCAGTTAACTGATATTATTTTTTTCAGAGTTCCCATTGTGTCATTTTTCTAATTTTCTTTTAAACTTCTCTGTCTGTAATGTCAACATTCTATCAATGTCTTAAAAAATACTTATTTTGACCAGAAATCTACTCCCACGAAAGACAAGGCACTTAAATAGTTCTATACATTGACTAAATGGATTAAATACATACAAATGTCTCTCTAATTTGTTAATAGCTTTAATGTTGATTTAAAGGCTCATTTACAGATCTGGACAAGTCGCTCTGACTTTGACTTGAATTAAGAGAAGCGTGTTAAATGATCCTGCAGCACCTCTTCTAATTACAGCGTGGCTGTTCTGCGAGCAGGTCTTGGCACTCGGTCCAGACTCGTTGTGTAAATGTGCCGACCTGGAAGACGGGGGACTCTCCGGGGATTTCTGATTCTCAACCCCAGCCCCGAAGAACACAGCGTTCCTCATCATGCAGATTGCTCACAATGCATTTTCATCTAGGCCAAGATGTTCCCGAGGCAACGCAACACCCGGAAAGGTTTTGTCTTGCAAAAAGTGTTGACTCATTTGGTTTAACACCACGCTGCCCCTAACGGGGTTATCATCAGACTGTAGTCAAACAACAACAGACCACCAGGAGGTGAAATCGCTTACTGTGCCTTTTGATTTGCTCGTATCGAGAGAATAACAAAATAATGTCTATTGATTGTTAAGTTGCTTCATTTTAAATCAGAAAATGATGACCGTTTTCAAACCAGTACACTGTATTAAAAAAAAAACCTTTATATTCTTATTATATGGTTGATTAATGTCTGGAGTTGACTTCATTTATTTTGACCTAATGATTGAGGAAGAAAATCTTCATGAAAGTGCAGAATGTTTTCCTGAAATAGACCTTGCCTTCCACACATATTCCCTCACGCTGATCACCTTTCACAGGGAGGATCACCGACTGTCTCTTCTCGAGGTGAGGCAGAAATTTATGTTTGCATAGTAACCGTGCCTCCCGCCACAGCTTTATCATGAACACATGCCTGTCGGCGCCGCCACAAAGTTTAGTTTCATTTATGCCAGGGAGAGAAAGTGAGCAGAAGTGAAGTAACGATTTGATATTTATTTTGGGCGGCGACGATCACAGTCTGCATCGATTCAGGAGGCGAGCTGCTGCTGAGCGACTGCCGGTCAGAGTAAACATCTTTTAGTTCTCGTTAGCAATGATTGGCCCTGTTCGAGAAAAACAGTCAAGACAGTCGATACAGCCGCCCCTCAAAGCCCCAGCTAAATCAAAGAGACGGAGGAGCGGAGGTGATGCGAGATACAAAAGAGTGATGCTGGAGAGCTGTTCTCCCCGCCGCGCACCGCCTGACACAACTTTGCATGTGAACAACAGCTCCTCTCTGCACGGGAAGTGGCATCACATAAAGCTATCACGCTGTTCGTATTGCCAAGCCAAAGTGAACAGGCTGGTTTAACGTGCAGCAGATGTATATTTACACCCTGACCTCAATACATAAGAGATGAGTCATAAGAAAATGCAGCCAGTAGCTACGTTTCTCCCGAATCCCACCGCTCCACTGCTCCCGTGCATGAATAAGGAGCAGAGACCTTTGAAACTTGAGCAGGTAGCATCTCATCCACTGCACAACAACTTACTGATGAAGATGAGGCGTATGATTGAGTGTTTTCAGCATTTGGCTCTTAAACTAAAGAATTTGCTTGCTTCTCTGAAAGAGACAATTCAGAGAATTTCTAGCAAATGCATGAACAGAAGCTCTTTTTTCTAATCAAAACTTGTGCAAAAATACAACAAATGGATTTTCTTAGTTTGGAATGATAATGTGACATCTGTGGATTTGATATGCAATGGCACACTGACTGACAATCCTTGTTTAGGTGAGAAATAGTTAAGATTAGAGGGTGAAAGTTAATATCCACTTTGGATATATTAATTTAATAACTGATTGCAACAATAAAATTTAATCGTATCCATGCATTAATAGTCAAGACTTTTCAACCGATAATGTTTGTATTCTTAGATCATGTCTGTGTTCTACTTCACTTTATTTCCTCACTGTACTGACAGATAATTGTCGAGTTCTAAAAAAACACCATTCGTTTCAGAGATTTCTCATTTGTGCGACAACCCTTCCAGCGGTTTGCCTCATGCATGGATGAACAATTAATGCACCTCATGCAAAATGCCAGCCCTCTGTGCCTCCTGAACAGTGTGACTGTAATTTTCTGGCACAATCTGATTACCAGAAGACAATAAACAAAAACACACGCAGAAAGCCAGAGCAACCAAAATGATTTCCTACAGCGTATTAATTTGTGTGTCCTGAGTCCTGATTAGATGCTGGAAACCTCTGCGCGATGCGAGCTATTACCGGTCACACTAATCAGGACTGCTGCGTAAACACTAATGGCCTTCATTGTTTAGTAAAATGAGTAGAAAAAAAAAACCTTTTTGCTGTGCTCATGAAAATAATAAAGTTATAAACAAACGATTTTGAAGCTATGACAACAAATGTTCAGCTTTTTGTGTTGTGCTTTATCACACAAACCCAGAGACTATTAACGTTTTTCTAAACGTCGTAAAATGATGTGGCAATTTGCCTGTAATTTAGTTGTTGCTCGTGCACAGTTGCTCCACTGCCGTGAACATTATCCCCAAATCTGAACGAGTACAAAGAGACACAATGGGTGTTTTTTTTTTCCCTCCCTTTTCTTTGTTGTCCGATGTACCTCCTCACGTGTTGTTGTCCCAGAAAAACAGATTGTAGGATGAGTCAGGAGCAGGGGCATTATTAATTTATACTGTAGCTGTCATGAAGGAGTACGGGTTGATCACACAGACAGGAATCGTCAGCAGGACCAGCTCACTTTCAGTCAAGATAAAACACACAGCTTCCAATTACGCCGTTGTTTTTGAAATCAAATCAAATGTTCCTCCTGCAGGCTGTAAACAATCATTTCAAGCCTCTTTACTGAAAGTGAAGGTCCCGGGGTGACGACGGAGGTGTGAGGGTCGCCCTGTGGTACACGGAGAGCAGCGAAATCGGTCTGACGTGGTTAGTTGGCGGAATGGAGGAGCAGCGGGGCTGATGAGTGCAGGCAGACTGACACCGACAGACTCGGGGAGCAAGTGAAGGACACAGGCGGACAGGATAAGAAGTATTACAGCATGTCAGCATCTCAGCACGGAGCAGCACGGACAGAAAAGCAACACAGACCGGAGCTTTGAGAGCACAGACAACTGGACAAGGTCCAGATTTCTTTTTCTGATTCATTCTGTAGCCTAAAAGGTGCTATTTCAAATACTATTTTCACTAAAAGATTTCACTCCACTGGCCATTTTTTTCTTCACTTTTTCCTTAGTTTAGATACTTTTAAAAAGATCCTCAGCGTAAGGTCTACCACGTCAAGAAAGTCTCAACGTCAGAATAATATTTAGAGAAGCCAGAACGTTACACACCAGTGGGTCTGTGTGTGTGTTTGCCCAAATGCACGTGCACCTTTTCAGCAGTGTATCCACTGGCGCACTGTTAATGCCGCATGAGAGGGCATGGCTTTTATCTTAATGTGTTTTCTCCTAAGACCACAGAGACACTGAGCAGAGCCGATGTTGGTGGGAAGCGCTAACTTGGGTCCTGCTGTGAAAGTGATGTGATAGTGAAGAGGGCTTATTAGAGGTGCAGGCTGGGCTTTAATCCCGCTGCGAGTTTCTGAATCAGCATGCTCTTCAATTTGTTCTTGACATACTTCTTTAGATCAGCCGCTTCGACACTGTTCACAGACCCACTCACGCTTCTTTGGACATATTCAATCGGAGTCATGGTAAATATGGCCGTAAAATGTTGGATAAAGTTCAGAAAAAGCAGCCATCCATACATGCATGCAGGACAGACCACGCACCAAAGGACAGCAGTGACGTTTTCATGCTCACTGATAGAAAAATAAAATTAAATTACATCCATGAGTTCGATTGTATTTGATAGAAAGGAGCACAAAACTAAACCCACTATAATTAAGTTAGACATAAGATGAAGAAATCAACCAAACCACTGGTGAATCACTGGCATCTGCTAACAACTTTCTCTGTCTTATGTCTTTTTCTTCCCCATCTCGATGTCTTAATTATCAGAAAACTACATTTTAGGAATTAGCAGCAGTGGCCTGTATCACCGGGGTGAACCCCTGTTTACTGCCAATATTTATCCATGTCATTCATCCAGGCAGGTAAAGTTTGGCTGCACAAAGAAAACTGCCTGCAGATCTGGAATTTTCTGAAGCTATCAGATTGAAATCTAGATCACTTGTCAATCAGTTTCTCCGATAGAAGATTAACCCATTTCAAATCACTTGGAGAACAACTAAATCTCATGTTTCTTGTGTTGAAAGACAATCAGATTAATGTAAGGTCTTTAAAATGCGTCACGTCTCCTCAGAGAGGCCAAACAGTTCCATCCTGAACTGATGAAGTCGTCCAGATTAGAAGGATCACCTTTTCAATGAACTTTACATATTTTCAGATGCATCTGTTTAAGTTAGCAGACAGATCCATTAAGCACAGTGTGCCAACACCGCTGTTTTTTTTCTTCAATGGAATTTATTAAAATAACATTCCCTCCAAACCTAATGAAGCCTCGGATGAGAGGTGGAATGTTTTCTAAAGCTGAAGCAGGTCCAGCTACTTTCCAAAGCACTGAATGACTAAGACGTTCCACAAACATCTCGATAACTCGCAAGGCTACCAGGCATCCGCAGCCTCTCTTCTGGGGTTTGCTGTTTGAGTCTCAATCATTTACACATGATCAGGAACCTCTGGTTGAATTCTGATGGATTTTGGATGGACTATCTGGTTTCAATCTAAACTCGAAACAAAAATGCACTATATCAAGATCGATTTTCACATTTTCTGAGATGATTCAGAGTTTCATCGTCTGGGCTGAAAAATAACAAGAAAAGCTAAATTTGAGTTTGAGTCAGGCTAATGTGATTTAAGTGGAACTTACACCAGGCTAAAAAAAATTTTTTCTAATAGCTACAGTCAGCAAAATCAAACTGTTTTGTTTTAGATATTTCATTACTGATATGAGTGATTAATGAATGAAGTGGTACTGCTATTCCACTCCAGCGTGAGTTAGGGATTATAGGGACACAGTTACGTGAGCATAAAGGTCAAAGGGTGGGAGGAGGTCACCACATTCTGACTTGCACGTCGTCATGTGAACATGCACCGGCCAGCTGAGGGTCTGCTCTCTGGTTAGTAGGTCTTTCTCACTGTTAGTCCACATTCGGAGGCTGCCACAAATGTGTTACCTGAGGTCAGTCTCTGAGATACTCCTCTGGTGCAAGTCCTCTTCTTCCTCCACCAACTCTTCCTGAGGCTCCTTGTCTGCGTCTAGCCTCCCCCCCGACCCCCTCCCCTCTCCGCTGCCCCCCTTCCCTCGCTCCCCCACCGCCTCCTCCTCTTCCCGCACCTCCCCTAACTGCTCCTCCCCCTCCCGTGACTGGCTCCTCGACCGCAACTGGCTGAAGACGGAGACAGAAGCAAAGAAGCAGCGGCACATGCAAAGCAGAAAGAAAACCAAAGCGTGAACGACATGGACAGTCAGAGAGAGGAAGACGAGCACAGACAGAGCGCAGCCAAGAAAAGAAGCAGACAGATTCCAAAATAACAAGACGCATAAAACAGAAATGTAGACTCACAGCAAAGCACCATGCACATGGATTTAGTTTTGCCTTGACGTGAGGCGACACCCAAAGAGGCGAAGTGTGTTGAGTGTGTGTTAACAGACATGGACAAGCTCCCCCACCCCCCGCACAGTGAATGACAGAGTTCAACCGTTTGGCTCCAGATTTTCTAAAGCGGAGCCAAACCTGAACTCATCACAGGAGAAAATGACACCCGCTGCTAAACGGTGGACTTTCCTCCTCGGGTGTAACCAGGTGCAAACAGTTTCGAAGCTGAAAGTGTCTGGACGTGGTCATGAGCACAGAGTTCATGGCTGAGGGGGGGGGGGGGTTTGCCCATTCCTGGTAACAGTGCGATGGGGGTTGAAGACAGAAGGTTACTGTCCCCCGCAGCGGACGGCGGCCTACCGGATCTTGCGGTTCCCTTGCGGCCGTTCGGACTGGACGGACATGTAGCTCGTGCTGCTGAACCGAGAGGCACTGCTGGTTCTCGACACAGCGGACACGTCGCTCACGTCACTGTCCGACGACTTGGCTGACAAGTTGTCCGAGCCCCGGGGGTCCCGGCCCGAACGCTGCGGACAGGACAAAGGAGGCATCCAAACATTTTAATGCTCACGTCGCATGAACATGTGAGCAGATACTCAAACTTCCCTGATGTAAACGTCTTCAGTTAATAAAGACAAATATTCTTGATCAAGTCCTGCTGCAGAGGTGCTCTGAGGAATGTGAATCATGTGGAATTTTTGGGCTTTAAAACAGTGCAGACAGAAAGTGAAGGGTTGATGTTACATAACGTACATCATGCTGTTCAAAGGCTCAGTAGTTAATTTAGGGTTGTCCATCAAAGATACATAATATTGAGGGCTGGAATTTTAATCCTGCAGGCTTTTACAAAGTGAGGCAGTGTTTGGATTTTTAATATTTAGAAGAATATGGTAAAATTACAGCTGGAATTTGGAAGTGACCTTTGTGCTGCCAATAAGGAAGCTTAACAATGAAAAATACCATGCCACTTCGATTAAGTATTTCTTTTTCATGCTTTACTGTTTTTGACTTGTATTACCATTATGTTTAACTGGTGGAGAACTTTTTTTTTTTTTATCAATGCACTTTGTCACAGTAACATGCCTGGTTATATTCAAGATAACAGCTCAGCAGGTCAATAAAAAACACCTACTGACCAATCATTAGCATGAAATGAAAAGTGAGGTGTTTTTTTTTTTTTTTTGGTCGTAAAATAAAGCAGGTTGAAATGTGGTCAATTGATTCTTTTTTTGTGGAAATTATCTTAAGAGGTGGAAAAATTAAGGGCAGACAGGAGCCACATGTGGACACCAGCTGGGTTTGACTGATTTATATGATAAATCTTTTCTGTGCTACACAAACATGATGGATGCATTTCTTTATAAGCTATTAAAAAAATCCTGCCACTGACCTATTTGAAGACGGTTTGTATGTGTAAATGAAATGTTGCACACATATCTCGGTGGCCTGTTTATTGTAAGGGGACCTGAACTAAGTGTTACAGTAACTGGCTTGCATTACACCACTTTTTAAGAGCAGTGGCTCTCCAGGCTTGTTTAATAATAGTAAGAACAATGTTTTGTCAATGAGACTTTCAGGGAGGCTAATGTTTAACAGACAAGGACAGCTCGCTAGTCAAGCTGCTGTTTATAGACGGACGGCGAACGCTCAAACCTCTCTAATGCAATGGCTTTTCATAGCACTGACTTAAAAGGAAAGCAAACAGGGAGCCTCTTTCCTCCGGTCCAGACTGCTGTGAAGCGGCGGACTCGAGCCAGGCTCTCTAAACATGTGCAGGACCGCTCCAGAACAGAGTAGTAAACGTCTCAGTCTGCAAACACTCATGTGTCACATTCCATTACACGAGACGCTTTTTAAGGCTCAGCTCACCTCCGTGTGACAAAGTTTCTCTATTTCTTGTGAGCGTATGCGGCAGAGCACAGAGATTTGGACCATTGGATTTGGGTCGCCAACTTCAGGCCTCTTCACTCCACAGTAATGCTGGATTCAGTTCTGTTTGTCGCATTGAAGAATGATAATTGGGAAGCTTAACAGCAACATGCTGTTCCAGGAATATTGCCCCAGTTATGCAAGATAATCCTCACATTCTGCTCCCATCATAAATTATTAATAGCCTGACATTTGTAATTAAAAAAAACATTAAAAAAAACTGTTGGAAGGTGTTTGCTCTGTAAAACTGCAACACTGTTCATACGTACACATATTTTTGCATTTTGTTAATTTTTTTTGTCTTTTTTTTTTTTTTTTAAAGATAACTGTGGTAAAAGCTATCTGAGAAAAATCAACAAAGGAAGTCAGGATAAACCTGCTGCACATGTTTGTATTTTGTGATTTAATGAAACTGGTCTTAAGCCTTTATAGGGCAGTAAAACATTTTGAAATTGTGTAAATTTAACATACTACTATCTAAGATGTTATCTAAGAATAGTACAATAACCTTCTATGTTATTTTTACACTTCCAGTTGCACAGGTTTTATGTGCAGAAACACAAATAATAAAGTCTGTTTGTCATATTTTTTCCCTTCATATTTTCAACATAGATATTTAAATCAGTTGCAGTGCTGCACTGACTGCAATATAACTAAAACACAGTTTTTTTTTCTGTTTCTGACAGAAATGAGCGCCATCAGAGAAGCATGCATGCTCAAAACTGTATGAACTCCAGAAACTCTGCAGGATTTCTAAGAAACTGTGGCCACTTATGTTAAAAAATACCCAGCTGTTTCTAACTCTGTGTTTTCCAACCATGTAATGGAGTTAAGTGTTTACCGGTCACGGTGTGATTGTGTGGCTGCGGCTGTGTACGCGGGATATTACACAAACATCAAATCACATGATGTTTATATGTGCATGTGTACATGCTTGACCGCTCATAAAAACAAGCCATCTGGCCCATGCACAGCAAGCGTTACCTTGTGGTAGTCCTGCTCCAGCCTGGAGTCCGAGCCGGCCCCCTGCTTGTACTTGTTCATCTTGAGTTTCATCTGTCGGGTCCTCTCCTCCATGTCCATACCTGAGCACAGAGACGGACAGCGGTCAGATGGGAACTGGAGTTCCGTGAAGGTGGTGGGGGGGGGAGGAAGGGGGGGGGGGCCTGATGGAGGGGCAGACTGTCACGGTGAGAGACAAGCTTCTGATGAGCCATGAGCCATGAGCTGTGACGAAGACGAGATCTAATGGCAACAAGCTGAATGGCTGGGCTGAATCAAAAAAACTGTTGAAGGTAAGCTACATAACTCAATTTGTAACCAGCAAACGCCACGCTGGCGTGGAATATAATCTACAATCAGGAGCGATTATACTGACAAAAAAAAAAAACAAAACAAAAAAAAAACTGAATATAATTTCTGAAAAAAAAATAAAAAAATACAACAAAATATCAAAATATCAACACATTCCTTCCATCTTAAGTTTTCATTGCAGTGCTTTGTCAAATATACGTACATCATCGAATTTGTCCATTTTATGACCTCTTTTATTCACTTTGAGGTCTAAACTTTTCGATGTGCTGCGAACAATACGAGCAACATCACCCCATCACTGCTAACCGTCTTCTGTGGAAGTGACAACTCATCTTCATGAGAACTCAGCATTTTTTCCAAAAATTTAAAAACATCAATAAACAAAACCCTCACGTCGAACCCTTTCATTTGGAACGGCACAATTATTTTTCAATCACCACCAAATCAAGTCGTTCCTGCCGAAGCTGCAGCACCGTTCTCCCCGTTTGCTCTATGTCTCTACTTTTGTGTCATTTGATGGCAATGACAAAGTGGCGATGAATGCACACGTACATTGGCCATGCACAGATACAGTAAGCCTGTGCCTGGACATACACACATACACACACACACACACACACACAAAGAAAAGCAGCACAAGCTGAATGACTGCAAAAGTGACGTAAAGAATTTCTCCATGTTGTGCTTTACTTCAGGTGGGATTTCTCATCGAGCAGCACAATGAACACAACAGATCTGTATTGTGTTAAATTTGATTTACATTTCATTTGGCACCTTGGTTTAGGTCAATTAAGACCTGTTATTATGGCGCTGATGAAACGACCCTGCAGTCAAAAAGGACACAGACATGCTTCTCATATTTAGCTTATGCTTTAATGCAGGACGTTCTGAACGGTTCATTCTTTTTTTTTTTTAATAGATGTAGAAACTGTACAGAAATCAGATTGTTCTGTACAAATTTCATGAAGCAGTAAATGTCACAGTCATCACAAAAGCAGGATCTTACTTTCTTATTTTAATATATTCTGGTTGACAAAAACTTGATTTGTTTGTTTTTCTTGTAAAATCCCCATGACTGAAAAACAAAATACAGGTTATACACAAAAAATGTTTTTATTTAATTTGTCTTAAGTTGCATATATCCAAAAAAAACTTCACTCAAAACTCTTAAAACCTTTTGACTACACCGATCGTTTGTCTGCATCGATTGTATGACTGTCCAAATATGTGCAATAATGAAGTATGAGTGGTTCTGTAAAATATCAGTAAATATGATCAGTATTAGTGTTTGTTTATGACAGCGCTGAGAAACTCATGTGCCTGATATGGGATTAAAAATTACTATAATAATCTGATTAGTGAATTGTAAGACATCTTTAATGTTCTGAAATGTATGATAGTGAGAAATACGTGTACCAACGATGTCTGCTGTGACAGAATGTGCTTATATTTTTAGGCTGAATCTGAATGAAATCACTCTGTGATAAAAAAACCCCTCAAATTTATAATCTGAGGAAGTTTTTTTCCACTCATTTCACACATTTTTGTATATTTGAAATAAATAAAGATGGATTCTTTTGGCTAGATTATAATTTCAACTCACCTCTACGTCTGACTCCTCCTTCTGTGTGCGTTTGAACCATTTCAAACTAAATCTGCTCAAACAGTCTGGTCACATTTGAAACCATATTCCTTCGTGCATCCCTTTTTGACTGCAGAGTTTCATCATTTCCGATGCAAACGGCATTCATAGACGCAAGTCAGTCGCTTAGAATGCAACGTCTCAAAAGTGCGTTCGCAGAGAGATTGATCTGCTGCCAGACACTCAGCAAGTTTCAGCTCAGTAGAAAGTAGCACAAAGCCTCATGTAAACACCTGCTGCAGAGAAGGCACACCGGCGTGATCGTGATCATGCTTCGGTGAACAATAAGCCCGCACAATCTGCCCACGGCAAAACAAAGGAGTAGAAATGACAAAGAAGCCAGAAGCATCTTCCACAGAGCTTTTTAGGAGTGCAAAGAGAGTGACGGCAAGCAAAGCTGGTAAAGAAAGACCAGTGAGAATGAAGGGAGGTGGGTTGAGGGAGGAAGGGCAAGCCAGGAGGACGAACAGAGAGAAGAGGAAGAAGAGGAAGAGGAGGAGGAGGAGGAGGAGGCCGAGTCAGAAATAGGAGGAAGGTGCAGAAGAAGAGGGGACAGACCTGAGTTCGTCCAACTTGGTGAGTCCGTGTCTTCTGGGATCACATCACAAAATGAACAGACACAGACAGAGGAGAGGAAGATGGATATGAGAGGATGCACGAAGGGTACGGGAGGTGGGGGGAGGGGGGGAGCACGGAGGAGCAGAGGAAGGATGGACAGGGTGGGTGACACCATCGCCCGGTATACGACGTTCAGAGGGCGTAGATGGGAGGGAGGAAGGGAGGGACACAACACGACAACAATACGACACAACAATGACAAAACAACAAGCAAAAAACACACACGCACACGCACACGCACACACACAAAAAAAAATCATAGAGTACACTAAGAACACAGAAACTCCAGCATGGGCACAGTGAGAAGTCAAAGAATAACAAGAGGCCGGAAAAGACTGAGGCAGAGGCCGAGAGTTTAGTTATTAGAAATCAGAAGAGGGAAAAGGGTTGGAAGAGGGGAGGTTCTGTGCTTTAAAGGAAAAAAGAGCTGAAACGGTAAAGAGATGTTAATGTGTCGAACCAGATAGGAACTGGAGACTTCTCTGAGGGAAGGTGAGGAGGAGCGGAGAAGAGGTAGAGGAGGAGGGAGAAGAGGGCGGAGGGGAGGTAAAAGAAGAAGTGGATGTCACTGGAGTCTGCATGGGGCAACTGTGGGGAGACAGCCTGGAAAAATGAAAAGGAAGGAAAAGAAACAAAAATAACACAAAAAAGAAAAAGAAAAAAAAAACTGAAAGCACGGAGCAGCGAGCACACAAAAGAGAGAGAGAGACGACTACCTTGCAGTTTCACCAGGAAAAAGTTCAAATCCAAAAACACACACAACCCCACGAGTCGAAGGCAACACAGCACATTCAAATGTGCAACACACACACGCGAGCACACACACATCGGCTACTGCATCAATCTGAAAAGAGTTTATGCCGCAGCAGAATGGCTCCTCAAATACTCAGATTGTATTCACACACACACACACACACGTTATTATCACACTTCATCCGCTCACGCTGCAAAACATTCTGCCTCTTCACTCCACAAAAATGCAAACTGTGGCTTCATGTTATTCATCGCAGCGGTGCACGGCAGCCACGTGACTCAGGACCCACAGTTCAGCTGCGTGGCAACCCCGCTCTCCAAATCGTCAATCAAACTCGATCGCACAGCAACTTTCAGATGAGTGAAATAAAACTCCTGCACGTGCAACTCGCAGGCACAATGCACGCGCAAATCCACGAGAAGCAAACAGTTCACCGGTGAAGATTGACATACAAGAAGCAGAAGACAAACCCAAAAGTGCTAAAAAGGTTAGAGCGTTTGTCTCATTCCGCTCTGCTCTTCAGCCTTCCAGTCGAATCTGCATCTGATGAGGCGCCGTCTGAACCCGGTGACCTTACAGTAAGCGGCTCACATCACACCCTAATGTTCAGACCCCTTCAGCATTCAGCTCTATTAGTACTCAATTAGAGTGAATAATGAAGTGTCACATGAATAAAAAGACAATGTGCGACATCTGCCTCGCTGGCTTTCATCTCTTCGTGCCAGCTAACCTCATCTCATTAGAGAGTCGAATGATAATGAAGAGAGCAAGTGATGTTTCCTTACTGGAGCTCGATGTATGGGTATAGAGATCATACGCAACAACAGCAACAAGCAAAAGCTTAAAGTCTTGGTGGTCTGTGACATGACTTCACATATTAGTTTCTCACTCCCAGGGTGCAGAGCCACAATTGAAAATCTGATACAAGAGCGAATGTTTCCGTTTTTAAAGACAAAATGACACCCAGAAAAATCGATATAGCTGTAGAAGCATACTACAAACCCCTGTAGTACTTACCAACTTTGAGGTGTGATTAATGGAAATAGCCTCAAATGAATAGAATACCAAACTGTGGCACATTTAGAAAACAGTGTAAACAGTTTATGTATGAATGTATAACTACATGTTAATACAGCGGGCCCATCCTGCAGGAATCTGCAGCCATCACACCCTAAAACAGAGGCACTAATTGGAAAAATACTCTCATTTCTACAATCAAAAACAGTAGTAGTAATTTAAGTCCCACTTGTTTTACACGTCAGGCAGTGCCAGACTAGATCCGAGCTCAACAGATCCCTCTTTCTCCACTCAATCTGCCAAGCCTGGTGTGTTGGCTGCAGCTTCTGTCTGCTGACACGTTTGTGAAAATCACAAGCAAAACATATCAGTGGCAAATTAACACAGGCTTCTTTATGTGTTTACATATGAGAAGAATGTGAATCTGCTGTAAACATGTCCATACTAACATTTATCAAGCGGCATTCTGTTGCAATGGATAGCTGGTTTACAGTATGAAAAAACGGAACGAAGGAGAAAAAAAATTCCCATATTTATCATGTGTACACAGTGGCACCGTGAAATGCTCTCCTCTGTATTTAGTCCTTCCTGAAGGAGCGGGTGGGCAGCCATCGTGCAGAGCGTTGGGAGCATTAAAGAGGTTTATGGTCCTTGCTCAAGGGTTTATTGTGGTGGCGATGAGTGTGGGGACGAGAGGTGGTGCACATCTCTCTATCGTCCATCTGGACCCTTCAGATTGGAACCTTCTGGCCACTGATGTGTGTCTGTGCAGAGTTTGCACGTTGTTCCTGTGTCTGGATGGGTTTTCTCTGTAACTCCAGCCCAAAGGTTTGATCTAATACTAACAGAGCATCGGGTGTTAAACATCAACATCATAAGACAGGAACAATAATTAAACCTGTGTCTATTTGCTACACCTCCTCTTCAGATCATGTTCTATTTCTCTGTCGTGGTGAAGGTTGTAGTTGTTTTGTGTGTTTGTTGTGGAGCACACAACAAATGGCAGGCATGAGGAAAAATAGTGAGCAGTAGGTTGAAACCAGGAGGGCATGATTGAAGCTTCTACCTCTGCACACGATCCTGACTAAGGAGTCATTACCCTGCCCTGAGATAGCTCCCAGTGTGAAAGTAACATGAATGTGGTCAAGCCAGAACGGGGGGGGGGTGCATCGTCAGCCTTTCTAGGATAGATAAAGGCAGGGAAAAAACACAAAGAGAAATTAACATGAGAAAGAACAGGGAGAGAAAGCAAACAGTATAGAAAAAAGGCAAGGGGAGCAATATAGGGCAAGACGAGTTTATAGGGAGATGCCAGCTGAAAAATGACGAGAACATGGAGGATAGTAAGAAAGGGAGAGAAACTGAGCGATGGCAGAGCTTGACCAGGGTTCATTACAGCCTGAGCCTCACACAGTGGGAGGCAGACGCTTTACAGGGCTGAGCCACTGTGCTGTTACCCTACATCGCCAGGCAACATACAAGCACAAAAGGTCATTTATCTTTAAATAGCATGTCAAAAGTCAAATCTCACCTTGTATTATACAACTAAGTCATTATTACTGATATCAAATCAACCGCTGTTGGTACAGAAGTGCTTGTGTTGCTTTTCTTCTGACCTAGTTTGACACATAATGATGTAACCATCAAATGTGAATTACGAAGCCCAGATCACAAATCAAATCTCGATCTGCACAACATTTCAGCAGGTGCCTTAACAAGTAAACATTAATGAGGCTTTAATTAAAAGGGAGGAGAAGGCGTGTTGCCATGGAAACACAACAGGCTGCTATGGCAAAGTGCCTCGTTGTGTCATTACCTTAGCAACACAATTCATTCTGCACAACTGACGACAGCGTCTTACCAAACTTCCCTTCATTAAAGTTTTAATTGTGCAACACTTAGCAAATACACTTCCAAAAAAAGCACGACTGGATAAATTGAACAAATAACCTTTTCATTAAGGCGAAGTATTGAGCATTACATGAGCAACCGACTTTGTTCTCCAGAGTTTTGAGAGTACGTAACTGAATCACCAGCGCCGTGCTGCACTGCAAAGCCACACAAAGGAGGAAAAGATGGAAGAAGAGAAGGGCACCATCCAGAGGCTGAGTGGGGCACTGGATGCAAATCAGAGGTTCGGCTCAGAGGTTTTTGAAGCACAATGCAGATCTCACCAGAGCAGCTTTGCACTTAAAAGCTGTAGTTACTTCCAGTGTGAAAAAACATGCAACTTTTATTAATTATTACTTACGGGCAACTGGAGGTAAGGCAAATAAAGGGCTTAATTCAATATGAATCGACTGAGTTCGAGGTAGGGTTGATTTTAAAAAATATCCCATTCAGACATTTGGATGGATTTCTTAAAATGTATGAAGTTACTGCTTGGTAACAAGTTTTTCACCATGTTCAATGCATTTTTCAATCTATGTTTAAATAAAATTCAGCAATGTCTGATGAAGATTTTGATCGAAAAAGAAATAAAAAAACACTAAACAAAAAACTAACCTCTGCAGACAGAACTATTTCACTTATTTTATCCTTCTCTTAAATAGTGAGTATTGTTCACACAGTCATTTGAGTCATTGAGGAAAAAAGCCAATCCACTCCATTGAAATGCAGTGAGATTTGTAAAGGGGGAAATATTCAAAACCAAACCAACCAACCAATCAATCAACCAACCAACCTGTGACTGTAAGGGAGGGGTGTAGCTGTGTCCCTCCATTAGACAGAGAGCCATTCACCCCCCGCTGCTGGTCTTCCCATGTCACTTCTACACCAGGACATACACACATATGAACACACGTTTGTCACACTTCCTATTTTAGACATTTCAGGATGTGGGAGAACTTTAGTATATCCATTTTACAAGAATGTCTGAGAAAATCTGACACACTGTATGCAGTGCTGAAGAGTCCATGCTGATACAAAGGAAAGAAAGGTTTGCCACTTCAGCACTGAAAAAAGGGACAGCTCCTCATCAAAGATTATGAACTGTGCTCCATCTGCTGGCCAACACAGGTAATAGTCTCTCAGTGTAAAGAAAGGGGATTATACTCTGCAGTGCATCCACTGCACAGTATAATGCATACAGTTCAGTAAGGAATACTTTGTTTTTTGTTTCTCATGGTCATTTGGATGGGAGATTTAAAGCAACCTGCTCTGTGCGTGCGCTACGTTTGACAGTGTGCCAGTTTTAAGCAAAGGCTTGGAGAGAGCGTGCGTGCGTGCGTGCACTCAATAATCCATGTCTAATTGAAATGATTGGCAATTTCACAATAGAAATAAAGAGCTCTGTCCTTGTGAGGTGGAGCTGAGCAGAAATAATTAGAATTGAAATGGAGTTCAGATTAGAGCTTTCAGGCCACACTGAAGGGAGAGAATGACAAATCTGCAGGAATCACGGTGACAGCGACTCTGTATGTATTAACATCAGCTTCCTATACATATAGGTCCCTGATGTGATCACGCCTAACAAACTCCAGGAATGAACTAAGGCCTGCCTGTGTAACAGATTTGTCAAAAGAAGAATTAAAATAAAGAACTGGAGCTAAAAAGAAGGGGGGAAATTACTCAGGGCAGCTACGCATTGGGAACTGGAGCTGCGAGTGAAAGTCACAGAAGGGCTCAGACAGCCCACACAGCAGAATCACACCATCACACTCCTGAGAGAACTTGCCTTTCCTTCCATTTACTGGTGGGCCTTGGGGTTTTTCCTCGCTGTCTGCTGCTAGTTTGGAGACAGAAGGATGCTCATGAAATGATGGTGCTCTGTAATGTTATACTGTAAATCACATTAATATGACACCTCATAATGCACATCCTTGTACACTAACAGATGTGTTTACAAACCCAGAAATCCCAAGAGCTACTACTGACTGCTAATTTGCATATACAAGCCCTTGCATTGATCTGATGTGAACCTTTTTTTTTTTTTTTTTTTTCAAATAACAGCACAATGTGTGGCTTATTACACCATGCTTCAGCGAGCGTACTGAAATCATACAACCCCGCTTTGCGGAAGTATTTTGCTTGTGGAACATCACAGAGGAACGGATAAATAGCTTTTAAGAGACCTTGTATGATCATTCACTGAGTCAGTCAGCGCTACGGCTATGACCACGTTGAGTAATACGGCACCACACAGCCAAAGGACAGGAGCATGCCACATAAACAGATGGGAAAGTAGGAAGTGGAAACTGTGGGGAACTTCGGCTTCTGCCAACACTCGGGCTGTTCATTCAAGCCTGTAGTGGAGCGTACTGTACAACGTTACATTATCACATACAGTAGAAACCAAGGGTAGAAGAGAGAAGCTCGCTTCAGAGCAGGTTTAAAGACTAATATGCAAACTTAAACACACCTGGTCGACCATTCTGAGGTTCAGGCGGCCCTCGCTCCTCTCCTGCTCCCCATTAGTGGTCACCGCACACAATAGACGACAAACAAAACAATTAGGTATATTCAAGTATGAAGTGTGGCTAAACCTGAAGGTTCATTATGTCCAAGGTGATCTTTACTCCAGCTGTCCTCTGACGCCAGCGAGGGGCAATAATATGGACACGAACGCACATGCACATTACATAAGAGCGCCGTACGGCTCTGTAGGAACTACAGCGCGAGGTCAGATTGATACCTTACGCCACAGCTCACACAATGCCACTGTCCTGAAAGATATGCCGGGCAGAGAAGAAGAAAGAGATGAATATAAGTTGGAATGAAAAAAGGAAAGGAGGAAAAAGACTGTTGATATGATAAAAGAGAAGAAGAAGTCAGTTCAGAGAGGAAAAAGTGAGACGAGAGTAATAAAGGTGACACCGAGAGGCGGCAGAGATGTCCAGACAGAGAAGTTCAGAGTGATGAAAAAGATGGCACAGATAGAGAAGGGCGAGAGCGAGAGGAAGACGGAGAGAGAGAGGACGAGAAAGCGGTCGGTTGGCGGCCGTACAGAAGACAGGGAAAACCCTGGTGGATTCTGACAGTGATGAAAGAGTTGTGCGACTGCTTTGACACCTTCTCTGAAAGTGCACAAGCATCTCCGCCTGTCTACAGTCATTCCCAGCAGTCTGCGACGCTCCCGCAATCCCTTTTTTTTTTTTTTTTAAATAACAGCTCATTCAAAAGACAGGAGTAAAATAATCATTGCTTTCATCACGACACGCATTTAACAACCACAAGTCGTTACGACAACAATACATTGGCCAGAGGAGTGCTGAGGAGCAAAACTGACTTCAGATGTCATTTTTTAATTTCGGAGTAATTCAAAGTTTTGAGCATTAATTCATAATTCAAAACGCTGTTTATCCCCCGGACAGAAAAGCACTAGATTTGCTTTGTTGAAATATCTCAGCAGTCCAAATAGGAAATCAATAACTCACAGACAAATAGGAATAACATCTACAGTATAATTCATGTAAAAAAAAAAAAAAAAAAAAAAAACAGCTATATACGAACACAGCAATGGAACAGGCCCAAAGATCCGGGCACGACTACAACACAATGGCACAGGACAGCTCAACTGTACGTTAAACATAACTGCAACAGGGTGGAAGGTGGAGTGCACAGATTCACGTTAGCCTCTGCTGAACCCAGCCACCTGCTGTTGCAGTCAGGGTTTCGAGCCTCCCGGTCTGAGAGGCTAAACCCGCACATTGAGGTACAGACCTTCACAAGGATCTGTTCCTTCGTCTCCATCTTCTGAGAAAGAAATGGAAAAGGAACCGAGCAGACACGTTACGGATGGAGGCCGAAAAAAAAAATCCTTGTTCACATATGTATCTCACACTGAACTGATCGCCATCTACAAATAATCCACCTTCCTTCCTGACTAAGGTATAATATCGAAATCACTTCCACAATAAAGCCAAAGCCGTTTGTGAGACCCAGACATTCAGGTCATAAAATACAACCTACGCCACTTGTGACTGCACTGAAGTCCCTCTACAGACAGCAACCCTGCGAGATAGGAAGGAAGCATTCGGTTGACTTACTTCTGTCCTTTCCTGTGGGTGGAAGCTGTGGGAGTTGTCGACCTCGTCTACTGGACATGGGGGTACTGGTGGGACTGGTCTGGACTGATCCACTACGAGGATGTGCCCTATATGACAAAAAAAGTAGTAACGGACAATAGTGTGAAACATAAGTCGGGGTGGGAACAGATGGTATTTGCAGGCCATGTTGCACTCCCATCACAGTGACAAGCTTTTAATGAAGAGAGAGCTGTTTGAGTGCAGATAACTGAAGCTACAAAATCTGCTATGTTGATGCATTACAGTTATCAAGGAACATTTAAATATAACTTGGTGTTTCAGGCACAAACAGAGGCACTCAGTGACAGCAACTATAGACAT
The DNA here is from genome assembly GCF_902148845.1 of Salarias fasciatus. Classification (NCBI taxonomy): domain Eukaryota; kingdom Metazoa; phylum Chordata; class Actinopteri; order Blenniiformes; family Blenniidae; genus Salarias; species Salarias fasciatus. The sequence continues at coordinate 18,402,547 of NC_043755.1, forward strand.
GAGAGATTACTGTAAACGTCACAGTGTGTAGTCAATGTCCAGGTATCAACCTGATGTACACAGCAATGAATTTTGGCACATGGCATGGAAGTGGAGGGATACATCAACTGTAGGGAGCTGAGCTGCAATAAAAGATGCCAGGTGTGAATCGCATGTACAGTCGACTCATCAAGCTGCAGGGAGAAGAGAGTTCAATGCACAAACAGCAGACCAGTGCGACCATGCGTTCAGACTATCCCCGGAGGGCAAACCAAAAACATTAAAAGGAAATAAAAGAGAATGCCATCACAGGGAGAAAAAAAACGGCATCAGTTGATGTTAGTAATGAAACCAAAGTAAAATGTTGGCCCATCACTGCTATACTCACACAAGTGTATGAGCAGTGTGGTCCAAATTAAAAGAAAGAAAGAAAATAAAAGAAACAAGTCAGCAAGCTATCTACAGAGTCGGGATCGTCGTGCCTCGGATATGTAAAAATGCAGCACATCCGCTGGTGCTTTTGGGGGACAGAACAGAAAGTGGCGAGGTGGGTGGTGGGGTAGTTTGTGAGGAGGGAGGAGTGGGTGGGGTGAGGTGAGGTGGAGTTAGGCAGGGTAGCGGGGTGCTGGGAGGGTGAGTGGGATGTTTAGTCTTTTTCGGATTATTTGCTTTGAGTTAGTCGGGCTCTGGGTGGGAGGAGGCTCATGGGACAAGGTCTCCACTGCTGGTCTACAAATGTTTGAGTTGTACAAACATCTGATAGAGGTGCAGAAGCTCTGGAGGAGGAAATAATGCTACATGTCTCTTAACATACCTGATATCTCATAAACCTCTTGATTATGTTTCCTTTATTTAAATAGGCTGAGATATAACTATCTGGACAGCTAAGTGGTTTGTTCAGTTGATTGACTAATCTAAAATACTATAATTTAAAAGGCATCAGTTGTGAAAATCCCTTCTGTTGAAGCAAAATCTCAATCAAGCATTTGTAATATTTACTAAAAGGACTGAAGGAAATGAGTATCTTCAGCCCATCAAGTCTTGTCATTCTGATTTTGCACCACATGATGGTGAAGTGAGTCATGACGGTGCCTCGTCTGTCCTCAGGCAAACAGGAGGAAGCAGCAGGCTTCCATACCGACTGATGGAGTAGTGCAGCACACGGCTCAGACTAAATGCAATCCAATGCACACATAACTCATCAACCAAAGCACAGAAGGAATGACTGAAAACTAAGAATGATCTCTTAGCTCCTGATGGATGCTTTACTTCTGTCTTTAAATTATTTCTCCCTCCAGGGTTAAAGCCTCAGGGAAATGTCAGCACAACTTAAACCCCAGTCTGCTTCTGTGCTACGCCTGGACAGCCTCTCCGATCTGGGTCACACCTCGTCAAGGCAGGTGAGGGAGGGGCAGACCTCCCAGATGGCAGAGACGGCATGGACCTCATGAGCGAAGAGTCGTGGGGGCGTTCGGTAGAGCGCGAACGGGACGTGGGGCGCTCTATAGTGGGCCGCTGGTCTGCAGAGCGGGACCTGGTGTGATACTCGTGCCTATCCATGGCTCCATGGTTCCTACAGAAGGTTGTTGAGAGACAGGCAGGCACTCAGTGGGACTCTCACAGGGCTGGGACAGTTTGCCGGCAGGGCGGACAACGTGGAGGGCGAAACAACATCTGCTGCATCCTCAAATCTCCAAGGTGATCGTGTTTCGGGAGGAAGCAAAACCTGCAGTACTGGTTGTATAAACTCTCCTCGACTGGTTACACTTACTTCACACATTCTTCAAAGCTGCTCACTGGTATGTTGATGTGACAGAAAATTCACCTGAACATGCAAAATTTACAGGCATGAGCCCTTTCAGGTTTCCAGGAGCTCTTGGAAATCAGCAGACGACACTGTGATGATGATGTAGGGTCAGTTTAAATACATGACAAAGATTATCTGTCATCCCAGATGAGTTGAGACATTGTATGAACAAAAATGAAAAAAAAAACAATATTAAATGTCTCCATTTTTTTTCTGCAATTGTACATACAAAGCCTTTTGCTTATAAACATCACAGCCTTGTCAGCCGCTCTCCATGAGTCCCTGGACTGCCTCGCTGTCAGGGTAGTCAGTGTAGTGTCTCCTGTAGTTTAGGCTCCTACCAGTGAATTAACAGTGAGATGGACTCTCCGAACGTGACAGGTGAGGGTTTGTTTGCAGTCTGAAGTTGAGTGAAATGTGAAGATGTGAACAGTGATGTCTATCTTCATACTGAACTTGTCTAGCGATAGATAAATATCGTTTCCTAAAAAAACGCCTGGTACGCATTTTTGACACAGTGAGGATGAAGGTAGATCTTGTCGACCAGAAGAGCTGGAGGGGAAATAAAAGCAGGTGAAGTTTCTCAGATCAGACAATCATTGACAGTGCACAGGGACACGGGTTACCTTTGCTGAGAGAGAAATTAAAAAAGAAAAAGAAAAAAGAAAATCAACCGGTTCATAAACCAACTCACTGCACATAGCAAAGCAGAGAGGGACATTTTCGGTTGAGAGGATCTGAGCATGCACATAGTTTGATAACCTTTGCAATCGTCTCCTAGTTCCCGTTCATGGACCTTTAAATTGTTCCATTTTTTTCTTTTTCAATATAACCAACCTGTTGTTTCGTCTTGAAAAAGCTGAACACATTTGTGCACCAAGGGTCTTCGTCTAAAAAGGCTGACAGACACCAAAAGTCTCCAAACAAATGTAAATTTTGAGTGTGGTTTAAAAAAAAAAATCTGATTAAACCGAAGCCTTGTAGTGTCTGTAACCTTTTGCAGCATGAAACATTGTCCAGTAGAGGAGATTACTTTTTTTTTTTTTTTTTAAATCTGAAACACACACATCAGTCAGTGACCTCAAACCATCCTTGTTTGCTCTGGTTATTCATGCTATCAGTCGTGGGTTCCTTTGTTTCACTGTAGAATTGGACATAATATGAGTTACACAAACAGATTTTGCCTCTGTGTGTGATTTAACTGAGACAACGTGGGTTTAAACATGCAGCTCTTTGAAACGGAGCAGTCCACTGGATCCTCAGTGGATGTGAGTGACATCCAGAATATTACTTTTCTGTGCTTGGAAAAGTTTCTCCTTTTAATGCGAAGGTGCTTCAGGCTTTGTCCCAATCTAGGTACACTCTGCCATGATGCACTTAAACCACAGGAGCGTAAAAAACACTTTCTGCGGGCAAATCACCTAAAACTACGACACTTGCCAAAACACTCAGCCTGCGCTGATGCTTTCTGTTGCTCATCTCTTTCTCCGAACCCTCTCGTTTCTCCACTCTGCCATAACTTTTTTGTTTTTGTGCAGTTCTCACTCAGTCTGAATGCAGACAGAAAGTCCTCTGTATGAAGAGAGGGGAGAAATCTATTCGTTTTCTCTGTGGATAACTCTTAAGATGTTAGCGGCTTTCCTTTCTCTGTCAGCAGAGACAAAGAGAAAAGGGGGAGAAAAGAAGATGGACAACTCTGGTTAATGGCTGTCCAGGCTATAGGCTGGGCCTGAAGTCGAGCCAAGCTGGGCCTTAGGGGAACTTTGTGACACTTTAATAAAGTCAGTCAGGCTCTCAGGCTGAGTTCTGAGGACTCATCACTTTTTTTCCTCCTGGAGAGGAGAGAAATGGCACAAACGTCACGTTATTCCTGAATGAAAGCCAGATGGCTGCAGTCAGAAGATTGAAGTCATTTACAGCATTTCTCTGGGGGAGGGGGGAGGAGGGGGGCAGGGGTGATGTGAGTTCTCTCATTTTACTGGCACACAGGATGCAGGCAAGGGTCTCGGGAATCGAACGGTGTCAGCAGGCCTGTTTCTGGGTGCTCCGGCAGCCCATTTCGGCCAGACACAAGAAGCCTCTGGGCAAACGCTGAATTTACAGCATTACTATGTGTTGCCCAGAGCAATATGCATCAGAAGTAAAAAAATAATAATAATAATAATAAAAAAAAAGACAACACTAATACTCACACACAACTGCTGTTGGAAAAATGTCCATGATCACATAAACATCAACATCAACAAGGAAAGGGTCAAAGTGCCAGCCGGCACTTTACTGCAGGACCGGTGTACAAACAGCCGACATCAGCAACACAGAAAGCTCTGAGCCTCAACATACCGAGGCAGTTGTGAGCCATTAATGGACATCTGCACAACTTCAGAGCTGTGATGACTCTCAAAAAAAAAAAAAAAAAGCGATATCGGAGTGGATATCATTGTCTGTCATCACACGAACGACCACGGAGAAATTAAAGACGGACGAGGGACAACTTGAGGAGACCACAAGATGGCGGATGCACAGATGCGAGAGCAGTGCATGTCAATACCTCTCGTAGTCATAGTCGGAGGAGTAGGCACCCTCCGAATAGGCGCGGGCCATCCTAGTGGAACGCAGTAACCTGACTGCTTCCTCTCGGCAGATGGGGTACACACGGTGGTTGCGGCTGGTGAAAAAATACCACAACTGGTCAGCAAGTGAGCTCCTACGGCCACGAGGGGAGGGGCAGCATGGGAACACTGGGAGGCCTTCCTGGGTTTATATACGGGCTCCATCTCTAAACCGCAACGCGATCGACTGTGACACATGACTGTATCTGCATGAATGCAAGAGAAACCACCTCTGCTGGACAAAACTTCACAAACATGAAACCACTTTATCCATTCACAGTATTGATCGTCACTCTTTAGGTGAACAAATGGAGTTTTGGTTTTTACAGCTGCCATTTGCACTCAGCATGATCGGTGAAGCAAAATAGAAGATTGTGACATGAGAGGGTGAAAGAGAGCAATGCCGATACTGCATGGATGAAGTGTGTGGGAAGTTGTTCTCTGCAGCAGGGAGGGAAGGGTGACACAAGTATATATTTGATCTTCTGAAAAGAAATATATACTTTTAAACACTTTATGGCACTGACAATGTAGAAAAGCCTGACGGGGTCAATACATGTGTCTGAGAGCAAAGCTTTTAGACGTGTTGCTGATGGTTTACTGACCATTTTTAATGATCTAATTCAGATGGATAAAGGCATAACGGCAAATAATCTGTAAATTCTGGCAAAATGGTTAAAAAAAGTCTTAGAATCATATATTCTCTCTTTAAGAGCCAGGTGTAGTTAGACTTGACACAAGCTGGCATGAAGGTGAATTTGCCAAAGAGCAGAAAAGTTGGCCTTAATTCTCAAGTGGAAACATGGCCCTTTATTCTTGAGGAGGAAGCGACAGCTCACCTATTGGAGTGACTAAAAGTAAGACCGTCATCTGCTCTCCATGTCTTCAATGATCACGTTGATGCACAGATATGCACAGTGTGAAGATCCTGGTCTTGTCCGAGCCGTTGCAACCTTGACGTGGATTGCACAACTACATAAACGTTTTAATACTGATTTTAACTCAGTAGTACCTTCTATCTTCACTGCTTGTTTAAGGCACCAGGTTGTTGAACCACGCCCAGCTTCAAAGCCTGGTCTGGACAATCACAACTACATCTGTCTGAAACGAGCCAAGACGTTTGTTTTAGCTGATTTGCACCTTTCTGAAGAAAGGGCCCTTAATGGTCTTAAACTGCTTTGAGGCCGCGGATGCCATCGTGTCAATGCCAAGTGCTCAGCTATGAGGTGGAGGCTGGGGGGTGAGTGCGCAGGGAGGGTTGGGTTGGAGGTGGAGCAAAGGGGGCTTCATGCAAGATCAGGTAAAAATCTACCTGGGCTCCTTCTGAGGATCATCAATAGGCTGAGTATGTCTGGTTCGAGGTAGGGTGAGAAAATGGCTGCAACCACATGGAGGGAGGAGAGAAGACAGAAATGGATCTAAGATGGCGAAAAGGAAGATGTGGAGGAGGAGGAGGAGGAGGAGGAAGAGGAGTGAAGAAGAGAGAGAGAGAGAGAGAGAGAGAGCGAGAGAGAAGGAGGATTGGAGATAGACAAAATCATAGGCAGACAGATGGAGGGGTGAGAAAACCGAGGGAGAGAGAACGAAAGATTTCTCAAAGAAACTGGATGTAAAGAGACTCGGAAAGCTCATAGGAAAGGTTGATGTAACCATTTCAAAGAGGGAAAACAGGCGAGGAAGATAAGAGCTGAGAGAAAGCCGAGAAATCGCATGGCGAGGAGAAGTCTTCCTCGGCTTTACCACACACACAGATAAAAGTGGTACACAGAACACACACCAGCAGCAGTCGGAGGAGAGAAGAGAACAGCACAGTCCAAACACCTCAACTTCCACCGCGTCACTTCGACTGCATGATTAAACGGCGTGAGACCATGCTGTTACATCGGACTTCTTCATTTTACAGACTTTTACAATGTTTCACAAAAAAACAAAACACTGAAAATGACACAACAGCACTTTTTTTTTTCAAACAAAAACCATCTTGATGAAAAGCTGTAAAAATTCCAGAAGGGATTTTTTTTTTAAACAGATTTTATTATTTTTAATATTGTCAGTGTTCTTCTGGGAGAAACGCCAGATTCTCTGTGAGTCATTTCCTGTGTCATTTTCAACTGTTTTCAATAAATAACTGAACGCTGTTAATTAAAGCAGCTGAAATACACTCAAGCGAGCACTGTCCCAGACAATTTGGATAAGTGCATTTTCTGCATCTGACACTGATTTAGGCCGAGCCTCAGAAATATCAAATAAAGTTAATTGGATGGAGGGATGGGGAAGTAGCTGCGGCCTGGCAGTGCCAAGCCTCTGATTGGACTCTTGGAGCAACATTTTCCAACCCTCACAAAAAATAAGTGCTGATGGAGGATAACTGACCACTTCCCCTTGACCGCAGCTGCCGTGAGGACGACAGAACACACGCGAATATGTTCTTCTCTGGATTCACTTATCTCCAGCTTTATAATTCCAAGATGTAAAATAATCTTTTCAATCTTAAAAAAAATCTGCTAATTATCAAGGTGTGATCCACTCCACCGTGTCAGATGAAAAAAACATGTCAAAGGAAAGGAGAAAGTTGCTCTTTAAAAGCTGACACACTGACGAAAGCGCTGACGAACACCAGAATCCACAGACGTTTAAGGCAAAACGGCGTTGTTGTTCGGTGTGCGCGTGCACGGACACCTCACTGCAGACCTGCTCTTCAGCCCCCACTTGTGCCCGTCAGCATCCGTTCATGCACGTCCACGCATTGTGCATGCATCCACTGTACACAAGTTGCAAGCCGTGAGCGCGTGTGTGTACCTGTCCGGTGAGTAGTTATCTTCAGACACACTGTGGTGCTCCGCTCTAGGGGAGGAGCTGTACTGAGAAGGCCTAAGGTCAAAGGCCGGGTCCAGACTTCTGCTGTGTGACAGAAGTGGACTGGATCACCTCTCAGGTAGCTTACACACCACAATCTACACCTCTGCCGTCGGGACAGACGGCCTCGTGAGGCACTAAAAACCACAAGACGAGCTACATAACCGGGAAAAAAAAAGTTCCTGAGATCTACTGAGTCTTATTCCACTGTCAATTACATTTCTCGAATCATAATAAGCGCCTGTGGACACAAGAATTAGTGATGTACACTCAAATGTGATGATTGAGCTCGGTGATGTGTGTAGAAGTGTTTACCTGGAGGGTGGGGGAACGCTGGGGGAGCGAGCCCGCACCCGGTTTATATCCGCCGACCGAGAGCAGTGGTTCGACGACATGACCTGCTCAGGGACGGACAGCGTGGAGCTCTGGAAGTCTCTGCCATTCGACCGGTAGTCTGCGAAAACAGGGTGGACAGAAACACAGGGGAGGACAGACAAGATCGGAAGGAGACGGAGTTGGATTATTTTCAAGTGATTGAAGAGATTTACATACATAGAACAGCGTAGAATACATAGATAGAACCAAATACCAGCAGAGAAAGATCCTTCCCATAATCACACTTGTTCGAATAACTTTGAGAACACTGCGTACTTACACTTTTCACAGCTGACAAACTATATTCCAAAAATGAGGACCAGGTTTCAACAAAAAGTGCAAATCATCTGCTATGTTAACACTGTGCATTATGCATGAAAATAGGCTTTTTAAAAAAGTCAGAAACATTGTAATGAATTTTCTCTGCTAGACTGATTAGTTCACTGAGCTTGAAAGAGTTCATTAACCGATAATCAGACGTGGCTAGCAGCCGTGGTTAAGGTCAATGCTTAGCACTATTAAAGCTGATTGATATTCAATAGAGTGCATAACACATTAAAATGAGCTAAAGGAAAGCAGCCCAAATCAGAAGTTGGAAAAGAAGGAGAGGGAGGAAAAATTCTAGGCAAGGATAAAGAAATTTTCACCTTCGGTTAGGGTGGATTGACTCATTAATACAATCAGATCCACTTTTTGATCAGAGGCAGCTGTGGAATGAATGAATTAAGATATTTTAAACTAAGTGATCCATCCTGATATCAAGTGAAAACAAAATTCTAAATCATGCATTACCAAAACTGACTATTCTAGAAGAAAACAAATTTACCAAACTCGTATCAACTTTATTCAACAAAAGAAAGGGGGGTGGGGGGGGGGGGAATTCACAGAATACAATGCTTCATGATGACTCACTGCATTAAAAAAAAAAAATAGAAAAAACATCTGCGATTTCTATACAGCAGCTTCAACACGGAGCCTCCTGCAGGAGGGCAATCAACTTCCATGCAGAGCTAAATTAAATCTATTCTTCCTCCTGACACGCTGCTTCACGCATGACTACAGCCTGCCTGTTAAGCACATATAAAGAGGAGAACATTTGCTGACAACTGATAGAATCTAACAAGAAGAAATGGCGGCATCAGTACAGAAATGGGACTAAGCTGCAACGTCGATTAAATATGCAGTTTAAAGGTTAAAAAGGAAAAATAAGACTCTTCCTAAATTCCTGTAAACTCAGCTTGCATGATCTTCACTGGTTTTTAGAGTGCCAGATCATTTAAATCCAGTCCAGAAAAGAAAAAAAAAGAACACACACCTAAATAGCTGTCTGATATGATGGCAGATAAAAATAAACGCTGCAGGATAAGAAGTGGGAGAGTAAAGAAGAGGGTATTCCCTTCACTGTGAATGAACTGGGAGGGGGCTGGCATCGTGAGGCAGCGAGGGGCTGATGAGAATGTTAAAGAGGCTGGAGGAGGATTTCCCTCGGCTGCGGAATCATCAGTAAGCTCCGGCTGATGCTGGCCTCTGCCGCCTCAGTCTGACTGCTGGACGGAAGTTCCTGCAACGACCGAGTCTATTCTCTCCTCGTTCATGAATTTCTCCTAGTTTTTTTTTTTTTTCGTATTCTGCCCTTCCCTTTCTCTGCTCTGCTAATACAAATGTGGAGCATTAACTCCACACGCTGAAAGCTTCATGCAGCTCTCCTGAAGTCAGCACATATCTGAGGTCTTTATATTTAAATCAAAGAAATTATCATCCTCTATGACTTAGCCGATACTTTCTTGGAGGTTAATATTTCATGTGGACAAATTTCAAGTATTTTTTGGACTTTTTTTTTCTTCCCCCTGTCTTTGTCCCTGGCTCTCCACCAGCTCTGGCTCTCCTTTTCTGATGTGTAGCGTGGGCGTGCTGCTGGAGCCTGGGCGAGCACAGCAGAACGGCGAACTCACAGTGCAGAGGCAGACAAAACGCTCGCTGTGCTGCCGCTCGCTGATGGGCTGCAGCATTTTACCCTCCTAATACGATGTATAATTGTGTCTATAAGCTGCGCAGGTCTCGGAAGGATTGGACTGATGCTGACACACACACGAGGTGAGCTCAGCCATTATGGTTTTTTGGAACGTCTGTATATAAAATGGTAACACAGGTGCAAACCTTTTAGCTGTTTTACTTAAATATGTTTTTTTTTTTGTAAATCTGCCCTGAATTGATAATTCTTACTATTACTCTGTAGATTACAGATGTAACAGAACAGTTTCATAAACAACTGATATATGGTAACAGACACATGCATATCATCCTTATCTACTTTTTTACTGAAGTACATTTCAGAACTGGTGCTTTCTTTACTTCCACTGACTTAAACCACTCAATAAATGCACTTTTCCTTGAGTGTTTTTTTTTAAAGGAGTACCTGTACTTATGCAACTGCTTTGGATTTCTCTGTCTTTGCTTTTTTCATTCGCCTCATCCTCCTCGACCTCAGCCTCTCCCCTCTTTGCTTCATTCACTGGCATTAATACGTCTTGGACTGCATATTAACCATTGTTTATTACCTGTTATTACTCCAACACCGTCTTCACAATCGTAGTCTGAGATCTCACTGTCACTTATCCTCTGGGATCCTTTAAGAAAAACAGAGTTGGGAGAAAGAGAGAAAAGTCATTTCCAATCCATCCTTCATTTGTTTAGCAGATACATTTATATATATAAAAAAAAACCCTGCAGTTCTCTCAGTCTGACTACACTGTGTGTGGGTTAAAGTCAAAGCACACACTGAAACAAACAATGCTGCATTCTGCTACTCTGGATCTCTCCTCATCTGAACCGTGGCACTTTTGAAATGGCACGCTCAATCGCTCAACGCACATGTGAAGATGGGAACGTGGGGGAAGTGATACGGCCTCACAGCTCTTCCCTCATCCCTTCCCACAGTAGCCTTATCACCCCCCCCTCACCCCACCACCCCTCCGCCTTTGCTGTTTAGTCAACCTAAATCAACTGGACATGTCTGCTTTTTCAGGAATGACAAGCGCTGCACTCTGGCAGTGCGGCTCCAAACCTCTCATCTCACTTGGCTGAAAACTTTCTTTTACAGCTGTCAGCTCTTTCACCTCACACTAACACCAACGCCCAGAAATCATCCTGGTGGGGCAGTGGGCGAGACCCCAAAGGGGCAACTTTAACTTTTTCATCACAATGTAATACATTATACCACTATAAATAAAATTTTTTTCCAGAATTACAAAAAGTAGCACATTTCACCTGCAAAATGTCAATAAAGTGTTCACATCCAAGAAGGACAAACACAAGCAAAGCAGAATGGGGTGTGGCACCATTTTGTTCAATTGTAAAGGGGAAAACATTCAGTAAGGGCCAAACATTAAAAAAAAAGGTAATAAATGAGCATCACATAGGGAAAGCAGGTAGTTGTTTATGAATCATATAGTCAGTTAGGACTGGTGCGTGGCCTCAGGATCAAATGCACGTTTCCCAGGATATGACTGTGGGCAAACACAAGGAGGAGGAGATCGCTGCTCCCCCTCGCCCCGCAGTGTGCACAGGTCTGCCGCCCTCAGAGCATCTACAATGTGTGGTGTGAAATTTACACCTCTATCCTACATGGAAATCCATGTAAGGCAGCAGAAATATGCAATCTGTGTGGAAGAAGGGGGGAGGAGAGTCAGGACAACAGGAAGCATCTCGGAGGAGAAAAGGAAAACACTCAGACGCTCCGTGGAGCTGCTGTGGCTGGGGGGGCACGAGCCTTTACCTGAGTTGTAAGAATAAGAGCCTTTGTCTGTAAAAGCAGAAGCAGTGAGGTTGATGTGACATGATTTAGAAAAAAAAACATGCATAAGCAGCTGAAGCCTCAACAATCTGAAGCAGAAAATAACTGGCAGCTTGACATGGAAACAAAACAATGGTTGATTTAACTTAATACAACCTTTTATACAAGACCGTAGGAACCTGAAATACACTCTTTTTTTTGTGCATACTTGGGGTGTCAAAGATATTCCCATGGGCCAAAACAAAGCAGCTCCCTCGGGTCCAAGAAAAGATCATGTTGTAAAGTGTAACAATTACCAAAAAACCATTACGCCTAGTTTCTTTTCTTCTTATTCTTTTTTTTTTTTTTGATTTTTCAACAAATAGTAACAGCTGTCCCTTCTTCACCATTTAATAGCTTTTTTTAGTGGTGAACTTAACAAAACCAGGAGAGCCAAATACAGAAATCCGGGCGCAGTAAAAGCGATAACTAGATTCTCGGTAGTGAAGTAGCTTCAAAGCCACAGCGTGAGGCCGAATTTGTGAAAATATAAAATATGCTCAGGGCTGAAGAATCTGTAATTTCACCAATATTATCCTCAATCCTATTTGGTTTAGTTTAATTTTGTTGTTTCATTAGTTAACAAATTAAGAAAAAGAAAAAACTGTGAGAAAAAAAAAAACAGCAGTTCTGTGTGAGCGCTGTGAATATGTGAATGAATATGACATGTAAACTGTGCTGAGACTGATCAAGCTGTAAAATGTCCCAAATGGGTCTATTTATTATGAGTGGTTTCCAGTGTGTACAGTATTTATGATGTGATCATTTTCCTCATCTCCACTCACACTGCACTGCATGTGACCCCTGAAATAAACATTTCTTTGACGCCCCTCCTGGTGCACACTGCACTTTTAATGAATTAAAACTTGCTTTTCAAATATATTCTCCACGTTACTCACTCTGCAGCCGCCGTGTGGGACTCTCTCCGTGGAGCTGCCTGCGCTGTGCGTTCGGGGAGGCACGTGGGAGTGGGATGGAGGACATGTCGTGCGTTTGCAGTTTGTACCAGTGCGGCTCATCGTCCAGAAGAGCCGTCTCCAGCTCTATTAGGATCTGATGGGGGCAAAACAAAGCGCCGTCACTCCTCTGGTTCTGACAGTTTTCCATTCTAACATGGTTTATCTCAAACAGGGTGTTTCTCTGGAAAAAAAAAATCATTTATGAAGTTTTTTGTTCCTGAAGGATGAGACTTAAGGTCATTCGTCAGGATAGGCAGAGTAGTCGTTAGTGAGTATTCTGCAGGGGAAGGTTTGCCTTTCTTACCTCTCCCAGGAATTCGCTCTCCTCCTCCCTCACCCTGGCTTGGTCCCACAATGTAATCTCCAACATGCGTTCCCGAAACTCCCGCCGGTGCACCGGCGAGTACATAAAGGTCTGGTTCCATTTGGGCTCTAAGGATTTCTTTACTGTTTTTGTTCTCCTCTTGCTTTTGTCGCTGGAGGAACAATAATTCAAACTGTTTTTATTTACAATCACGACGGGGAAGAGCCACGAACACAACAGACCAGAAACACGACACGGCACGGCACACGGCGCCACGGCATGCTGGTGGGGACGTTAAGATGGCGGGACGAATTGAAGACCGTCTCACTCTACATGTCTACTTCCTGTGAGCTTCAGATCAGCATCAGCAAAAGATGAAAACATAAAACTGCCACAAGATTCAAGGTACACTTAGTGGTTACTGTAAATAGCTGTTATACAAGATATATACAGCGCATATTCATGACACTGAAAAATGTTTTTAAATATTTGGAAAAAGAGCACAAAAATATCAAAAATAAGCATCATGAAGAAGCTAAGGATCATGTTTGACAGCAATCAGCATTTATTATTTAAACAGCTGGCTCAAAACTATAATGCAATCACTCTCTGAATCGTTACTTTTAGGGTGGTGAAGCTGCATAAATGACATTTAAAAACAACAAGACTTCATTCTTAAGAATCTGATGCAAAATTATTGCGCAGACTCAGAAATGTCATTAAAATTATGAATGTAAAGTTCCCAGCTTCAACATTTCACGTGCTGTTCAGGCTTTAAATGCCTTGAACATCATTGTTTTCCTTATGTACTGCGTTCAGCTTGAGATTTCCTGAAATGTTTACTGAATGCAGAAAGCTTCCATGACAGTATCAGACACCTCGCTCTCCTCTTACCTTCTGTCAGGGAGGAAGTAGATTTTGACGTAAGGGTTCCTGGGCCGGCCGTCTTCCCTGGGTGGCAGGTCTTTGGCGCCCAGGATGGTGACGATTAGCTGATGGCCCACTTTGTCATACCACAGTTTGACCTGCGGAGGCAGAGCAGAGGCCGCCTGCTGAAAGATCACTGTGAGCCAACACAGCCAGAACAAACCGGAGGGACGAATACAGGAGAAGACAACTTCATCCAGCCTGAGCTCAACTTGTCACATGAGCAATGGTCTTTTTTTTGTTATCAACCAACCCCGAAATGCTATTTTTGACCACTCTGTTACAGTCTTCTCTTGTATTTACCCATGAATTAAAAAAACAAATAAAACGGCTAAAAAGATGTCAGTTGACATGCTTGGTAGGAAAATTGATCAAAGCTCAAAAAAGCCAATAAAAGATGAAACTCGTTTTAGCAGTGGTAATATGAATTGATAATACTGGAAATGTGAAGGGGCAATGATCATTTCCATGTGCTGAATTTGTTTTAAAGTTTCCATATTTTTGTTTTCCATAAAATACTTCCCCTTTGCAGGGATGAATACATTCTTTACTTGTGATAAAGTTGCATTTTTTATGTTGCTTAGTTTTTCAGGTATTCAATAGGAAATCAATCATGCTGTTGCAAAATCAATCAAGGACAGACCACACTAAATGGGAAGTATGGACCCCAGCAAAAGACACTTAGAAGAAGAAAAAGTCCAACTGAAGCCTGAAAGGAATTTGATGAAATGAAAAAGTAAGACTTCTAAGTTCTTGTCCATACTTCAATAAAAAATATGATCATGAAAAAAATAGGAGTTAAGGACTACCAGCTATACATGCAGCAACGCAAGGAAGAACATTCAAGACAAGTTCACAATTCTGATTATAGGCAGAAACAGACAGCAGGGGGCTTTGGTTAAACAAATTGTACCAAGTAATCACTGATACTGAGACGTCTGGAGAGATGTAGCCTAAACTACTCAAATACGAGAAAGAGAAGCTTCTTTACAACAATGCAAAAAAAATAACTGCAGTAACAATACACACACATTTAAGATCTGATTGTTTCATAATGAAACATGTGTTTGCCTATTAAAGTGTCTTGTAGCTCATGATAACATTTGCACTTTTATCATGTCGACTGGGTGGAAAACAGAGCCCAACCACAACAACGTGTGCATGACTTCTTCTTCTTTTTTCCCAGGCGGTTGACTTTAAACAGGACTGCCAACTCTCATGCATTTGGCTTTAAACTCATGCACTCACGCCACACAGGCCTTCTCTCGTGCCAGGCTGTTTTTTGCTGAATACTGAACTAGTTAAACTTGGTGCATATACTGAATTAGTTAAAAAAAAAAATGTACATTTTATCAAACGAAATATTGCAATTCAAACCAATTCATCAATATTTCCCCACAAAAATAACTTCAGTTTAGGAAATCTTGGAGATACTCCAATAACAATGATAGAATTTCAACATCTGCCTCTTTCCCGAGTAACTCACAAATGCATTTTGAATTAAATTTTCCTAAACAGTGAATTTTTTGTGATTTTTTTTTAAAGGTCTCTTCCTGAATGATAAAGAGGCATCCTGCGATTCAGATGATAATAACTATATGTATGTTGTGTGTGTACGTGCGTATGTGCTCATACATGCACCTCACTTCGAGACGAACCAGTGTCTTACTGCAGGTGATGAGCATTTCAACAGGCAGGTAAACTGGGTCTATTTTTTTCCAGAAATGTGTTGTTGTGCCACTGTCTACCTCTGAGGCGAAGACGCCACAGTGAACATGACCTCCTGAGCCCAAATATACTTCAATAGGAAACACATCAGCCTGAAATGGACGACAAATCTCATTTCATATATTCAAACATTAAAAAAAAAACAATCATTCCTTCAAAGTGAAAAACCCAACATGCACATTTTTGCAGACATGCACAAGTTCTCTGCTGATCATCCCATACAAAGTCAAAAAACACAGTTCTTAAAACCTATGAACAAAATTCAAGCATGATCGTTAACCCTTTCGCTTGCCGAGACAACAGTTCAAGGCTGAAACAAGATACTCCTCAGAGTGACGGCAAAAACAAAGAGAAGGGTGGCAATTACTAAAAAGCAACACATCTTCTGTCAAGGAAGTGAAGGAAGCCCTCATGACTGTATCCTGTCTGAGGTTGGAATTTGGGAGGTACAATTTGCTTGTTAATTAAATTTAAGCAGAAAAGGGAAAATGCAATTTGGCTTGGGCTCTCCAAACAGGACTGTGGACTTGGTGTCTCTCCGCTGCAACATGAGCCCGCGCAGACATGAGCTGATAATTGTCGTCACTTCTTCTCACACATGGAAGTGTCCCTGTTGGTCTGTGAAGGCAGACAGTGTCTGCATGTTGCACTGAAGAAATACACAAGTCCAATGTCCAAATTCTTTTTTTTTTTTTTATTACAAAGACACCCTCCAGCATTGCCCCTGAGTTGAATCAGTATTACTTCACATTATAGGGTCAATCAGTGCAAAAAAAAAAAAAAAAAAAAAAATCATCAGGGAATGGAAGAGTGTCTCTTGAAATGTACTCAGATTAGTCAAGCATGCATTTTTTGGAAATAATGATATGAATGGGTTAAAATTGTAATCATAGAAGTGATACCAAGAAATCAAACTGAAGGAAATGACACAATGCACTGCACTGAGAGGGAAATCTGAAGCTGCCATTTCCCCAGGAATGCATTTTCCATAGTATGGAAACAGAAAGAAAGGCCAGTCAACAGTCAATGAGCAAAAACCAAACAGAGTTTGTGCCCTTCAGACGGGGCCGATTACCTGGACCCTAGGGGGAAAAGGCGTTGTTCTTCTACTAAGGCTTTGGCTCTGGATAAGCAAAATTAAACAGCAAAAAATAAAAATAAAAAAGGAATAAAAAAGAAAATGCAATAAAACCAAAACCCCACAACACAAAAACTCACAATACACTTTAAAGACAACAGAAGTTTGTAGTTTCGATGAGAAGCTGAGGCCACTGATATTTTTATTTGCTTTCATTTGCTTTGGTCTGGTCTGCATTGGCCCTTTTCAGAAAATTACTGTTAGTTCAAAACAGTTCGAAACAATGCTTTTTTTTTCTTCTCTGGCCCTTTTCTCTTCAGCTAGTGTCACAGCGACGTTGAGTCCATGAACACATTTTGAACACTGCTCCCAAAATAACCGGTTTTCACCGTGCAGAATTACTTATCAGGCATAGAAAAGAAGGAATTATATTCAGCATTTCATCAGTTTTGTATTTCAAGTCATCCAGGATCACAGAACATGAACGTTCATGTTGTAAAAGACTTTCCAGACTGCAGAGAGCTTTTCTTTATTGACTGAGTGCTACACAGTAGACTGTCTCTGTTACTGTGGGCCGAGCGACTGATATTCAAACCTCGTGTCAGACAAACTATTTCTCATCAGGGAGAAGAGAAAACATGCCCTGGAAGTTGACGCGGTTTCCCATGTGGATCCTAAATTTGAGACTTGATTTATCTTTTGCTCGACCCGTTTACCCCAGGAGGGTTTTTACACTAGATAATGAACAACACACAGCGTAACCTGATCTACGGCTCTGTGCTGGTTTGCTGAAGGGCCAAGCTGAACAGGCTGAGTTATGGAGCGGTAACAATGGTTTTGATCAAGATTTAAAATCCGGGCTGCGTAGAACCTGCTCAGCTCACCAGCTCAAAAAGCGGTCGGAGAACACTAACAATTCAGCGCTTTTACTCTGTGTGTGTAGTGGAAGTCACTTACTGAGAGCTGTCCTGACAAGTACTGGGGGGCGTCCCTCAGCATGCTGGGACTCATGGGGGACGTGACGGAGATGGACGGGCGATCCATCTTCTGAGACTCAAAAGAACTCGAACCTGACAGGATGCAAACAACACAGTCCGATCATCTGGTGGTTACGCTGGGTTCCGTCCACGCTCGGAGTGACACGAAGCGTTGGAGTCGGTGGAGGACGGCGGCGGAGAGGAAGACAGAAAGGCGAGAGGAGCGACGCAAAGAGGGCAGGAGCCCTCGCCATGTGAGAGACAGAAACATGAAGAGGCAGAGTGACAGAAGCAACTCACTCAGACATTTCCTTCACTTGATGTTTCTGGGCTGATTAATAGGATAAAATGGCATAATGAACGCGGCTGAAGATTTAGACAAGACTCACTTGATTCCAGTTGTGCATGTGTGCTGTCTGGTATCCTTGGAATATCTCTGTAACACACACACAAAATAAAAAAAATAAAACAAAAGAAGAAGGCGAAAAAGTGTGACACAGAGGAAAAAGGAGGGGATGGAGTGGATCAATTTTAACTCATGCTGAATGCACTGTGCTTTAATGAGCGTAAGCACCGCATTAGTCTTCATTCAGCCAACAGCTCCCTCAGCAGCACAAAGGGGGTTAGATATAGGAATTGACAAAGCAAAGGTGCTGCTTTCCATGACAATTTCCCTCTCAGAAGCAGCGAGAGGAGAAAGAGCGAGTGAGGCTGCAGGAGGCATCGTTCCATCCCATACAAGGCCAGACAGGACCGAGCCCGAGCCCAGGACAGGGAGGAACGGGCGATAAATAAACACTCCTCCACTAAACACAAGCTGCACTCATTCTCGGACTTCCTTTAGCTGAGAAATGTAAATACAAATGTATTCTGAGTGACGGATGCAGTCATAATTCGGGGATGAGCCTGGAAGGTATTAGTGTTTGGGAAGTAGGCAAAAACTATTCTTCTTCTATTTTTAGACATAGTGCCTGTTATGCATGTGAGCATTTTGCTGTTTTTAAACATTGATATTATTTATATCTCTGTGTCTATCAACCACTTCTATCTGTATACATTTAATAACCTCTAAAATGATTTATCTATGACTCGTGTGTGTGTGTGTTTTATCTTGTGTACATGGATGCAGTGACGTTTCCCTGTCTGTTTACTAGTCAGTGTTTGCCTGCATCAGAATAGCATCCATCAATGTCAACACCAGTATTCCAGAGGATGTAATGAGAAACAATACTTTCGTACTCTACTTGTCTTGATTGTTTTTTTTATGCATCCCTATCTGACTGAGCTGTTAACTAGTATTAGCAACACTTTTTTGACAATTTTAACAGAGGGGCTGCTGTATTTGTGGCCGAGTATTTTTACTACTTAAAACCATCACGGCTATGAATTCCTTCACGATCTCATTACTTTAAAAACGGAAATGTCACTTATCTCTGCACATTGATAAGTGTTTTTAAGTTGTGCAAAGTTTGCAGAAGAGACTGCTCTTTCTTTGACTGCATCAAATAATTATATTAATATTGATAAATGCCTTTTCTTATTCGATTCCATTAGACTGACTTCCATTATTCCACCCAAATCAATGTTTAGTTGTTTGGTTTAATAAATGCTGACTTCTCCAGAAATGTACTGCCTCCATGCACACTGAAGTGTAAGACAGAGGAGGAACGCAGCAATAGCACCAAGTCCCCTTCTCCTCCTACTGGTCACAGTCAACAAGGATGCTGGTAGTGAATTTGTGAATCCTCACCCTATAGGCCGTGAGACCACCAGCTCCACCTGCGGCTCCGGCTTGGATTCTAGTATGATATTGTAAACTTCTTTAAATGTGGCTCCTTGTAAAAGCTTTCCGTTCCACTCCAGCACCTGGTCACCTGCAGAAACACCACAAGCGCTCGGTGTTACAAAAATCACATTCAACAACAGTTCCGTCCTTTAAGTCATGCTGAACATCAGGTAAACACTGAATTTAACAACCGGTTTGTGTGTGCATGTGTGTGTATGTCTTAATACCTGGTCTGAGGTGTCCAACAGTATCTGCTAGACTTCCTTTCCTCACTTTAGTAATGAAAGCACACAGTCTACCAGATTCTGTCATTTTGCCTCCCACCACCTGTAGAAGCAGAAAGGTGACTGGATTAGCACATTTGTTTTTTGTTTTTTTTTCTTTTCCTGTAGATGTCATGACTTCATCTCTTGCCATTAAGGTACAAATCCACATTAAATGCATTGAAAAGAGTGGGCCAATGGTAAAAGTACATCTCTGCCTTAAAAAAACAGTCGTGCCTATGCTTTTCTGCCCCGGGACACACTCTGGTGCTGCTCTGTGGAAGCGGTAGCAGCGCAGGGCCGTGGGCTAGAGCTGTACTGTACAGTCCTGAGCTGCTGTACTCCGCTCGGCTCAGCTTACACTGGCATCATACAAATAAAAATCCCTCTTAATGGCAGCTGAATGCCAACATACAAAGGAGCTTAGGGACGTCTGCTAAATGAAATGGCTTTATGTAACAGGCAGGAGCAAAGAGAGGGAGGTTCATAGAGGCAAGAGAGAGAGAGAGAGAGATGGACAGTGAGGGCGCGGCTGGCAGCCTAACTGATGGACTGACTGGCTGGATTGCCGAGCTGGTTGGCTGTTGCTGAGCGGACAGAAATGCACAGAAGCACTGAGCAGACACAAACATGCCATTTCAGGAGACTCATTCAATCAGTAATGATTTTTCCCCATCTTGCTGCTCTCGCTTCTTTCTCTTCATGGCCCACCAGGCTCCTCCGGACTTCGCACTGCTATTTTTTCAACAGTGCACCACCTACAGTTTTATGCAACACTGGAATGTGGAACTAAACATATAACAACAAAATATAGTTTATTTATGCAACAGCAGTAAGCTGACATGAAAATTGAATGGATCTGTGCAGACCTTGCGTGTTCTTCGTGCCAGCGTGTGGGTTTTCTCTGGGTATTAGAGTTTCCTCCCAGAGTCCGACATGCATAAAAGTTAATTAAAGTGAATGTGAGTGTGCGTGACTGTCTGTGTCTCTGGGCGTAGCTGCCTCCACTTCGCACTCTGCAACCTTAACTTGGATGCAGCTGTGGATATAGATGAATGGATATGATGGCATAATGCAAAAAAAAAAAAAAAAAAAACTAGAGAAAGCTGGATCAAAATATATTTCCAATTTTCAGATTTGGACATGAATAATACAAACAGCTTCTGGACTGAATTGTTTCCTATTAGCAGGTTCATCAAGGTAACTCAATGTGATGAGGTTCAGAAAATGAAGCCTACTAACAAACGCTTCATTAAAATGAATGAGGAATGTATTTGATTTGCTGGGAAGGATGGGAAATATCAGAAACAGCAGCTTGACACTATATGAAGATGTAAAAGACCAACATGGTCCCTTCTGTCAAAATTCCTGTATATCAAATTGCTTTTAGTCAACCTGCCACTTGTACATTTTTGAACACACAAAGACGGCGCTGGTATTGTTTCCTCACCTTCAGACCAAGCAGAGCTCCTGAGTCTCGAGGCACACTTCCATCTTTCATGCGCTTGTTGAGCAAAATACGCCCTATTAGGCGATCCCCATCTTTGGACGGCTGCCACGTCACCGGGTGCTACAAGGTCAGAGCGACAACACACCTTTTGTTTAACAACTCATCCACTTGAATTTGATCACTTCAGACCAAAGCAGACAACTGTTCACAGTGACAGGGGGGCATGGGGGTAGTACTGAATTAATTCACTACGGTAACAAAGTTCACACAAACTCTGCTGTTATGTTAACTCTGCTTAGATGCACTTACAGCACAATGCTCACCTAATTTACCTCTAAAATGATGATGTTTTATCTGTTAAGCTGAGCAAAAGTGTCGATGAAAAAAAGCACAGTTTCATAAATGGGACTGATCTGGTCAACAGCCAGAGCTTGTGTGAACCTGGCG
Source organism: Salarias fasciatus (assembly GCF_902148845.1). Lineage (NCBI taxonomy): Eukaryota > Metazoa > Chordata > Actinopteri > Blenniiformes > Blenniidae > Salarias > Salarias fasciatus. Next base: position 18,423,924 of record NC_043755.1, read on the forward strand.
GTGTGAGGGTGGAGTGAGCTTCATGCAGCGCCCCATGCAGAGAAAAGCAAGCAGCCCCAACACTCCTTCTCAAACCAGCCTTCAAACAGGAGCAGGAAGACCGGAGCCTCGCCCCGGTGTTTCACTGCACACAAACATACAACCACCACTGAGTGGAGTAGTGAGGGGAGAGCAGACAGTGGAAAAAAAAAAAAAAAAAAAGTGTGTGGGGGGGGATAAGAAGTGACCAATTATACAAGAACAAATGAGCATCGGGTGCCAGGTTAAAGATCAAAAAAGGATGAAGAACTGACAGCACAGAGTGAAGCCATGAGACACAGATCGGGTGAAATCACAGACGCGGCAGTGGAAGGGAAAAAAGAAAAACAAATGTTTTGAATTTCTGTGCAAAACAGATCCAATCTTCCCTGTTTTGAGTGCTTTTTTTTTTTTTTTTTTTTTTTTGAAGGGGGTTGGGGGTTCTCTACAGAAGTGAGTGAAAAGTTGGGCGGGCGGGTGGGGGGAGGGCGAGTCCTTTCTGGACTGGGTGCTGTGGGGTGGGGCAGCAGTGTGAGAGGGACGGGCCTACGTAAAGGTGTTCCTACGGCACTAAACAGGACCGTTGCAGAGCAAGAACACAACATACGGAGGAGAACGAGCATGCAACTAGGAGAGACCCACATTCCTGTGTGCCATGACAAACAGAGAGGTTGTGTGTCGATGCTCTTATTTTACAGCTACTGTCAGAGGTGTAGTTTTGGTTTGGGGAGCAAAACAGCAAAAGTACAAGTAGCAAGCAAAGAGGGTGTCCCCAAGACTCTTTTTTTTTTTTTTTTTTTTTTCGGCAACACCAAGCAAGGTGGAACCAAAAGTAACCGAACAAAAGGAAACGAAATCGCAAGAGAAATCAATTTATACAACGTCAAATCAAATCAAAAAACAAAACATCTCACCTATTTACACTTAGTGACAGAGAGCAAACAAAGACTGGATGGGAAGGTCATAAATAATAGAAACAAAATGCAGGCTAGGATTGTCTCAGTACCTTCTCACTATGGCTATGCTCCTCGTTTAGGGTTGTGCTACTGCACGTATCAACTCCCGAGTCTTTAACCTGCGGTTCACACCATGCCAAGTCCTCTTCAAATGAGTGTCCCCCAAAGCGCACCATTTTCTTTTGCCTCTCAGATAAGGTGTGTGTCGGCTCAGACATAAATGCCTGCTCAATAGTTTTTCTTTTTCCCCTTTGACTGTCCCCTACAGGTGTGGGATAAAAACAGAAAGAAAAAACAGAAAAAACAACATGCAAAGGTGTAAATAAAACAAAGGAAACATGAAATGACAAAAGACTCTGGGAGAACGGGGGACAGGGTGAGGAGGAGAGAGACAGGGAGAGAGAGATGGGGAGGTTAAGGGGGGAGGCGGGAGGGGAGGGTCAAGGCAGGGCTCCACATGTCTCACCAAAGACATTGGGGAGGCCTCGCTGCTATGCCATGACGCATGGTCCCACCAGTGGCCATCCAAATCCCCTGCAAGGTGGTGGGAGGGAGGGCGCACACACACGAGAGAGGACAGCAAGAGGGACCGGTGAGGACACAACAGACCACAACATACGGACAACAACGGACACGCCAACAGGACAAACACACACACACACACACACACACAGGCACACGCTCTCACACATACTGCCCAAACTCAAAGGCGATAACCATGTGCAACTCTAAGATCCCTGTGGAGAGAGACAGACGCAGCTTAAATCAACGAAAACAAAAGAATCAATGCTCATTTCACCAACTCAACTCTGTGGAAAAGAAACAAAACAGACCTGGCTACGTGGGAAATAGTCATCACAGGGGCTGACACTAACGCAAGCCTCAGTTTTTTATATGTATTCCTTCAGCACACACCATCAAGAGCTTGTAAAGACACTGACCACATCCAAACTCAACCACAGGGAAGAAAAATAATATTTCCTTCAAGTGTTACAGTAACTGGTGACCCTGTTGAAATTTTTAAGATCAAAATAGTCTAAAAGAGTCACCACAGCAGCACGATTTGCACCATAGACTAGTTTTCAGGCTGGAACCCCATTTCTGCTGCAAGTGGGATTCAAACCCAGGACCTCCTACACACAACAATCCAAAACAACAGAAAATCAGAAATAGGCATTCCAATAATCCGTTTTGGAGAGGGGATGGAGATCTTCTTTTAATGTAACCAATTCATCTGAAGCCTCACCCAAATTAAAGTTTGAGAATTTAAAGGACATTTTTGCTCCGGCAACTAAAATAACTGCCCTGCCTGTTCAGTGTCAGGATAGTTTGTTCTTCAGTGGGGGCATATGGCCATATACGTTCCACAGAGAGTGAAAACAAATTGACCTATTTTGTCATTTGAGCTTGAATTCCCAAATTTGCAGTTTTTGCATCATAAAAAAAAAACTACCCTAGATGAATATGTTCATTAATAAAGCAACTGATTCCATTTGAAATCAGCAAACAACACCTGATTCTGCTGGATGTGAATTACCATGCGACAAGCTTATTCGGCTGCGCCTGCGGGAGGGAGCAGGGCAGATCTCTCATGTGTTTAACTGGGGCTTCAAATTGCAGTGGCACACAGCCTTAACTGACCTCAATCTAAAGTGCACCGGGGAGAGCTTTTAAAGATAAGGCTCTGATTACAACTTCTGTCGTAGTATCGGTGCATGTTGCAGAAAAAGATCTGACAACAGGGATATCACAGGACGGCAGAATCTCTTGCATCTTGTTTTTATTTGTTTCACTGCTTATTGAGAAGAAGTATTTACAAGGCCAGGTTTAAGAACGAGTCCTCTCTTGATGAAAATATGTTTCCATCATTTAAACAATGGTTAAAAGACCAGACAGATCTCTTCAATGGGATGAGTATCAACTTGCTCTGATGTTTCCATTGAGTAAAAAAACTATGTCTGTATAACTAACTTCATCAGTATTTGCCCTGTTCTTCCCTGTGGATGTACAGTGCAGCAAGATGATGACGAATTTCAATTTGATTAAGAAGCTTAAAAATCCAAACTAATTAAAGAGTGAAGAACACGGAATTGAAGGTAGTGCGACGGTTCTCAGTGGAGAGCGGCAAAGAGGTAAAGAAGGTTCAAAGCTGGAAGACGGAGGGAAATCGTCTTCTGTCGTTTGGCTGTCTGATGAACTGCTCTCCGTCCAGACACTGTGCTCTGCAGCATACGTTACATTTAACATCCCATTATGAAGATACAGAGGGCATTTAAATGTTATTCACTTACACTGGCAAGTCATTTTACAGTTTTCGAAACTAAGTGTATTAACAAGCAAAAGGGAGCTGCTCCTACTAAAGCACATAAACAGCAAAGCCATCAAGCATCCTGGAAACGGCCTGCGCTCACATGTGCTGGTGCATTTCTGTGTTCGCACCAACAGATAGTGGAATTTCAGGGCCGTGGGCCCCAGGTAAGGTCATCTGAAAACACACTGCACTTGTGAAACCCTTGGGCCATATACATCACATTTCCCACACTTCACTTCCCCTGCAAAGAGCTGTAGAACTTAATGGATCTATACAGGAGAGGCCTCCTTTCAAGCATTATCTGTCTAAGGATTCAATCTCAGGAAAATCAGGGAACTCTGACGGAGAGGCGTAAAAATAGACTGCGTGTGCTTCTGGATAAAGAGGAGGCGATGATGGAAAAAAGAGGGCATAAGGGCAAAAGAGAACAGGATTTTCAGTATGGAGAAAAAGGTTGTGAATAGAAGAGGGATGCTGTGTAAAGATGGCGTCACTGCGAACAAATCGCACAAAAAAAAATCACGTGGAACAAAGCAGGGTTTTGGTATCATGTGGTCATGACTGAATGAGGATTGAATAAGAGGTAATCACTGAGGATCCAGTTCAATCGAGTTACACTCTGAGTTACACACACTTGGCTAGTTTGGTTTAAATAGTCTTGATTTCCTGAGCATGTTGGCTTTGATTTTATTTCCAGCTTTGAAAATCAGGAGTTTAATTTTAAAATCAAACACTATTTTGTAATAAAGTGGAATTTCATGATTTAACTTTTTGAGATAGTTCTTTCAAAAATGAAAACAGAGAAGCTGTATTATGCTTTTTTTTTGGAAATGCACAGTATTATAGCTTCTCAGAAAAGTAGAGACATTGTGCACAATTTCATCAAAACTCATTTAATGCAGAATATACTGACATTCAAGCTTACATTTAAAATATTTGTGTGCATGTGTGAAGAGCACTTTATGGATCGACTCCATATTGTTGCCCACCTTGTCCCAGAATGCCTTATTCTCTGTTCATTTTTGACCAGGACTCTTGATATTTGTTCAACACAAGATAAAATAGGTTTTAATGCAAAATCATATGGAGAACAGTTGAGTGTTTGCACAGCTTTATGCATGAGGACATACTGTATGTGACTTTCTAAAGTGAAAATAAAAACCTCTGACAGATTTCCTCTTGTTCTCTAGATCTTTAACAGTCATAAACAATATATTTTGAAATATTCACCATCAATGTAACAGTTAACATCCATCCACTTAAGATCGCTATTCACTGGCCTGTTGGTGCAGTAGTTTTAATCAGATAAATTGCACCATATAGCCCCAAAATGAGTGCCATGCCAGCGACAGGCTTCATGATGTGTGTGCTGAAACATGTTCAGGACGGCCTAACACCAGAGCCCCGGTCAGTCTGCTATCCTCCTTCCATAAAGCAAGTGGCTTGCCTAATGTGGTCATGGCAGTTGGAAGTGCGTACGGCCTATGTTTAGGAGGAGGAGGAGGAGGAGGAGGAGGAAGGATGATGCATCTCATGTTGACACAACCGGAGCTTTGTGTTTATGTCTGTGCTGGAGCTGTGAATCTATCTGCCGCGCGGCTGATCTCAAGGTTATATCATTCACAACTCCACCTCCACCTGCGCCTGCTCTTTCTCCTGTGACACTCCTGCACCTTCAGCAGCCCCCTTCGCCGGCCCACCCTCCGTGTTTGTCAGAAAGAATCTGAGAGGGCGCCGGCGCGCGGGCACGTACGGCCTTTCCTCCCCTTTCTTTTCCCTCCAAGCTTTATTAACAGTGGCACATCACAATTGGGCACTGATCTCTGGCAAGGCACTGTGTGGTTTTTCAGGGAGCAGGAAACTCATCACGGCCATAAATTGTGAGCATCAGCAGTCTGTGCCCGGCCCTGCCGTTTCGCCCCGGCTCCGAGGCCCCCGCAAAGTGCTGATTCAGGTCGAAGGCACAGCGCAGGCAGTGGCGGAGTTCACCACCAGCAGGCTCTCCATCACTTTGACGGCTCAATAAAAACCAGTGTAAACTATTAATTGGATCATTAATTATTGATGCTGTTTTTACTACAATTCAAGGGTTGAGAGCAGAAAAGAAGCAGGGGTGAAACTGTGTGCATGTTTAAACACAGTCGCCATGCTTGGAAGGTGTTACAGTTCTGCTAAACCCACCCGAGAAGACAAGATCCTTCACTTATGCTCCGATAGAAGAAGATAAACTATAGTTTTCAGGTCTGGTGACACACTGCAAATCCAACTGACAACTTGAGATGCAAAAACTGCATCGGATAACCATCTAGGACGCGACTAAGGTCATCATTACACAATGTCCACCTGTCTGCTGTAGTTAGCCAACCATCCTCTCCTTTTCTGTGTGTTCGGCACTATTATGAGACTGCATGTCAGGGAAATCAATAAAGAGAAAAACACAGTGAGAGGGCCATCGCAATAAATCAGTCTCCTCTGCTCACAGACACAAGTCAGACCCATTACAGCTGGCACGCCCGCTCGCTTCCAGTCTCCTCCGTCGTTTTCGACTGCCCCCATTCTCATCCCATCAAGGCCTCGTCTGGAACCGGAGATTTGAGAGCGTAACATGCACCCTGCTTATCCTGCTGGTCCACACCCATCTCATTAGTCCAGATGAGACACTGACCGGTACTAATGGTGCTTTTTGCCTTCTTTGTAAATCGGTTTGGCCATTCCCCTTTCTTTTCTTTGTTGCTTTTGTCTTTATTATTCCTCTTAAAGAAGGATGTTCTTTAAAGTTGCCAATCAGAGAGGGTGTGGTTGGCCCAAAATGTTTTTGTTTGTTTTTTTATGGGTGCAGACGCTCTTTAGCTTTCTAAAATAACTCCTCATCTGGCCAGAATTCTTCATTCCTGCCTCCCATGCACACCCAAAGCAATCTCATTTGTCACTGTAGTTTGTACCATAAATCTGAGAGAAACTGAAATGTCCCTGAATCTCTTTTTTCTGTGTCTTACAAAATGGAGACTACCTTGACAACAATGCCGCTTTCAAGCAGACGAGTAGAATCATCTGAAGCATTTATCAGAGAGCAAATTACAGGAGCCCCAAATATGTTATACATTAATGCAACCGGCAATTACGAAGTGAACGAAGACAAAAGATCGCTTCACATAATCAGCTGTCTGAGGATGTTCTGTACCTCGCAAGGAGAAGCTATACTTATTCGGGTCAAGAGTTCAACTCCTTCCTTTGTTTTCCTCCTCTCTCCTACACAGGCTGACCTGTGGAGGAGGCAGACAGACACAGACAGGAACAACACAACCCTGACCCTCAAAACAGCCTGTTTTTTTTTTTTTAAAACCCCTTATTTTTGTTCCATAGCTACCTGTAAGCCTGGAAACTCCCACATCAATAATGAAGTGCCGGTGCTGGGCCGCTTCCCTTAGTGTGCAGAACACTTACATAACAAAGCAGAGCAACCCAACTCCTCCGTTAAACATTTCAAGCATGTGGCCTGGACTTCATGAAAAACAGAAACAATATTTGCTCAGTATTTCAAAAGTAAAGGGCTCCTGTGTTACAAATTTGATAACGAAATAGAATCGAGACAAACTGAAATGCATATTTCTCAAAGAAGGTAGAACAGTGATGAATGATCTGAGTGATCCAAACAGCATGTCTGTTACTTATTCATCTTGGTAAAGTTGAGCATGGTCGTAAAATGTGAATATGATTATTGTTTTTGCATCTTCAAGAATCATTGCTGATGCTGGACTAACAGAGAGGCTACGTCCGTCGTTACAGCTGGGCTGCATTTACAAAGTAAGCTTGAGGTGAGATCAACTTTTGAAGACAATTTGAATATGGTGGGAGATTATCAAAAAGACAGTCCCATACCGGCACGATGCAAATACTTGTCATTACAGAATATAAAGTGAGGAAATTTAATTTAAACACGCTTAAAAATAATTAAAGCTAAAAGTAAAGAGGCCGCGATGTTTGTCTCCCAAATTTGAAAATATAAAATTGAAATTGTATTTATATTATTTGAATCACAGAGAGAAGAAGTACCTCACATCACTGTTTTGGTGCTGAAACAATTTTATGATGACGGGTAAATATTGCACTAAAGATTTACAGTTTGTTTGAAAACTCAGCGGCACAGCAGGCGGCGAAAAACATTAAAACTGCTGATGTAAGTCTGGGTCAATCTATCCTCCATCCTTGTCATCGTTCACCCCAGTAATAATCCACATTCACTCCCTCGCTAAGTGGGCTGAACGGTAATCCCATTGTCACCTTGTAATGGGCCACTTTACAAGGATTTACATCAACAGCTTGGTAACAAAAACAGTATGGAGTCGGGGTTAACAAGCGAGGTCAGTGTGCTGCAGGAACACATATAGCCACCCTCTGCTTTTTATCACCTTCATTTATTCATATGCTGCAGCGATGATATAAAACTACCCCACAAATGCAGCCGTTATTAACTGGGCACACCTTGTTTCATTAGCCACCCACACCCCGGCCCTCTCTCTGCTCCCCTCTGCCTGTGGGTTACGTAACATTGCCCATTAGCGCAGGCTGATCGTGTGCAAACAGCTGCGGTAGGATGTGGTAAAAGTGTGCCAAAAGACAGCAGCAAAATAAAGAGAAAGCCTGGAGGGCAGCAGTGCTCCACTCATTTAAAAATTGCAGCCACACACGTAAACACACCCATCCACACCGAGACATGTCGGGCTGGCTCATGAGAGCGCGGGCCTCCTCCTCAAAGGCACGGGAGCTGCGAGAGTAGATTCATTAATAACAGACATGGAACGCAGCAGTGCCCTGCGCGAACGTAGGGCTCATTGTTTTCAGTTTTTATGGATTGTTGCTGAAAGTGTTGCTTTCTCCAATGAGCAGGAGATTGATTTAAATCAGTGCTCCTGCACACATGAAAAAGCCGCTACGTTCTTGACTGCTGAATCAAAGGCGGCGCTTCAAAGACCAGAAACGAGACGTCTGAAAGAAATTAAAATGGGCTGTTGATTCTCTCAGCGTCAGCTGAGAAAGACGGTGACAGAAGAGGTGTATTCTCTCACAAAATGATCAATGGGCATGTTTAAACTGAAAATAATGAGCCCCGCACATAAAAACAGACACATACATAGAAAACAGCCACGCAAACATCACATATATAGACTGTGGACAGGGGAGTCTTAAAGTTACACAGCATCTTAGTTAACAGCAGCATAATGACTCAAAATCAACACAAAACAGCAACAGTAATAATAACATTACGATTATATATCAGTAGAATGTGTTCATCATTTAACAACCATGTCAGGAGGATGAAAAACAAGATGGCAAATCAGTTCTTACAGGTTCAATCTGTATCACAGCTAATCAAGACATTTATGCAGAGAGAAAGTAGCAGAAGGGGAAGAGACAGAGTCAGGTTGGAGGTGTGTGTGGCTCCTACCTTTCTCACTGACTGACTCACTCTCTATCTCCACATCCTCACAGCTGGTGTACTCCGGAGTGGTGGCCAGCTCCTCCTCCGAGCTGCTCAGTGACACCTGCCGCATCTTCCCTCCCTTTTTGGTTTTGTGGGGTTTGGGGGGTGGCGGGCGCACCGACTCCGACTGGTCGGAGCTGAGAGAGTCGTTCCTCAACATGGTCTCCATCTTCTCCCTCTTGGTCTTGCGGACGGCCGAACTAGGATCCAAGTGGTGCTGCTGCCTCCTCATGGGATCCCCGCCGACGCCCATGTCCCCCCGCCGCAGGTCCCCTGACCGGTCGCCCAACACGGGACTGCGGTGCGGCGTCGGGGGGCTGTGGTTGGAGGTTCTGTGGCCTCCGAGGCCGGGGCCCATGGGCCCTGGGGAGGACCGGTCGACGGAGTAGGAGCGCCGTCCCACCATCGGCGGCCGGCGCTCGGTGAGGTGCTGACGGGACAGCCGGACGGGGCCGGGGTCGTCCTGCTCCGTGTACGCCAGGGAGACGTCGCTGTGGCGGCGCTCGTGTCGCAGCCGGCCCACCTCGGCGTGCATCCTCATCTGCTCCTCGTAGGGCTGCGGCTTCACCGGGTAGCGCGCCAGGTTGGGATCGCTGCGGTAGCGCGCCTGGAACTCCTCCTGGCGCTGACGCTGGAGGTCATACTCACTGGGCGGGCCGTCTAGCTCCTGGTCGAGCGGGTATTCCTGGGAGTGCCAGCGTCCGGGGCCCCGCCGGTCCCGGTAGCCCATCCGCGCCGCATCCACATCATGGTACATGTGTGGGCCCCGCGGAGCCCGCCGAGGGTCCCCATCTCCGTAGTCGGACGGTGATCTGGGCATGCCGCCGTCCGTCGGGGCATACTGCGAGTGATCACCACCCTCCCTTTGGTCGTATTTTTGGTTTGGATCCCTGGATGCAGATGGGCTTCGTTTCCTGTCAGAGAGAAGAACAAAAGCGTTACTAGGTGGTTCAATCACAAAATCGTTCACGGAGTCAGACAGAAGACACAAAGTTTACATTTTTTTACACAGCGCAAAAAAGAAACTTGAGGCGTCATTAAACCTTAGAAGAAGGTATCATTAAAACTTACAAAATTTGCCCTTTTCATTCATGTGATTGCTGCTCCACTAAGACAACAACCCACTTCTGTGGGTTTCAAAGAATTATTGAGTGGCCTTCCATTATTAACTTTGGGATCTGAATTTGTTTTACTGTTCACTAAAAGTAAAAACAAGCAAAGTCGTTTGAATTATTGGTAGAATATATCAATCAAAACAACTTCTCCTCTGCTGTCAGCAGCAAAAATGATTAAATCAGCAGTATTAACAGCCTAAACAGAGGTGTGAGGACGATATATTTCTAGGTTAACTGAGAAATTTGTATCGCCTTGATGGGCATTAGCTTTTAGATCCAACCAAAGTTCATGTTGCATGTTTTAGTATCATAAGCCTAAATATAATTTCTAGGATTAAAAGGCTAACATTATTTCAAATATAAACTAACCATTTGTTTTATGACTGAGAGTTTACTGCAAAACATCCAGATTATAATTTAATACAATCACGTCTTAAAAAAACATGTCATTAAATCAATATGTTGGAAAACAATCTTAAAAAAAAATGTTATTAAAACACATGGGTTTTTGATTGGTGTCATGAAATAACAGTCCCCTCAGCCTCGAAACGCTATTTACCGGTACTCAGCTTATCAACACATTTTGACACCACAAGAAAAGGCAACAAAAAAATCCCAAGTTGTGTCATAATGCATCCTTTGCCATTTAATAAAATGTAAAAAAACAAACAAACAAAAAACCTGAAAAAAAAAAAAAAAGCCTAAAACATCAGAGGCTATTTTTGCGGTGCAGGACTCAATCCTGTGTTGAGATGCTTCACTTTTCCCTGGACTGTTCAGACTTCAGTCGCTGTCAAAATCTGATGAAAATTTGTCACTCAAGCACACACACACACACACACACACACACACACGCACGCACGCACGCACATGCGGTGAAAAGTGAGCAGGACTCAGCCCCACTCTCACTGAAAGTGCAAAAAGATGCAACATACTCTATATAACTTGACTGAATGATGTTCTCCTCTGAGCACATTCTGCTTCCAGTCGGGGTTATTATTCTATTTTATATACATATTTCATACACTACCTGTCAGCGCTGGCTGACATGTATAACTCTCATAACCATAAGTCCTGCACTGTTTACAAAATCTAAAACAATCTCAAACTAAAACAGAGGAATAGAGCTTGGAATAACTCCATACTGGTCTTTAAAGTGTCTCTACAGGACAACTGGGCTACTAGAAAAGAGACTCAATAGCAAGTCACACATTTTTAACATCTGTTTCTCAGTATCATCAAAAAACACAGTCAGATTAATTTACAGTTTCTGTATTCTGCAGTCAACATGTTTGACTACTGAAGAACTACCAGATGTTAAAAGTTGAAATGATCTTGGAAAAATCTAGAGAATGATGCACTTCCTGAACATTTTTTTTTACATTACAGAGTCATATTATCAAAATAAATCTGATCAGGCATCTAATGTACAAAAACACAGTTCATTTGTATTTGAATTTTAATTATGTAAGTTTTTTTTTTTTATCATTAAGTTGTTATTTTTGTCCTGAATGCTGAACACAATTTTCAAATAACAGAATGGTGCAACATTAACAAAACAGCCTGCCTAGATATGATTGTACATCTAAATTTAACGACATGAGGGTTAGAGAGTGTGTGCAGCTTCTAAGTTATGTGGGGAGATGTCGAACTGTAGTGTTAGTTGATAAATGATTCAGGGCTTCACTGTCTGCGTTTGTGTCCACAGTACAATGAACATGGGGATTGTCGAGTTGTGTCAGGATTTATATAGCTCTGAAGAGGTTACCCATTTATTTAACGCAGCGTGCTTCGCCTTCTGTTGAAAACATCCTCTCACACTTTGAACTTAGAAAAGATCAGCGAACACAAGCAGCAACAGCACGCATGAAATCATACGAGTAGTATGCTTGTCAAGACGCATCAAAATGAAGTGGAATCTTCAAATGAGCAATAAATTCTGAATTTAGACAACATTTAGCATCATAATTTCCAATGGTGTCTGCAGTCGGCAGTCTCATATCCTTAAAATTAGCTGTCAGTCATTTTATCATTGTCTGGTTGTCAGAAAGGAAACCAGCCAGGAAGCAGATGAAAAGCCTGGAGGAGGCTAACTGTGCGTTGATGCATTTATTCTTTTGTTCAGATTTAATTATTCATAAGCCACTTTTCTCCTACATTTCTCCCACTTTTCCCTCCAAAGTAATAATGACATTTGGGTGAGAGGGAAAAGCTCTGCGAAGCATCCCTTTAATTTTGTACGTGACAACTTTCCATAAATTTCAAAGGGCTTCATAAATCACCGCTGCCAGCCTTGCTCACTCGCCAAGGTAAGGACTCCTCACGTGTGATTGGCCGATTCACTGAAGGGGACAGAGGAGGTTTGGCCTCTGCCTGCTGGATCACAGACCATTCAGCAAAGTCTGAGCGTAATGGATGTGCAATACAATGGATAGAAGCACCGCGGCCGGGCACGTGTGGACTAAGATGCTTTTTGTGTTCTTTGTGTTGAGTTTCTCTGTTGAACACTGAATAATCTCACTAAAGTGAAGTGCCAGCTCCGGGGAGAGACAGAATGATGAATGAGCACTGTGTACAGTTCATGAACTGCTGTACAGTTAAAATATGGGCTGTTACAGAGGGGAAGAAGTTGAGCAATAGTGCAGGACCGAATGTGCTTTCCAACAACACTGGTACATAAAAGCAAGTTTTACTTAATACTGGAAGGGACGAAACACAGTGTTGAAAAGAAAAGGGGAAAAAAAAGAGAACTGCAAACAGAATGAAACTCATGTTTATGCAAAATTCACAAAGGCAAACATACCTCTTACTAATTCAAATATATTCACAACTGAAGAGATCTACTGTGGAATTTGTCTTTTAAGATTTTTTACAATGTTAATTAATTTCATCAAATCTCCTCGGAGTATGGGGCCTGTTCTGGACAAGCTAACACACATCTGCTCCAAGTAGAAACACTGCATGTTCAGCGGGAAAAGTTAAGGAAGCTGGTAACAAATTACAAATAATTGATAAAAAGTTGAAAGTACACTTTTATGTCATAGTAAACTACTGAGATGATTGTATTTGGTCAGTCAATATTTGAATGCAAGTCATTTTACAAGCATTAAGACTCAAATAAAATTGCACCTTCAAGCATGGTTAAAAGCAACAAAATGGTCATGATCAGACAAATGCAGACTATTTTTTAACTAAATCATGAAATGCTCCTTTAGTGGGAAGTAATGCAATAGATCTGAAGATAGATTTAACAACTGATGTGTACAGTAACTGTCGGTAGCATCAAGCAGCAACTGACAACTGATGACTGGTGTTAATGAATCAGCCATCAAAATTGTCAACCCATGCCAATCGATGCCAGTATAGCAAAGGGAAATATCCCTGACAGCCTCAATGTGTAGAAATTAGAGCTGAGAGATTGTGAATATCTGCAATCACGTTTTCTCTCAGAAGACAAGAAGGTCATAGGTGCCTTTTTTAGAAGAGCTGACAGTGACGTCCACAAACGCTACGACTGCTGAGTGACTTCTTTGAAAAGAAATCAAAATAATGCAGTATTAATACCACTTTCAAACACACTGGTGCTTATTGCTTTGTTTCACACCAAAGTAAATACCTTCCTCTTTTGTATCTAAATGCACTTGCGATCCATACAAAACAGAAGGGGGGAAAAGAAAAACCACATGAGGGCTGCTGCATTATTCATGAGATGCTCCCGGACACGAACTGAGCGGCGCTTCATTCACAAATTCAAAGTGAAGTAGCAGCAAAAATTATATACTGGAGTCAAAGACAGGCGCTGTGACTTGGAGTGGGAGGGTGGGAAGTGTGCAACGTGCGCACAAACGGTTTCTCGTCAGTGGATTGTGGATGTGCGCGCGTGCACGCATGTGTTTTCGCGAGCATTCCCGTGCATTTGTGGCAGCGTGAGTGTGTATGTGTGCTGCAGCTGCTGCTCAAGAAATGCTTCACTTTGGCTCTCGGGATGTCCTGAGGGTTTCTAATGCCCTCTCTGGGACGTGCCTTGAAATGCTACACCCACAACACACCCGTGCACATAGTAGATGCACATAGCAACGGCAACAGACATTAACAAACCGCCATTTGACAAGCTCTAACTCGTCCTGACACAAGTATCACGTTTCCCTGCTCCCGTTTAGCCTTGCATGTCCTTCCTGTCCAAACAGAGAAACGTCTCTGGCAGCAATAGCAAAACAAGCTAGCAATCCCACTCCGCTCTCTCGGCATCTGCATTATGATGCTAATGCTTCCCGCACTGAACGAGCCTTCATATCACTGAGAACTACATTTTGTACACTGCCCACCTCAGGAACACACAGAACACACACCGACGCACAGAAAGGAGACGCCGCACATGAAAAGAGAAGAATAGAAGTTGAAGGGAGAATGGGAAATAAAGATGAATAGACGTTCTAGCCGCTGCTGCTGAACGCGCGGCCCGCGCACACAAGCGCGTGAGGCTCAAGCATGAAGAGGCAGGAAGCGGCACCATCAGATTATGACACTGGTGACGCTGCACAGAAGCCTTGGCTGCTGCAATGATTGAGTCACGCAGCACACAGCGACATCCTCCCTCCATCCCGCCCTCTTATGTAGCCAAGATTCATGTGTATGATGTCACCGGAGACGTGGCACCGGGCTGCGGCGCAGGCGGCCCGGTGCGCAAGCGGATCGACGAGCAGTGAATCAAGCTAACAGGCCAACAATAGAAGCGGCATGTTCGCTGTCTGCACGGTACATTATGGGAATACAGGCAAGGGCCTCTATGCATTTGTGCAGTGGGGATAACAGCGCACCCTGCGACTGCTGTTGTCATGCTCTGAGCTAACTATAGACATCCTCTGCCGCAGCAGACAAGGGCGGTGGTGACAGTAAAATTCAATTCAGGAAAGGTGATAATAAAGTTGTTTGTACCCAACATCTTGAGGGAAAGTATCTAGAAAAATGCTGCCAAAGCTCTTTCTGACATGATAGTATTTTTTTTTCCATCTCTGAGATGTTCTGTTAAACATGGCTCCTTTATTTTCTTCCCCCAATCGTATGTACCTCGAGCATTCGAGATGATTCCAGTTATAATCATCTTTTTCAAGTACACTGTCCTTATCAAAAGCAGCATAGTGTATCAAATCCATGGCTCACAAAAATCATGGGATTACACTATGGCCCTAAAAGATTAAAAAGTGTGACCCAAAAAGATTACAAGTGACCTGACATGCTCATCATGATAAAGCCTTTACGGGATGTTATTTTCCACAACACAACACAAAAATAACTACAATATAATAGAAGAAAAAACTAAAAAAACTAAATTACTGGGTGAGGGGGGGTGTTTCTGCTTTAACCAACCAACAGGACCGGGCCGCACCTACAGCAAAAACCTGGTCCCAGCATGCAGAGGCCAGTGATCATTTCCCTGACTGTCACATAGGTAAAATGTAGAGTTCCAATGTCTTTTAAGACATCAGTGAATAGCAGTCAGTTTAAAGCTTTTGCAGGTTTTGGGGTTAGTGACAGTTTACAGATTCATTGTCCAAATCAGCTTTCAAGTAAAGTATTTTGACGGTGATTTGGAAAATGTAAACGCTTCACATATGACTTGCTAATTTCCAATAAAGCAATACATTTCTCTTCTTTATTACTCCCTGTAGACAGCGATTTGAGAAACTACTCTCCATGCTGTATGCGTAAGATCTTGCACTACTAATGTCTTGCATTGTTGCATTATTGCAAAATCAGGTTCATATATTCGTGCAAATCTCTGGCAGGTGCAGCGTTCACGTTAAGAGCTCACAAATTTCAAGTTTAATCTACGGATTATGCAAAAAAAAAGGACTAAATGTAACACAGCTAGAATGGTTTCTGAAGTGGCTGCGCTGAACGTAATATACTATGTTACTGCTGAACAGGATCAAGCTTCCTGGATAGACAAAATTAAGGCTGTAATTATAAATTTAACTCATTCTGCCTTCACTTGTTCAGCTGCTACAATGATAACACAAAACCAAAAAAAGAGGCTCCATCATTTCCAGAGTAAATTTGACTGTGTGCTCCCAACATCCGTTTGCCTTGAGGTTATGTTTCTATTCCATTTAAAACCAAAAGAAATACCACAAGCATGAAGATCAATAATTCAGAGTCCATGAGGAAGCTTTCAGTGAGCGATGAACCCTTCACAGATCCTGCTGCATTCATGAATTCACACACCAAGACATACACACGCACACAGACACTCATTCACTCTCTCATCCCATCTTCCTTCAAGGATTTCAGCTTGATCTATAACAAGCTTGTTGGACCATTAAATCTGAAATACTGCGATCAAAATTCTGATTTGCCTGACGAAATATGACTCCATTGTTGTATTTTCAAAAACAAGTATCCTGCAAACATGTGATGCACTGCCATGCATGTATACTTCACCGAGATATAATTCATTAAATTTCACTGCAGGATACTGCATTTGGGCTACAGCTTACTTTACACAGTTAAGTGTGCAGTAAGATCTATAGAAAGAACAAACACCACAGTTCACAGATAAGTCAACGGATTATAAAAAAAAAAGCTTAATATACTCGAAGGAAATATTTTACAACGGCATTTCAATAGAAAGACAATATTTTTGCAACACGTTAGAAGTTGGATCAATGAAAGATTATAATCCATAATTTAAAACCACACACATCACATAAGCCACATCCTTCCTATTTATGACAATCTGAATCTTGAGATAAAACCAGGCTTACTCAGAGTAAACGTTGAATCCTGGGATGTAGCTCACTTCAAATCTCTGTCTGGCAGCTCCACGCAAACACATCCTGTGCACAATCCCTTCTCAAAAAAAAAAAGCCCAGTCTGATCCAAACTACCTAGCACCAGCACTGGCTCGCAGCCTGTCACTGTAGCCCTTGTTGTTTTTCCAATCCTCTCTCCACGAGTCCTGAAAAAAAAAAAAAAAAAGAAAAAAAAAACCTCCTTGTTTTGCGTGGACAGGGCTATGGATGATCTGCACACAGCAGCAGATTCGTTCCCGCAGCAGCGCCGTTTGGGCCGAGCTTGCAGCACCAGCTCTGCTTCTGCTGCTCCTCAAGAAACATGTTAAATAAGGAAGCCAAAAGCAATCAAGGTGAAAATGCAACGCTGCCCCCGTGGGGATGGTGCCACCTCTGCTTTGCATGTGAGGGAGAGAAGCCGAATGAGAACAAATGAGTGGCGCCGCGTTGCAGAGCTCTCCGCTTTGCTAATGACAGCAGAACAACCTGGAACGGTATTCAATGAAAAGACATAGCCACAGAGGAAGAGAAACCGCGAAAAACAGGCTGAATGGGCATCTCGATAGAGATATCAGAGAAGAAGAGGACAAAAAAAAAAAAAAACCCTCTAATAGTCCATTAAGAGATGCAGCGTCACTCTCTCGTAAGAGACTGACTCAGTCGGCCACTGCGAATCTGGGACACCCCTCAGCGTAAGAGAAACACATCCAGTCTCACTGTTACCTAGTACAATCAAACCAGCTTAAACGCCCGTGGCAGGCAGACCGCCTGGCTGAAATTCCTAATATCCAAACGGCGGTGTAGCGTCATGGCGACCCTGCTTCGTTTCTGAAGGTCTGCAGCATCCACGGCGAACCGCCACACTGCTGGATGCGGACGGACGGCACAGTTTATGGCTCTGCTGCAAAGGCTTCTGGGGGCCTGAAAGCCTGCCGACTTTGGGGTTTAAGAGCGTCGCCACGTGATCTCTACAACCGGCTGGTAGTGGAGCATCGGCACGGCCCCGCACCTAGTAAAAGGATTACAGTCCTCGGTTGATTGCTGGCTGACTTCACCAGTCACAAGCAGAGGAGGAGGTTTCACATCGTTTACTCAAACTGAGAAATACGATCCATAAACTGAAGAAGTGATGTGCTCTCAATCCACTGGGTAGATCTGAAGGAACCCTCATCAAAAACAGATCATATAAGACTGAAAGAAAAATGCAGAGGGTTTGACGGATATCTACAATAAGTGCGTGCGGATGTGTGTTTTTTACCGACTTTATTTGGGTGTAGTTAGAGTGACTCTCTCTGCCTCACACACTTGTCACATCTGTCACCATCGTTCTCCATTCATTTCCTTTCCTTCTGTGGACCCTGCTCCCACGAGATGGACTCCGAGTTGACCTGAAGATGTGCTACTACGTGCTGTTTGTGGCGGCGGCGGTGACAGCTGACTGACAGGAGAGTGGAACCACGGAGGGCAGGACGGAGATGGGCTGCTGGCGCAATATTTCCTCGGACAGACCCGAAGTGAAGGAGGGGTAGAGTTTCAACGATCACAGAAACCGTGTGTCGCTACTAAACGACAGCAACAGGATAATAGGTCCGATTTTTACCACTGTTAGAGACGAGAGCAATGCTCTGGAGATGATTCCATGTTCGACAAAGACTGAGCTGGGAGCAGTGGTTAGCACGCTCACTTCTCAACAGGGGTGTCAAACATAAGTCCCAGGGGCCAAACCCGGCCTACAAGAGGCTCCAGTCCAGCCTGTCAAACCACCAAGAAAATTGTAAAAATTTCAAAGACAATTCCTTAAAAGTAGCGGACACAATACAAGATGAAAGCCTGAAAAGTCTCAAAGTCGCACTGTCAGGGTGAGTCTGTAAAAACACGCATAATGCAACGGCTATAGGAGAATTTTCACTGACGTAAAGGTGATCTCTACAATGTTAGCTTCAACAAAGATGAATACATTAGTCCACAAGGATGGATAGACAATAAAATGGTTAAAAAATACAACATGTTTTGGGAGTTGATGCTTATAAAACCAGCTGTTCAAATCAAAAGACAATTTCAACATATTAAGGCCTCCAGGTCTATATTCATGTGGGATAATTCTGTCTGTGTCAAGAAATCTGGAGGGATGTTTGAGAGTCGGAGCTCAGTTAGAAAGATAAATATGGTGTTTCCTCTTCAGTCCTGCATACTTTTAGCTCTGTATTTTTACAGATTTCACTGCTTCACATAAACACTCACATTTTATTTGACATATGTCCAGATACATTTACGCAAAGTATTGAATGAAGTAAAAAATTAGAGTTAAACTGGACCAATGACTTGCAGGAGAATCAAGGTCTGGATTATGAACACATGGCAGTGATGACGGCCTTCATGTTTCAAATTTTTGTTATTTAATTAAAACCAAACAAACACTTGAAGACTCTAACTGGGAACTTGAACCCGGGTCCCCCACACTCAACACTTTGCCCGTCGTGCCACCAGCATGTACAGCTGCTCTTTGCTGCTAATTATCCTCACTCCTTATCCCACAATGAATTCTGCTCAGATCTGGAACGGCCAAACGCTACACACTGCAACTGTTCATAGGCAGCTTCTGGTTCAAAAACCAGACTTCTGGTCCGTTCCACAATTATTTAAACAAACAGTTTTTAATGAAAGTAAATAAAAGATGAGCCCCGCACTCGCTCGGCCTGGTTTCAGGCTCAGTGGCAGATGGCCGCCACCCCCTCACTCCGTTCCCTGCTCGGTGGAAACTTTTGCGTGAAGCGAGTGGACAGAGAAGTTAAGCAGCCCCACATCCATCAGCCCCGCCGACAGCACCCGCATATCGGTGTGTGTATTCTCTAATTGGCTCCATGGACACGAACGCCATCCCCCCGCCTGTACGCGGACCAAGTGCTGCCTTGTGTGTTCATGCTATGTTTATCCACTGTGTGGTTAATATATTATCTGCGCCGCGCTGCCAGTTAGGTCTCCTTTTTAAGAAGAGGCACTGCGAGCTCTCTATGTAGGCCAAGCCCCCACTGAATATGCCATTAAGATTAGCTACAAGTCAGGACTGTAACACTGCTGCTTGCTGCTCTCTTCCCTACAGAGAGAGGTTAGACGAGCTGAGCGGATGTACATTTTTTTTTTTTTTTTTTTTTTTTAAATCATACCTCCAAGCCGAAAGAGCATTTTAAAAAATGCATATCACAGCTGGAATTTAATAAGTGATCACCTACGTGGAGTAGAGAAACAGCCAGATACTTTGATAGGGGGCTAATTTGGAGCAGTGTCTGTGATTACGCTTGAATCCGGTGCTGACCTGTTGAAGGGTGGGTTGTCTGTCCTCTGCAGAGCCTCCGAGTGATCAATATCACAATTCCGGTGGACAATTCATGCGTCTACATGTGTGAATTAGCATCCCACAAATCAAAGATTTCATACATTTAGGTAAACTGCTTGATCTTTGATTTACTATGAATGAGTCATTGCTTCAATTATGTGGAGTTTTAACACGATTGCTACATTATAGCAAAAGAAGTAAAAAAATCACTTTCTTTCTATATATAACTCAATATTTAAAAAAGGTTCATTAAGTACACAAGGATTGTATGAGACAATTTTGTTCAATTTTACATTTAGTTTGCATTATTGCATAAAGAAGGCGTCTATCAATGTGGCGTGTATGATGGGGTGGGCAAAAAAAAAACATGGCTTAATGTTGCTGGTTCAGAGGAACACAACATCCCCTCTATAATGTTTGAAGTAGCTAGTCGGAAAAGCAAAAACAGCTGGCACAAACGTCCTTCACAAAGCCCATATTTTAACTCCATTAAGTTGTGTTTAGAAGCCACGTTTTTTTTTATTTTAATTGAGCACAGAAGTCATGCAGCTTTCTAGTTGCCTCTGGTTTCCAAATTCCAAAGTGAAAGATCTCTTCCTTTGAAAAAAAAAAAACGGGATTGTAGTGTTCTGTAAATCACAACAGTTAAAGTCAGAAAACAGTGTGGAAACATTTAGTTTAGTGGTTCTTTTTCTGGCAGTAAATAAAAATACTACTTCATTCACTACATGAGTGTGACACAGCAATATTGCTGAAGCACTGTTAACATGTCAAACTGCATGCAGATGTTGTGAAAACACAGCTTGTTTTAATCTGACCAAAATCTTGGTCCAGTGACCTAAACTAAACTTTCGCTCCACAAATCTTAAAAAAAATGTCAAAATTATGAAACCCAATGCAACTAGGAAGCTGCAAGAAAGGCATTGGAATTCCTGATTTTTCAATACATGTTATGAGATGGATACATCCATTTAATTCCACAAAACTGTGATTTAAAAAAAATTACCTTGAAAAAATTTTAATCAAGTGAAGAGAATAAAATCTTGTTCAGACAGGATCTGGGAAAACCATTAAATTCATGACAGTAATACAAAAAAAAACATCTCAGGATTGTTTCATTTTGTGTGGTTTCCCCTGCACTTGGCCTCTTCCCTGCTCATGCTTCCTCTACCTTAATACAACTGGTGTCATAGTTTAATGAGTCACTATGTTCAAAACATAAAACATGAGTCATTTCATTCTCTTTATGTACTCAACAAAATGAGCTGCGCATACAATGTAGTAACTTCTGAAACAAAATGCTTTTTTTTGATTAAGATATAAAAGAGTTGCTCATCCAATTCTCCTCTGCAGGATGTGGCGCGTCGTGTTTAAGTCCTAATAATCCAATATTACAAGCTGTGTTTCCATTAGAGTATCAAAGCAGCTGAATTAAAAGCAGCTCTTCGCTGTACTGTCTAGTTCAAACTTTCAATTCTGCGGTAGATCTGATGACTGCAGCGTCACTGATGAACGTATGCAAATCAGTGATTTGTTGCACCTCCAGGGGTGTTGGGGACATTTTGCAGTGTTTTTGTAATGACGAGATTCCAAAGGCCGCACTCACGCCCCAAAAACAAACTAGTTTTAGTCCAGTTCTTGAAAGTTACACACTAACATCCACCACACAAACACCACAAAGACTTTCCGAAGTCCCTCCCTGGGTGCTGCGCCGTACGGCACGCCGCCTCCTCAGTGCTTGTCAGTCATTGTTCTTTTGCACAAAGTGCCTCTGTGTAGGGAACATATTGAGATTTGTCAGGGTATCTCATAACCGGGTTGTTTTCTATTGTCACCACACACTGGGTTGTATTTCCGCAGTGGAAGAAAACGTCTTAGTAGCCGCGGTCGCCCCATCTTGTTCTCTCTCTGACACACAAGTAATTGCACAGTCAAACACACTCTTCACATGCATTTCTCCTTGGTTCTGCTAAGTATGCATTTTTCATTCCAGTGAGCAGGCTGCATTTGAAATCAAAGGGGGTGACGCTCCGCGGCTGTCTGGCTACGCAGAAAGTGAGGAGGTAATGAAAAAAGCTGAGGGGTGAGTCAGAGGATGCTTTTATAATCCTTGCAGCCCAAAATAACATCTCTGGGCCTGGATGGGCCGAGAAACCTCATGGGGAAAAACAGCAGCAGTTCAGGCCTTTCTGGACTTGTCACACGTGTCCCTCCATTACCCCCTACACCCCCGACCCTCACGCACCCACATGCCTCTCTCTCACCCCACTTCGGTTTTTCTCCCAGCTCCCCTGAGCCTATTAGAGCCAGCAGATAAGGCTGCAGCGGCGCAGCACGACGCGGCGGACGGCCAAGCCGTCCCCGTCCCACAGCGAGACGAAGCGGTGCGGACTGACACGCTGCACAGGGTGTGATTCAGGCAGCGGGGAGAAGGAGTAGCACGTCTGTTCGCAGGTGAGCGATGTGTCTCTGGTCACGCTTCAATCAAACATGACAAATGGCGATGAGGTTCAGGCTAAGCAGCCCTTCGTGTGGGGTTCAAGGTTGGGCGTCCATCGTCCCGCAGAGACTCCTTGTCCAGCTTTCACTCTCAGAGTTAAACCTTGTGAATTCATTCCTCATCTAAAACCCTTGACGTTGTGCTAATATCTTCACACATAACTGTTGGGCGAATTAAATATTTCGAAGTTCCACCTCATCTGAGTTCAAACCAGCTAGATGAATTTTTACACAGTTGCTAGTTTCTTTTTTCTAAAGTGTGATTATTTGTTTTTATTTGTTGCAACAAATAAAAGACACAAGTAGCTTTTCAATCAGTCATGAAGTAAATATGTCTCTGATTTCTCTTTAAAGCACTCATAAGCTCACGTCAAAGAATGCAATACAACAGAATATTCCATTTCTATGATAATCTATTGTGGTGAAACATGCATATGTTTCAGATTTATTCACAGATGCATTAAGTTCCAAACCCCAAATTTTAGAGAAATTCCTGAACTCTACCAGACATAACACAATTATCAGTCTTGATGAAATTAATTCAACAAAACATTTAGAATATTCTGTTAGCATTTCAGTAAATGTAATATCCTCAAATCATAATATATCTAATCAGATGTTTTTCTACGATCCCAACTTGATACCGCAATTGTCACAATCAAAAAGAAAAGCTGCTTCCAACCTTTTACTCTAAATCCTGGCAGAAATAAGTGACAAAACAATTGCATCTTCAATGATATTCAGAATTTTTGACATGTGCCCACACTGTAACTATATCATGTCAGTGCTGCTTTGACATTTTGCCAATGCTGTCAATCAATGCGTAAACTGAAGTAGACTCAGCTCCACATGCATATTCAGGAGGAGCTGTGGCAGCGTCATTACTTTCAAGAAGCAATGCCAAAAACACTTGTTAAAGACGTACAATCGCAGCGCTGGATGATTTCATAAAGACTTCTTCCAACACCGCTGTCAGATAAATTAAATATCAGAGGCCTCCCTTCAGCCAGTGCTCCTCCAGCCAGTTACCATCATATGCTAACAATTATCATGCAATCTTATTTATGACAAATAAAATGAGCCACTGGTTTGCAGGAACATGGAACTCAGTTTCTGTAAAAACACACCTGATTGGTGTTATAACAATACACTCGGTCAAACACTGTCTTAAAGCCCAGGTCTGTGGCTTTATTATTAGCAATATCTATTCTGTGCAGATAACGGCGTTCTGTTTTGTTTTTGATAGTGATGCAATCCTGAAACTCAGCAGTTCCACCTCAATTGGCCTCTCGTGCACAACCAGTCAACTAATGAGCTGCTGAGCAGAGAGGGAGACAGTCAGGGAGGGTCGGGACACACAGCTAATGGTGAGCGAGTGTGAAGAAGACAGCATTGGGAATTGTCCGGTCATTTGGGGTCAAATAGGTAAAAACAATACAGGAAAAAAAAAGGAGGCTGCTTCACTCTCGCACAGAAATGCATCAAAAACCAAATTTAACAATGTTTTGATAAATGTTTCCTCAGCTATCAGGCGAAGCATTAAAATTACGATTTGATCATTAATCTTCATCGTTGAGTTCATTCACATTTAATCAGCCTTTTACCCCCCCACCCCCCCCACCCTGGACAACTGAAAGGGCGGGGAGGGGCTGGTGTCCCAGTCCAGCGCATTACCCAGCTGCCACTGACGCTGAATGCAAATGAGAGCGACCGCTACGGTAGCTGGTGCTGCTGATTCAGAAGAAGTCCCTCTCAGAGCGATGGAGCCGCACGGCCCACACACCACTAGAGCAAAAACCTCACTTGGCTTTTCAAATTAAACTGCTGTGCGCTGCCTGCCATTAGCTGGACGGACAGTGTTGTTAGTGTTGGGCTGAAAGCAGGCAGAACATTCTGTGGAGGGAGAAACTCCAAAATCTGGATCCACGCATCTGCATTTCTACGCATTACATCTTGAGTGGATAATTTCATAAACATTTTGGATCATAAAGCAGAAGGTCGTTGAAAAGTGTAAATTCTGGATGA
Source organism: Salarias fasciatus (assembly GCF_902148845.1). Taxonomy (NCBI): domain Eukaryota; kingdom Metazoa; phylum Chordata; class Actinopteri; order Blenniiformes; family Blenniidae; genus Salarias; species Salarias fasciatus. Next base: position 18,448,455 of record NC_043755.1, read on the forward strand.
ATTTTTTTCATAGAAAAGAATGGGGAATAAAATACAGCTGTGAAAAGTGCTACAGGGGTCTTCACCAACGCTGATGAAACACTGGCTTGTAACGACTGCAGTTTCACAATGGAAGGACAGCGCAAGAAATGCATTAAGGGGCCAACTTGACTGCAGCATTTCTATTTAAATGTGCTTTGTTCGACGGCGGCACTCACTGCATAACGCCTCCAGCAATCAGGAGCAGGTCACGTTTACCATCACTGCTGCTATTTTTAACACGTCATTTATGAATTAATAATGGTACATCCAATTATTGTAGCAAAAGCATGCTTTTAAAACTGCTTCTCTAGCAAGACTGAGATGAAGACATACATTTTTTAGAATACAATAATATGAGCGATCATTTGGGAATATTGCTTCTTTCCAACTGTTTTAACTCTTGGAGTTTAGAGGTGGCTTAAATGAAGAGCAAAGCCTCTGCCAGGGACAGGAGGCGCAGCTCCGATTACATCCACAGGGGAGGAACGCCACTGCAGTTACCCCAAAAGCATCTCTGTGGCCAAGACCTGCTTTAATCAAACCAAGATGCATGCTGCTTGCAGTGTTGCTCACGAGCTGTCCAGTCGACCTGTAAGTAATAAATTTGTTGATCGATGACAGCTTTAAAATTTTACATTGGATCTAGACGTCATTTTTAAAGTACTGTACTTTTATTGTATTACGGACTTATGTCTATATTACATTAGATTTGATTGTGACACAAATGTGAAATGGTATTTCAATTAAATTAATATACTCCACTCTACTTATTGCTCTTAAATCCAAATTTCTCTCATTTTAACATCACATCCACTCACCTAAACATTCCTCAGACTACTTCCATCACCAAGTCGAGTATACAGTAGTAAAGTAAGAAATAAAAGCATTGCAACATAGAATTCACATCAAAGAGTCAGTCAGGGACCCCCTGGATGCAAAGTAAATTAACTGTAAGCAGCCACACTGAGGTGGTCTTAAAATGCAAAAATTCTGAGACAGAGGAGAAAAATCGAGAAGGTGCAGGAAAACAAAAAAACAGACAGAATCTGCGACAAACTACACAGCAACAAGCACATTGGATTCTGGATTCTGTTCAGCTCTTTGATCTGTTCACATCTCCTGCAGTTAAGTGAAAAATAATGTGTTTATTTTATCACATTTTTCAATTAAAAAAAAAAAAAGCTCTTCTCATTCATCTTCTCCATTCCAGGTTTGTTCCTGTTGGCCCCGATAGTCTGTCTAAAGTTGAACTGAAACACATTGGCTGCTGGGAGGCTCGCCTGGAGGCACACAGGAAACTCTGCATAATGGGAAGACGGTGCCTGAACACTTCCTTTCTCCAAGACTTCTGTCTGAGATGTCACAGTACACACACACGCACACACACATACACACACACACACCGCGATCAAAGAAGTCGTGTTTTGCTATGCTAATTTTATATAGAAAGGATTGTGAAAGACAACATGGAAAATGATAAGGTGAAAAAACAAGAGGCTTTAAGTGACCTAATTGAAAGCTAAAGCTTGAGTTTATTATGAAATGTTACAAAACATTTTGAAACTACAGCCGTTTTACTTCCACATGAAAAGGATCCAATCATTTTAATAACAGTGAACAAATACAGACGGTCGGTTTCCAGCGGCTATCCATAGACTACACCGTCGAAGGAATGGACTGGATAATGTCAAGTCACTTACTTTCTCCAGCATACCTGCAGTGCTACCTACTGGAGTTTCGCCACAAAAAAGCAAGCTTTGTGACAAAGTTTTGTCTTTCCTCCCCGTCTGATGAAAAAGCCACTCGCTGTGTGCTCAGCAGAAAGACCTTTTCTCCCACGCTCAATGGCATTGACAAGCCAGTGTCTCAATCGATGAGCCAACGGTCAGACCTTTGCAGAGCGAGCCCCCGGACCAAAGGGCTGTGTGGGTTAATTGTAATTGCACAGGACAGCGTCTGCAACACATGCCATGAGCTTAGAGAGCTGAACTGGCCAGAGGGGCCGGGCTTTGACAATACGTTTAATCTACGATCATTAACTTCATCTAAAACTGTAAAGAGATGTTCTACTTAAACTAGTTTTACAAATTTCATTGAATTAGAAAGATCAATATGAGCCATACATGTATTTTTGAACAATGTTCTTTTCATATGGATCATACTGCTGTATGTAATTTGCAGCCAAACATTTATTTATAGGTTGAAAGTTTAGTTAGACCTGAATGCATGAGAGCAAAAGTATGTTGAAACAGACCACTGAGGAGGAGAAGCGAATCCGGTAAGACAGAGGACTGAGGGGTACAGGATCAACTGACACATTTAAATAAAGAAAATAAAGACTGGCTTTTACTCGTACAAAGAGGAGAATTTTCCCAGTGAACTTCGCTCCTTGTCCAAGCCGCCCCTGGAGATCAGATCAACGACTATCCTAAAACCTAATGAACTAGTAAACACGGGGAATTAAATGAATATTACATAGGGTTTCATTAATGCCAGCCAGCAGACTCCGGAAATAATGAAGGCGCAAAGTGGAAGTGCGGAGAGACAGTTAGCGGAGCTCCTTCTTCTTCTGGTTCTTCTGTGTTTACTCAGCATCTGCCTGCCAGAGAAGGAGGCTTTTGATCACTCCTCGGCTGGATTCTCCTCTCTGCTGCGTGGCAGGAGAAGCAACGGGGAGGCCGCCCAGCACCGTCAGGGCCGGCTCATTTGCAACACAAATGAACTGAGCTAATTGTACACGTGCGGGGAGGGAGACGGGGGTAGCGGCACACACGGTGCAATGTTTGCAAAATATGGAAATAATTAATCTCATTGAGCTTGTGAAATACCATCAGTGCTGCAAAAGAGGATTTGAGCACAGGCTTGGGATGAGACGGCTGGTGATCGCAATGGACTGGATAGACGCAGATGTTTAGATTAAGCTTTTCCATTATTGCTTTATTACACAGCTTCTTCAAGTGTATTTTTGTTAATTGAATAAATTGGAGCATGAAAAAGATTTGGATTTGTGGCACAGCAGAAGGATTACGTTCAAAGCAGGAGAGTACTCCCCATTCATGAAACCATTCATGTGGCGATGCTGACAGTTCAGTCGCACAAGAGGAGACTGATCACCACTGAGACACCTCTGTGACACAGAGACCTTACAAACTTAAAATTGGGTCCTTTAAAACATCCTAACAAGCTGCATAGGTGTGGCCAAATACGGGTATAAAAATAGTGAACCAGCTCAGTGGGGTTAGAAATAGACTCACCAGTCATTTTTATACAAACAAAAAACCTTTATTGTTATTTTCCAGGTTGTGATCTGATAGTCAAAGATAGCACAACTTCAATAAGATGCTTGAAAAGTCAAACAGCTACAATTACCTTGAATTGACTATGGCTAAATACGAACTTCTAGCTTATATTTTCAAGAAAATTCAAAATCAAAAAATTATTAAACTGGCAGCAGCGCAGTAATTTTTCCTAATCTTTAGATTCCAAACCAACCAACCCGTTTGTGCCATCTGCTCAGGACTGACTTTACAAAATATTATAAATTAGGAATTATCAATAATTTTTACTTAATGTGTTTAGAGTGTAAAAGGCCAGATAAAGGAAACATAATTAACAAAAAACGGAAAAAGGTCCATTACACCCTAATATCAAGTGCAATCATTCCTGGCATATTTCAAGACTAAAATGCATTTTCAGTTGAAACTGTTTAAATGTATACATTCTCATTCAGTAAGCTTAATTTGAAGTAATTCTATATGTTCTTTTGATTAAATAAGTAGCTCCAACTCAATGTTACAATTGGGCCCCCTTGGTAGAAGAGATGAAATTTTTGTGGCTCTCACTATGATCAAAGTATCTCCTCCCTACCTTATGCTAGCAGAGGATATAAAAAGCATTCAGTGAACACACTCATTACTTAATGTGAACTCTCAGTAGAGTATGGGATGTTTGTTCAGTTGTGTCATATACTGCAGACTGCATCAGCCCTGCACTGAATAACAGGGATTTAGCAAAGAAAGTCCACCTTCTGAACCTGCTGACCTTATAAGCCTCTGTAATCAATAAATCAGATGTAAAATAAGAATGATGATGCCGTCTAAGACCTTTAAGAGCAGATAACTCCAGCCTCCAATTAATGACTCCACTGACCATCAAGGCCAGAGGAGGATCTGTGAAATAATGAACAAACACACCGCTGACAATGGCAGACGCAGCCAAATTTCACCCTTCTAGAAACTAACAGTGACAAATAGCACTTCACGGCACATGGTTAAAAACAAAGCAGTTTCCATGTTGCTTTAGCAGATTTTTTTTTTTCTATTCTTTCTATTTAAAAACAAGATGACTTCAGACATCTGTTTGGGCGAAGAGAGAAAAGAAGTCTTTTAAAAGGGGTGAAAAAAAAAAAACCCTCCAAGGAATCGCCCTTCAAACACATGAGCACACAAGAACAGCCACATGGACTCTCAAAAAGAAGCAAAGGGATACAGATAGAAGAGTTTATACCACTCAGCAGCCTTCTCTTTAGCCCATAAGCTAGTGGACAAAGGAGAAGCTCCAGGCCTGGGGCAACGCTGGAAGTGGCCTCTAATGAACACCACTGAAACGGAGCTTCACAGGGAGGACTCTGCTGGAACGCAACCATTAGTGGCATGTGGAGGGTCATACATGCACACACATGACTATATAGCCTTTGAGGGAATCAGTCTCGCTCTGTGAGCATGAAAAGAGCCCAGATGTCAGCGCTCCGCACTGGCCGGCGCTTCGGTTGGAGAGCGTTCTGTTTTCCTATTGTTGCTCAGAGTCCCTTCTCCGTGCCTTCCTCAACCTTGTTTCACCGCCGACACTGGCCTGGCCTGGCGAGCCGACGCGTCCATCTCCGTGGGCCAACATCACGTGCGCCTATTGCTGGGGACTGCGACGAGGCAACCTGTAACCAATCCTCGGCTCAGCCAGTTTCACCTGCCTCTCTGGACAGGCGGCAATAGCAGGAGGCCTGGGGCGAGGGACATTAAGCCTGATGTTTATCTGGCTGCACAGCCCACTCCCTGCTACCAGCACGCTCTCTCTCTCTCTCTCTCTCTCTCTCTGTTCCTGTCTTCCTCTCTCAATCCCAGTCTGATGCTGAGGTATGATTTGGTGAGAGGAGAGAGGATATCGATTCAGCCTCTGTCGCTGTCTCACTCTATCATTTCAACTCTCTCCACTCTCTCTCTCTCTCGCTCTCCCTCTCTCTCTCTCTAGCGTGCAGTCATAATAACCCCTCTCTTAGACGCCCAGGCAATAAACCGGGGCCTCCCCTCTTCCTGCGCACATCTCCCTTGGCGAGGACAAAACCAATAAAGGGTTGGCTTAATTACAGCTGCTGAGTGCCGCCGACACCCAGGTACAACACCGTGGGGCTGCAGGGTGGTGGCGAGCACGGCCGAGATGTGAGCGGGATGTTGGAGGTTGCAAAGCGAGCTGCATTAGGATACAGCTTGAGTTGCAGCGCTACTCCTACATTTCAACCCTCAAGACAGTACTTCATAGTACTCAAAGAGATGGAGAAAAAAAAAAAAAAAGAGGTGGTAGCCTTGAGGGTGGCTGGGAAAATGTGGGCAGAGACAGAGAAAGTACAGTATTTAACAGCCTCTACTAAGGAGCCCTTAAGCCAGGCATGTAAGCAGATCAGCAGCTCCAAATTAGAAGCTCGTTCAGCCTGTTTTTTTTCAAACCACAAGGGCTTCATGTGAGAGCATAAGCCAAGGCTTTGCTATAAAACAAAGCACACACACAACTGTTTATGAAGAGTAGAATAGACAAGTAAAACAGAGGAGATTCTCCCCATGATCAACACAAGTGTCCCAAGAAGAACCACTGTAGCACACTGTGTCCTATTCTTTCTAGGTCTGCAATCAGTCTCCTCCCTGTTTCTGTCTACCCTCTTTTTTTTTTCTTTACCCTTGTTTCCCTGCTTTCCTTTTCCCCAGTTCTGTCACATCAACATGAATCAGGGGCTCCAGGGGTTCAGAGTCCCGAACGCTGCAGTCTCCTATGTCTGTCTCGTCTGCAGCTCAGTCACCATGGTGACTGATGCCTGGGTGTTCCTGCCTCCTCTTGCTTGCTATTTTATATCTTCCACTTGCTTTTGCTTCTGTTTCTCCGCTGAACTCCCCACAACACTTGTTATCAATACAGGCTGACGATACGCAACCTTAGAAAACACAATCGAAGGTAGATTTCCTTTCAAGCAGCGCACCACATTGTTGATGCGCCTGCTTCATATAGTAACTGCAAAGAAAAATAGTTTCCGTGCTATACATTTCTGGAAAAATCTGAATGCAGCCTCTCAGTTAATCCATCTGATTACAGTCTGGCTAATTCTGCATTTTTCAGGACTGTTTTTAAGACTTAACAACTTCATATGTGAAAATGCAGAACAGTATTTAGATCATGCAGACCTCTGTCAATGGGTGTGGTACAGATGTCAAAATACATCTCAAACTAACTTCATCATCCCTATGGTTCATGAGAAATACTGCCCAGTTTCATGGTCCATATTTAATTAAATACACACCTATACACCCGGTAGCAAAAGTAATAAAATAACAGGTTCTAGTATATTTACCAGCGCAAAATAAAAATTAAGGTTTTAGAATCAAAGAGCAACAACTTTGAGATCATGCATGAAAAAAATGCAATTGAATGTATTGATGCCACAGAGAAAGGAGTAATATGTGAAAATGATATAGAAACAAAAACCAATATATGTCCATGAGCGCTGAACTGTACAGTAATGTGTTCCCAGCAGAAACTACGGGATCAGACTGGAGAGGTTTAAACATGAAAAATCTACTACAGATCAAAAGTGACCCCATATTTTCTTTGTGTCACACTACATGTCTTTAATAGACATAACATTTCATGTTTTATTACTTTAATCCCATTCTGCTAACACGGAGACTAAAAGTCAGAGAGAACAAATCAACATTTCTATTGATCACACATCACATCTTATCACCATGGCAACCCTGTGGTTAGAGGGGACAAGTGAAAAGGGGGGGGGGGGTTGAGTGTGGGAGCTGGAGTGGGAGGGGGAGGTGCAGAAAGGCAGGGGGTTTCCACTTCAGAGGAATCCTCAGTGAAGACCGAACAGTGGTGGAAAGAAGTTGGGCTTTCCTCGCGTCTGTGCTCGTGTTGCACTGCGCTGCACACATGAGCCATAAAATACGGAGGTGCACAGCTGCAAATACACTGTCACTGCGGGAAGACGATACGCCAGACCGGGCGACGAAGTAAGCAGATGTGAGTGTGACGGTGTGACTCGCTGAAATCAAACCCAGGATCGAGCGTCCCATTTGGACTCATTAAACTGCAGCCATACGGGTTTAATTTAACACCCTGGACTTGAAACGCAGTGATGCTCTCCATACATTGAATCTATGCAGAAAATCAAGTGCAGCTTCAGAATCCCACTTATGCTGTATCAGACTTTACAAAAGGCTCATCTGGGAAAAAGACAACAAGATGCGTACCACAAACTCAATAACATCCTCTGCTAATGCTTCATGCAGGACTCCACCAACAGACACTCTTAGATCTCAGGCATTTTAGGGAAGCAAAGAGCTGCAGCAGCCAATGGATGATAGTGGGATGTGTGTATGTGTGTGTGTGTGTGTGTGTGTGTGTGAGAGGGCGAGGAGTACAGTTGCAGTTTAAATGTAGTGACCACTCAATTCAAAACCATTCAGGCCTTCTAAGAACAGATCCCCACACCCCATTAGGACCTCTGCTGACGCACACATGCATAATACATGGCAGCTGGATCTAAAAGCATACAGCCCATTAAAAGGCTTGGGCAAGAAAGAAACAGAGAGAGAGAGAGAGAGGGAGAGAAATACACTCAGATACAAACAACCATGATCGAACAGATAGCTAAGCTGGCTAGCCACCGGTTGGCAGAGTTGTGCTGGGCACCAGTGATACTATTTACAGACCCTGAACATAGAGAATAACGAGGCAGACACTGCTGATTGCATCCTCCAGGAACAAAAATCAAAACATTGGCAAGGAAACGACCCACCGCTCACTTGTAACTGCAAATATGTGCATGTATCGTAAAAAATAATAAGCCTAGGTCTGTCTCGGCTGCCATTCTCAGATGGTTTCTATTGAGGGGTTTTGCTGAGAAGGAAAAATAAGGTAGTGATGGAAAATAAGTTCAATTTAATCAGTCAGATGTGATGATTGCTGGATCACAATTTCCAGGCATAGAGTCCCCCCCCACCACCAACCCTTCTTTCCAACCTTCCAGTGCCGGAGTGTTCTGGCCATGTAATGTGAGGTGGCAGAGAGCCCAGCAATGCTGTAAATTATTTCTGACTGTAGGGTGGGGGACAAGAGGGAAAAGACTTGCAGTCCCCAGAGACAGAAAGACAGACGATGGTTGTGGGAATGTGGGTGGGGGGGTGGGGGGTCTGTGCCTTCTCTCGGTTAGAGAGCAGGACTTGGGTGTGTTTGCAAGTTTCAAGCCCTTTCACAGTGTCCATATGTCCAGCAGCCACGAGAGGCCAGAGGTCTGTCTGTGAGGGGGTGGGATGGCGAGAAGCAGCATTTCACCGAATAATCATAATATGCTCCAGCGCTCCAACGTGAGATTCAGCTTCTATCTCAACTACCCTTTTTTCCTGACACACAGATAGAAACACACTATGAGAGCATATGTTGCAGCAACGCTGTGTGACCCAGTTGCAACATGCCGAGTTTCTTCAAATACTAAAAAAGCACTTTCATCATATGCATTTCAGTATAGATTTTTTTCCAGGGCAAACCGTACATATTGTGCTTTTTAATGTAATTATTGTTTTTTCAAGGAATTGTCCTTTTTTTAATCAATTAACTATTCCTTTGCTCCATCCTGCCCTCACTATGAGGGGACATCCTTCTATGAGGGGGGGGGAGGGCGGCAGAGATTAAGTAATAGTAAAATACTCTGGTGCATCAAAGTGAGATTCAACTGTAATCTCAACTACATGTTTCTCTTACCCAAATTGAAACATACTGTATGCATAAATATTGCGGTAGCGTGTGAATTAATAGTTTTAAAACATTAATTATTTTGTTATATATTTTCAGATATACTGCATTTCTTCTCCTGGTGCACATAATGTACTACACACTGTGCCAATGTGTGTTTTTCAGTCATGATTATTGTTGAGTCAAGTAGATGCTCCCTGTTTTAAGTTGATAAATTATGATGGTATGCTTTGAGGGTGCAGTGTGTGTGTGTACGTGCGTGCGTGTGTGTGTCCATTCACTCCCAGGTCTGGACTCTTTAAAGATGCAGATTTTGCCCTCACCTACCCCCTCTTGTCCTCTCAGACACGACAGCAGCAGCAGCAGCAGCAGCAGCAGCAGCAGAGGCAGTGCACAGCACACATGCTGCAGCAGCGGTGCGCTGGCTGGGGGCCGCGCGCGCGCGCGCACCCATACATTCACGACTACGCGCAGCGCACACGTACATCCTCGAGATGGTCAGTCCACTTAAATGGATCATTTTTAACTAACCACCTCCTCCGACAATCAATGGCGGTGCGCCGTGCTTGCGCGCGCGCAGGCAGGCACAGAGGCAGGGAGGCATGCACGGCAAACCACCCCCCCCCCTGTCAGGATCGCTGATCGGCCCCCATCATCCGGCCGGGAAATATCTGCAGCAGCAGCGGCAACAGTACTATACTGTAGGTTGTTATTACGCAGGCTGGCTGTCGATCGATAAACGCAACAACCCCCCCCCCCCCCCCCCCCCCCAACTCCCCCCACCACCACCCCCACCCCCCAAATACTCGTTTGACATACCAACGGGGAAAGCCCTTCCTCATCAATCTGGGCATTTCTTTACAAAGGAATCACTCACCCGATGTTGCTCAGCGCCTGCTCGAACAGCTCGGTCTGCAGGATGTTCTGAGGAGCCGCGAAAGCCCCGTTGAAATGTGATAAAACCGAGCTACAGAACTGACGCAATGTCTCAAACTGCATTTTCCCCCTCCGTTTTCCTCTTTGATCCTCAGTAAGTGATCACCCCGTTTCCTCTCACCAATACATCCCAGAGCCAGCGCTCTCTCCGGACGCCCCCCCGCGCACATACACCTCCTCAGTATTCGGTTATTATTATCTCCCGGGGCGCATTCAACGCGGAGAAAACGCCGATCAAGTTCCACATTTCCGCGGCCGCTCCTGGTGAAAAGTGTCCTGAAACGAGGCGCATTCCGGGGCGGGATCTCTCCGTCATAAGCCGGGGAGACGAGGCAGCGCCGGTGGAGCCGGTAAAAAGCCTTTTCGTCTTCTCGCCGTGGCAAAAATCTCCTGTCGGTTTGCGGGAAGAGGTGGAGGAGCGCAGGGAGGAGAGAGGGAGCGGAGAGGCATCCTACACGGCAGAGAGCAGCAGCGGCGGCAGCATCCCCGACCGACCGGCGCATCAGCTGCTGCCTCGCATTCAACTCATATTTCCCGAGTACACACTCGCCTTAACCCTCACACACACACACGCATTGGTGTACACGCACGCGCACACTATTGGGCTGGTATGCAATCGTGCGCACTCCTCTCCATATCTCTCATGCACTCTTTGGGACGCGCACAGCAGCAGATAACCCACAATACAATCCAGGAGAGGGAGGCGATGCTGTCGTCAGGGATTTTTTTTTTCCCCCTCCTCCTTATATTCCATATCTGGCTTCTGTGCATCAGCTCTACATCAGTAATAAAGTAGGACCGTGTGTGAGGAAAGGACAGGGCAAGCAGAAAAGTGGGGTTTTCCCCCCGGGGTTCCTTTCTTATTTTTTTTTTTTTCATAAATATTATATTTATTTCCGGCAAGCGCCAGCGTTTCCTTAAATCTGCTGCATTTCATTTGGTTAATTTTATTCACAATGCAATCACACATCCACCTGGAACCACTCCTACAGGAAGCTCTAATGAGGCTTCCTGATTTTTTTTTTCTTCTATTCTACATGCCAGCATGAAGCAAGAGCAAAGGCTTCAGCCGAATAGCTGTTCAGCAGGTAATCTGCACAATAATGTCACTCTCACATAAAGCACAATATCCCAACTGCATTGGTAACATAACGATGTAAAACTCTTGAGGTGCCCATAAAGTACTATGTTGAAACCTGAAGAGAAAGACACTAAAATAACTTATTGGACACATGACTTCAGTTCATTAAAGGAATAGTTTTTTTCTTATAGTTTTATTGTCTCTGAGACTCAAGTCAAAATCCATGAAAAAAATAAAGGCATGTTCTATACCTTACTTCCACTGCACCTGGTCTCCTGCAGAGACGGTACCATTTCAATCAGCTCTCCATCTGCCATTCATGGTACCAACATTCACAGTCAGTGTTTCCAGACTTGCCTTCCTCCTCCTGCTGTTTCCACTGGCACCCTGTTGACTCAAACGATCGGCTTTGGGTTCCATATTTTTGATCGACACATGTACTTTATGCGAAGTTGCAAGAGCACTATGCCCGGCACCTTTCATTGAGACGCTTATACCACACTGGTGTGTCTCATCAGAGGTTAGATGATAATGTGATGAAATCTATTTTATAAAAGTGGCCTGTTATGGGATGTACTTAGACTGAATGGGATTGAATGATTGACTGTATCAGCTCATGTTGTGGTTCAATGTTCCATTTTCAAAGCAGAAATAACCTAAAAAAAATGTTTTCCAGTATCCTCTGTGTGACTGACAACTCAACATTGGACCAAAAGATGTGAACTAAAAATCTAAGCAAGCTGCATATGTGGTGTGTACTATGGAGCAATATTTTAAGAATTCCCACAAAAAAAAAAACACTAACTCCTGAACGAAATTCACCCGGGTACCAGTTCAGAACTCACTTTTAAAATCTCAGACGAAATAGTTGGAGGTTTCTTCTGTTGCACACACCAACGAAAAGACAGTGGTTCCAACACCTGCCACAATCTGTGATCGGCTGGTTTGGATTACATTGATCTGGTTCTTGCTGCAGTGATAGATCAGTAGAGTTTGTTTCACAGGGAACCGGGACAAATTGCTCAATAGCTCTGGGTTCACTTCCCAGTGCGGTTGAGTTGAAATCTTCTATTTTCAACTACAGGTAGCTAACAATCAGGAAGTATGCTGTATGTGGTGGGTAGATATCAACAATAATAATGTAGCATTTATTCTAAAAATGCCATGCGGTGCGATGTCAAGCAGGTGCTGAGTGAACGTGGGAGGAGCACAAAGAGTTCAAGCTCTTAATTAAAGAGGGGAGGGGCTCATCCTTCCACACCTTGAGAACCTTGGATTCGTCCTGAGCTGAGTGGAGCTGGATGTTCAAGTTTTTTCTCTTCTGCAGTCGCACTGAATGTGCTAGAGAAAGAAGCCGGAATCAATGTGGTGAGTATGTTCCAATCCCAGTGTGATCACTGTTGTTTCATCAGCCTCGCCCAACACCGCAACTGTCCTGTCTGTGCGCTCGTTCAACTGACACCTGGAAGACCAAGACAAATTAGACGCCTTCCCAAAGTTATTTCTCCTTATAAGTAGGCCGTCAGCTTTTTCCCTCTTTTCTTCAGCAGAACAGATTCAGGAGTTAATTTAAACATTCTTTAAGATTAATGAAAGTGGGTTTTGGTGCTTATGCAGTGGGAGTTCTATTTATGGACTCTCTGCGATCCATCATCGGCATTATCCCGTGAATTTTCAGACAGCCAGTTTCCTGTTGTGTCACTGCGAGTGTAAGCGATACCGGTGCCAGCAGTGCTCTCTGGTACCATCTCCACCTCATCGAACCATGCATTTAATTAATATACAGGGGCGAGGGCCTCGACTGGAACAGGAAGTAACTTGCTGACTGACTGCTTGGAGCTGTCGGAGGTTTACTAATAGTTTGCAGTTCCACATGACGTGTAGCTTTTTGTTGTGCTGTATACTGCATTACCAGAGCCCTGGAATATTTTGGACTTATGACTGAATTAGTGGTTGAATAAGTGCTTGAGTGTCCGGCCAGGAGAAGAGACTTTAAAAGGTCCCCACAGCCAAAGTTATGGAAACTAAAAAGGTGGAAGGACACTATAATGGATATTGCCCCCTAACAGTTCTCAGAACTACAAAAACGTCTCTGTGGTCCTAAAATGGCTATACTGTGAGCACAGCATTGTGAATGTCCAGTGTGTGTGTGTGTGTGTGTGTGCGTGTGCATGCCGTGTATACATAACCGAGTTAACTGACTGAGTGCTCTGTTCCATTTGGATTCGGGCAACCCACTGAGTTTGCTTTCCAAGACAAAATGTAACCCACATTCTTCATCTGTCCATCAGCAGTTCTGCTGCAGTTGAAAGCTAAGACGGCAGGAGAGCCAGAAACAGACAGAACAAGAGACACAGAAAACAAAAAAATCCTACTCTGAACAAATGTTGAGTTACTTTACATCTGAGAGAGAGCAAAGAAGGACATGAAAGCAGCTTTTCTGAAAGGACTGTCGAGATTTGGGCTGAAGAGGTGAATTCCAGAGAGGGCGCAGATCCTGACTGCAAGCTTCTCTTCCTCCCTTCACAAGAAGAAAGAAAAAGGGGCCCCCATGTGGAAATCAAAGTAACTGCCTCACTTGACACCAGTATCAAGAAACAGGCAACCGAATACAGGATTCACAAGCACAGCATGTTCGTGTTGTCAGCTTCTGAGAGTGTTCAGCTCAGAGGGGACATTTAGTGCATACAACAAGTGGGACACAGCGTTCCGCATTGTAATTAGCCCGCTCTTGATTTTAGACTCCAAAAACATCAAGACAATACTTTAATTTCAAGTAACACAGTGCTGAAAAAGGCTTGCAAACATCCTGGATGAACCAGAGGAATTATCCAAGTGCAACCTATTGCTAACACCCTTAAGCTGCAGCAACCCCATCAAACAGAATTCAAATGTGCAACCATCTATGTTCACACGTGGCGGTGTATACGTGAGTGTTCTGAAGCAAGTGAGTGGAAAACTCCTCCAGAATTGATAAGTTATCACCAGATGCAGCGTAGGTTTCTAACTGAATTTTTTTTTTTCTTAAAAAATCAACTTTAAAGAAATTTCCTGTGATATTTTGGACTGACCTGTCTATGGGCGCGTCGCCGTGTCCCGAGTACCTGAACCCCGAACCGTTGTCAAGGGACGCCTGTCTGGGCAGGAGCCCGCCGTGAGGTCTGCTTCTGTCGGAGTTTCCCGAGGCTCCCTGGTAGGGGTAGAGGGACGGGTCCTGGAGTTTGGCCTTCTTTCCCTGCGGCCCCCCCTCAAACACGCCTCGCACCTGACCGGGCCCCGAGCCGTAGAACCACGCCCCCGATTTGGTGAGGATTTCTTGTTGTTTTCGGCACAAGTTGCATACCCACATAACCTGCAGGGAAGAGAAGAGCGGTGTTAACATCCTGAAACGGACAGGCAGAGGTTTCCTTATATGACCTAAGATGAGATAGAATGGAGAGAATAGAGTATTTCCTTTGATAAAACTCTAACATGACTGTGAGGTGTATTTCTGTTGCTGGGAGAAAACTTTAGCGTCCATCCAATTGACAAATTAGGAATTATTGATTTTCTTTTTAGCGTCTTTGATTTTTTTTTTTTTTGGAGTTTTCGTCACACAGCAATGACACTCATGAACATTACAGAAAACGTATGTTGATGAGGTGAATGATGAGATATTTCACACATAGGGCAGCCTTTAATAAATTGAAAGATTGTGTGATCAGGATTCAGTTTATCAGTGCTATGGATTTTGAAACTGTGAGTCCATCTGTTGTCCCTGTCCCACTATTCTGAGCTCCTGGATTACATTTTTTTTTTGTTTTTGTGAAGCAGTACATTCCATCCAAATCTCCTTTCTGGGCAGCAAACATACAGAGAAAGAAGTAATGTAGAATAATGTCGTTCTGTAATATAAGTGTAAAGGAATAGAATGATTTTATACTGCTATGCTCCACAGGCATAGAAATAGAGGGTTTACAGCTCTGTAATGATGTGCCCTGTATCTGCTCCACAGAGCAGGCCCAGCAGCCGGCTCACCACAGTAGCTTCATAAATCCTGGAACAGACAGGCGTCCTGAGCACTGCAGACATATGTACACATGCTCACTACGTCTTCCCTGCCTCACTCAGGCCTGCACCAGGTAGCCGCATTTCACTAGACTCCCCGGTAACATCTCGCTATATTCATTCTTTATAAGCAGGATGCACTGGTAAAAATGAAACTAAAGCTGTGGTTTAAAGATAAAAAAAAACATCTGATTTGTCTTTTTCCCTTTCTGTGTGTGATTAGCCACAGCATTGTGATATTTCTTATGCAGTTTGTGGACTATTGTCCAATAAATATGGACTCCAGTGCCACTGTCTGGTAATACCAGAGGCAGCTGAAGCATCTGAAATACCAGGAATTTGTATTTGAAGTAAAATAATGAGAGAAAATACAGGGGAAAAAGACTGGTTCCTTCCTTTAGTTATACACAAAGTGACCGTTATCTATTCCTTTGTTTACATCCTGAATGTATAACCAAAAAGCAACAGTTTGACCTGGTCTAAAATTGACTATGTAGTCCATGTCATTGGTAGAATGCAGTAAGACATTTCAAACAGGGCCTTCATGCATACTTTGGAGCCTGATGCTGAGTCAGTCAGTGCATTACAAGTATGTATGAGTCGGCTCAAAATTGACCAATGAACTGAATTCACTCAAACTGGCCTCATACAAAAAGTTACTGAAGACGGCGCCTTAAACCACCAAGTGGACAACAGTGATCCACTTACACAGACAACACTGAGTCCTGTCTAATAGCGTCACTCGTCAAGTTATAGAAGTGGTCATTTCTCTAAACAAATGACTGTTTAGTTGGTGAAACAGGAAGACTTTTATAAAATCACACACTCTAGAATTTTGTTAAACCTTCATGTCACTAAAGCGTCATGGTGCTGGTGAGCAGTTTGCAAAATATTCTACTGTAATTAGTTACTGATTAGGTTTTGGTATCTGCATACATTTCAAGTTTGCAGTACCAGGCAGAGATTTTCTTTTGCCCCAAAACACCAATATTTGACAGAAAATGAATAAATTAAGGAAAACATAGCTTCCTTTACTAGGACAGCTTTACCTAGCAAGAAGAGTTACTCAGTTACACTTCAAACCAAGTGCAAAAATAGAGCATTGCACACAGCGGGCGGCGTGTCGCGATATTGACACATGAGGCATTTATGACCAGCTATCAATGTTACAGATGGGCTATAACTGTGCTGACACACAATAGAAGCAGGGAGGCTACAAATTGTGCTTTATGTGTCCCACAGGAATGTAGCTAGTGAGGCCATGACTGCCTCATTTAACTGGGGTCACGGCGAGAACTCCGCAGTGAACCGTGAGTCATCGGCTAGGACCCCGGAGCCACCGAGGACAGTGTTCCTGATTATCAAGAAAACTCCCGCCCATCACCAATGACACCAGGTAAGTTTCACTCGCACTCACACACACATATCTATGTGGAAAAAAAAGATGAGAAATGTGTTTCATAATGGAATTGGCTGACAATTAAGCATTCTAAAATCATCCGGAACAACAAATTTTCATTGTTCTCCATTTATCCTAAATTTTGAAGCAGTTTCAAATAAATTGATTATGCAATTCAGGGAAAACAGCTTGGATCGAGCAAAGCGGCGAGCATGCAACTACAACGCAAAACAAATCGCTACGATACAATTCTATGTAGAACTTTCAACAAAATATGGTTTTCATACTGAAGTTAGGAGGTGAAAATGGTAGTTTCAAGTAAAAAAACTGCATCCAATAGGAAGAGTATATTAGGCTCACAATAAAAGGAAAAATATGACAATATGAAACTGTACATAAAAAACAAAATAAACATCTGAATTTTCAAGACTAAAGATGAAATCTCAAAAGTTAAGCATTCTCTAATACATTGAAATGTTGACAAACATTTGGGAATTTTTCCTCCGAACAGCTTCAGTTTATTCTTCTTTTTTTTCTTTTTTTTTTACTTTTTACACAAGCTATTTTAAAAATCACATTTTCCTCTACAGTTATACGAAACTCCCTCTTCAGACATTTTGCTTCATTGATTTTTCTTTCTTATACTACGAATGATTCATGGATGAAGGATCTTTATGTATAAGTTTCTACCAATACCACCACAGATTACTGTTGTCTTTCATTTAGAAATGTGAACATATCTTTAAGCATCATCTCTGCCTACAAACATTTCAGAGTTGGGTGTCTATTCATAAAACAGATTAGGCTTTACTGGTAGTTAATAGCGGAGATCTGCCCTTCGCCCTGCAGCAGTCTGTGACCTACATATTTACCCCTCCAAACTGCAATTAACATGGAGTCAGTTGCCGTGCACCTCTACAGTCTGCCAATAATAATTAACTACGTTTCTCAGCCCTTGGACTGCACATGTCAAGTTCTTTTATCTCATCAGTGAATACTTAATAGCATATTAGTATTCCAGAAAACACAGGCCAACAAAAACCTGCACAGGTCAAGCAAACATTAAGCCCACTGAGTTTCAGACATCAATACTTGGATTTGATTTGCACTTTGGAACCGAGTCAAAAGGAAAGAAAAGGAAGCGAAGGTTTATTCAGTGTATTAGACAGGTATTTTCAAAGAACTCAAGACAAAGGTGGGCTGAATTAATCTTTATTCAGCCAAAAAGCTGAATGAACTCCAAAAAAAGATATGAGGTAATAATACTAGTTTAAGATGAATCAGTTTTTTTTATTCAGTGGCTTGATTCACATGACCACCAGGTAGCTTCATTTTCATTGCAGCCATTCAGGGCAAACCTCTTACACGCACACACACACACACACACACACACATTTCTATGCCTTACGGAGGCATTGCATTGACTTGCATCAATTTCCTGCATGTTTTATCTAAATGCAGTTTCAGCTCCAATTTGTCGAAACCTTACCTTAACCTACACCAATTCCTCATCCATTGAAGATATATTTACAGAAAAATCTTTGTACTTTCTCAATGGAAAGTTCAGTTTCTATCCTTTCAGTGACAAAAGTCCCAGTTGATTAAAGTACAGTCACATTTCGGTCCTCAGCAGTATAGAAGAACAAAGCCACATACACACACATTTTCCTTCGGCTTAACTCTCCACGACTGAGCGCAGGCTGGGTGTTGGGGGCTGGGGGCTGTGGCCCTTAGGCACGGCCATTTCTCCCTGTGTTTGCACATTTCACAGTCATTGAACCTGCAGTTAAAAATAGAAAGCTGAAAACCTAGTGCCGCCACATGCCACAAACGCCGGAAAGATATATACTCTATTAAATGTGCTATAGGCTGTTTACCGAGGCACTGAATTCAAGGAAACAAACACCGAGTGCCGTGGGATCAATAAATAATTTCCTTTCTAATAGTTTCTCTTCAGACCAGGGGTGTGTTTTTGGAGAGAGCAGGGGGAGTAATCTTCCAAATACATATGAGCACCAGGAGAAGTTACAAAAGCCATAACCAAGGATACTAGCGAAGGACAGTCTGACAAAGAGAAAAAAAAAATCTATTCAGAGATTATGCATCCCATGCAGTCTGTACAAAAAGTTTTGAAAATCCCTTTTTTTTTTGTGGTGAATAGTCCTACCAAAGAGAGACAGTGTACCCTTCAGCAATGTACTTTACATGTGATGTGCTTTTTTTTTTTTTTTTTTTTTTTTGCCTTCTCAATTCAAATCTTTCCTGAAGGAGCCATCCACTCACACACCAGCTATATTTGCAGGAAGAGAGAGCACTGAGCTCTCTCTTGTGGCCACTAAACTGCACTACAGCATTACTTAACGCAGGCTTCAGAGTGAATCAGCAGTATCCTTCCAGGCAGATTTCACTAAGTTACATTAAATCAATGACATTTTGACATCCATTCATTCATGACTGTATTCGTAATGTAATGGCCGTCCTCATTCCAAGAGGGTCCTCCATTTGAAATCCCCTTTTCAGCTTCATGTAATTTTAGTTTTGAGAGTTTAGAGAGAGCAACATACAGGAGGGACAGAAGCATCCTTTCCATCTGAAAAACACATTTAGTCCTTTTTCTCTGTGTCCCTTTTAGGGTATGCAATAAAAAAGAAAGAAATCTAATCTAAAGTTCAGCAGTAAATAGATGGAATAAAACAGAGATGGCACAGGATGCAATATTGATGGGGCAGTAAATGAACTGTCATTGGTATCATATTTCCTTGTTGTTTCTAGTCTTCGCCTGAACTGGGGTGAACTGAACTGCTCATTAAAAGACTCACTGTTGGTTGAATAGAGTGTTCCTGGGAACATCCCAGGCTGGACCGAGTCCATCTTAAGACCACACATATGAACAGGGACCATATTTAAAACTCGCAAGAACAAATTACTTCCATGGGTGTACCAATGCGTCTCTGGTAACTAACAGCTTAAGAGAGGATGAACGTCTTTATATCCCCATTAAACATAAATCCCGTTGCATACTATGTAGTTCGAGTCTTAAATGAAAGTAAATTGAATTTTCATGGAAATTGTTGACAATATCCTTGTGGTAGAACTGCTCAGTCACAGTTTGGCCATTCTGGCATTGAAGGCAAAATTGGTGTGGCCTTCCCAAAGGAAGTCAAAGATCTCTGCCACAGATTAAGGCATTTAAATCCAACAGTACGCGAAGGAGTCCTTTCCGTTTCCGAATTTTGAAAATCCTTTTGGATATTTGTCTTTTTAAGAGATTCTCAAGAAAAAAACTCCAGAGGGCTTTTTTTTGTGTGGCTTTTTTTTCCCGCATGATTCATTAGGCGACCAATGAAAATGAAAGGAGAGTGCCTACATTCACATGCTCCAACACTGGCTGCACGTGGTGAATTACATTTTAATGAGCTTCTAATTTTAGTGTGCCAGCCAGCAATAATAATAGACTTGATGAATATTTATGCTCCTTGTTTGAAGTTCAGACACACGAGAAAGAGGAGGGAAACACTGTGGAAAGCCGATAGAAATAAATGGCTGGTGTGTGTCAGAGCCGCACTCCCTTCAGCTGCGCTCTGACCCAAATAAAAAGGATTGAACAGAGGTGCGCGCACACCGACTGCAGGTACAGCTAAAATGCAACAACAGAAATAACACACAACATGATATCGTACGTGCACGGGCACGTTTGGGCTTTTTTTTTTTCTGCACATTTTCCAAAACACCAGGTGAAAAACACGATGCAGCCCATGCTTCCTCTGCTTACCCATGGTGGTTCCGAGGAGACGTACGGTGTCTGAGCGCAAAGATCGCCGTCTGCAGGAGCTTATGATGTGGCGCCGACCGGTCCGCAACCTCCGCTCCCTGCGCACCGACCTTCAGCACCACGGACAGCTCCGAGCCCGGATAACAGGCTGCCTGCCCGGGCAGCGGCTGCCGAAAACACCGTGAAGGTTATACGACGGGGACTTCGGTGTTCACGTCCGATACACGGAGAGGAAAAAAAAAGAAAAACGAAAACACCACGGTCGTGGTTCCCTAGTATTCACACACACACACACTAACGACGTCCTGCAATGAGCTCGATCATTGAGAAAATGACGGATCTTTGATAGTGGCATTGAATTCCATCAATCGCGCGCGCAAAAAAGAAGGAAGAAAAAAAAAGGGGGGGGGACTCAATGTCAGTGAGTGTGCGAGGAGAGAGGGGGGAAAAAAACATCCGAGGTGAGCGAACAACGCGTCAAATCACGTTGTGTTTGTGTGTCAGCGGAGCTCCGCCGGACCTGAGCAGAGCAGAGCTCATTACATATGCGCCGCGTTCCAAGCTCGTTCAGTCCAATGGAGGGTCAGAGGCGCGCCGCCGCCGCCGCCGCCGCTTCCTCCCCTGTGTTACAGCGTTAATGGGAGCGCTTTGTCATCTGTGACTCAGTTTGTGCTGTGTGTGCACCCTGAGCTTTAATAAAAGAGAATACAAATGCAGCACAGGCCATCATCATGTATTTGCTCCTCGTGTTGTCAGACAACTCTGGAGAACACAAACGACGCGCTGGAGCAGGCCAGAAAATACATTCATAAAATTATGTAAGGATATTTTTTAATTCTGAACCCTTATGATATTTAAGATCATTTCCCCCAATATCTGCGTGATTCAAGGTCATGAATTGATTAAGCAGTTGCCATTGTTGCCTCACATTCAGATTGTCCCTCGTTCAATTCTTACATGAGATACTAAAGTTCTACAAAGATGTGCATGATTCAAATGTGTCCATTTTCATTTTCTTGTGACATGCTAGCGATCTGTTCAGGACGGACCTTGACTTTGACCACAGTCAGCTCGGACTGACTCCAGAACCATACAATCCTAAGTGCGATAAAGTGACGGATGGAAGTGTGATTCAGCCAAATCGACAAGATAAATAATTTCTGAACCATTCCATCCACCCATTTCCTATAGCACTTTGTCCAACATAAGGTCATGAAGGGCTGGACCCAAATGCACCGAATTTCAGTGATAGCAGGGTACATTCAGATGTACAGGCAGTTTGAGACACAAATTCACTTCAAAGGTGGTTTTTAGACTGTGGGAGGAAGCTAGAATACTATAAGAATAGCCACGTACAAGGAGAACATGCAAACTCCTTATGGAAAGGATTTCAAATCCAGAATATTCCTGATGTGAGGTAAGAGTTCAACTACACCATCGTGCGGCCCCCCTTAAGCCGTTTTAATGCTTAATACACAGAATACACAGTGTAGCCGTACAGTGACCACATCTGATTAAATACGGGCCATGGGGACGTGTTTTCAAATGAATTGAAGCTTCAAAGTGATTTCCCAGAGTTGGACTTAAAGAAAAAAAAAAACATAAGAATATGGCTGGAATCTTTTTCATACCACCAGCATGTTTCCTATTCTCTTGTCGTAGGTGAAGCTTTGAAAACACTGTAGCAACAGGGAATTTTAAAAACATAAACATTTAAAGCGTATAGGCCTAAAGATGTGTAAGAAATGTCGACATATGTTTTCAAGAACTTAATTTTCAAGCGTTTCATTGAAAACCACAGCCTGACACTATCTGATTTAAATTTAAATGTGAAAACCGAGGAAAGAAAGCTTTTAGCTTGCTGCCTTTCCGTTGCCTCCGGTGATCAGTTAAAGATGTACATTGCCAACTGGGATGAACTAAAGCTTCTTCAGACTCCAACTTGGATGAAGAAGCTACAGAAGATGGATGAATATATGGACCCTCCATATGCATGAGTAACAGTGGTCAGTCTACAGTCCGCCCTCGGTCCAGCTTTCAGAGTTACGGTAGTTAATTTGTAATTGCTAATCACGTCAGCAGATTTACAGTCCTATTTATCGGCATGGGAACCTGCTGATTTCTCTCAAGGCGCCAAAGAGCAATTAGATGCAAGTGTGACTCACTGCACCATCTTGTGCTGCAAAGCAGTACTGAGTAATTAGTTCTGAGTTATACAAACTAATACAAAGACATCTTGGAGATGGCATCAAAACTGTAGTTTCTGTTGACTCAGATGTGTTTTGAAGAAAAAAAAAATACAGACTATTTAATTCATTGTAATGCCCTCATGCTGCCAGTTGTGCGTGTCCTTTTAGTTCATTTAGCAATCAGACTGGAAATCTTGGGAACTGTGTGGGGAAGAGACAGCCTTTTTCTTTTCATTTAGTCCATGGCTTTTAATGTTTTATCCACCTTGACTATGCTTCTGTCCAAACAGTGACCACTCATGTTAGTGAACAGAGCTTCCATATAATCTTAATTTGTTGTGCAGCATTGCATATGGTACTTACTGTATGGATTTCACAACTAAACAATGTAAACTACAACTAATAATGTTCAGAAACTAAATGAATACATGTCAGGATTAAGGTGTTTTAATAACAAGGGAACAAACACTGATTATTGTGGCGACACCAGATAAGTCTTATATTCAGCTAAATTGAGTTACTGAGCAAGATCTGGCAAATTTAAATTCCTTAACCAGCTGTATAACTCTCAGTCTGTCCACAGTATATCATATTCCTGTGTGCCGTCCCAGACATAGAGACTTGTAAATATTCAATGGTGTTTCACAGAACAAGATCTCTCTCGCCACTGCTGTCACCATCTGTGAGAGAGGGAAAGAGTAGACGGATGGAAAAAGGGCAGATTTCACCACCATCGCCACATCTTTCACTGACACACAAACTAACAGACCAGAGTGCTGCACAAACCAAACTGTGTCTCTCGGCTTGTCGGTGTACTATTTACGCTTTTTGTCCATCTTCATCTAAAAACACGAACACACAAAACTATGAGTAAATAATGCTGTAATAATTCTATACTGTATTTTAAATACTTCGTTAAATCGAGTCACTGAGTCATCTGGGTTCACCAGTGGTGCTGTGCATTTCCCATAAAAACAACAACAAAACACAGTCATGCCTGATTCACCTCTCCATCTCATTTCTATGCTGACTTTCCCTCCCTCTGACTGACCCCGTCATCTAAACTTCTGCATCCTGCTTACTCTGCTCCCCTGCTGGAGACAAACATGTGCATAGGCAATTTTCTTGCAATTTTCCACCCTTCTGAAAGGCGTATCTGCAAAAATATTTAAATGTGGCCGTATTGTCAAGCAGTGAGATAGCGGCGTGCCTACGGAGACACATATATTCCTCCGCGTTGGAATCTCAGGTTTATTACTGTAACTCTCTCAAGATGGCAGCTGTGTGCTGCGCCATGTTTAAAAATTGTCTTTATGTCACAAAATGATTCCCGTCGTCCTGGGGTTACACCATTTTAGCATCAGAGCCTGGTCTTTATGGCGGAGTGACCCTGAATGCCAGGGGACCGGGGCACCACCAGGTAAACAGCAGGCGCTGGATCAGAAACGCAGTGTGAATGCCCCTGCTGTCCATCGCCAGCCTGCTGCCACTGTTATTACTCAACACCATCTGTACAACACGGTAACCGATCTCCCAGCTATTATCTACCTAGAAACAATGGAGACCTGTACAACCGAGGTCTTGGCATTGAGGAGAGTGGAGGGACGGACGTCTGTCCCAGAGTTTCTGCTGACTTTGTGCAGCCGTCCAGCAGAGTGCATAAACACAGGCAGGTTCAGCTGCAGGCAACTGTGAGGAGTCAATGGTATATATGGACAGTGACAATAATATGGTCCCTGTGGTGCACTCACCCAGGGGTGTTTGTGTTGCTATGTTTAATTAGGTACACTGTTATAGATTATCCCAGTGGGAATTCAATACTGCAGTCAATCATTATAGCTTTTCCCTTTTGATTTGTGTTGTTCCATGTCACATCACATGTAAAGCTACATGTTCGAGCTGAAGCAGGGACGCTCAGGCTCAGTATGGAATTACACGTGATAAACACTGGTTCAACGATTGACCTTATCGGTGACTTCTTTTATAAAATAAAAAGGCCTTAGATGAACAACAGTTATGTAATGTTCTCAGTTTGTTATACAGGTGCATCTCAGTGTTGATAGTCAGGATAGCTTAAGGCATAATATAAAGTTTAGAAGGCATTTCATTTGTTTAATCGTGGTTCAAAATGGTTTTTAAAGATATGGACACAATATCAAATGCACAAATTTAGTGCATCCAGTTTAAAAACATGCACACTTTCTAAGTGTATTTGATCTTTTGGAATTTCAGTGCCACTTTTCATAAAAACCTAATCACCTTTAATTGGCCTTTTACGCAGTAAATAAGTCCATCTGCTGTGTGATCCTGTTTCAGGTCCCCCTCTTCAAAAGCCAACTTTCCTTCACCGGGAATGCTTCCACAAAGGGCCTTCTTTAACCTAACATGCAGCAACAATCGCTTGTAATTTGACGCCAGTCTCATCATCTTGCCAACTGCATCCATGCATGCAGTGTGTTGTGCCTGACATGTTGGCCACACGAGCAAATCCATCACACTGTGACACCAAATGCAAATGCTGTCTAAATAGTGTCTACAGCTGTGAGGAGTTGGAGCTTTTACCTTAAAGTGACTTTAACATGCAGTAATATAATAGGAGGTTGCTGTTAGGACTGGTTGACAGTTCATTACTGTTACTGTAGCATTACTTAGAAGAATGAAAATTGGGGTGTTTTCATAGTTTTCATTGTTAAAGTACTGCTTCTACAAACAGCTTCACTACACAGGCAAATGCATATCATCAGTTGTTTGTTGTTGCTTTTGTTGAGTTCGTTGTATCCATGTTTCACTGTCTATTTCTTCTTGAAGTCAGAATGACACGATGGACTCACAGTGAAGATTAAACAGAACTTCCCATGTTGGATCTGTGTCATTATTGGCTGCTGTATGTGTATAAAAGCGTATCACTGCAAGTCATGAACCATTCCCATGTTCAGACACAGTCCCAACAAAACACAGAAAAGGATTTGCTAACCACTTTGTCCTCCTGTTGCAATTCCATGAGAGCAGGAATGCACCAGAAAGAAAGAGAGAGAGAGAGAGAGCGAGAGAAAAAATTGGGAGACAGATGGGGTGAGGGGGAAAACAGCAGGAAAGAGGGAGAGATACAGAGATTGTGAGTGGCATTAGTAGGTCCTGGTAGCACCGTCACACACTCCAACAGCAAAGGATTGGACAGCATCACATAAAAACACTCATGCTCATGACTCAAATTTAAGCAGTCTAATACTAAAAGCTTTGGCTTATTCTGTGGGGAGGATTTTACGGAGGTTACTTAGGCACCGGAGTGCCACAAGACACAAAAAAACAGACGTCAGGTTTCTTTGTGGGAAGAGAAAAGGAGGAACAGTTCCCTCCAGTGGTGAAACTGAACAACTGTAAGTAACAGTAAACATGAAGACAAAAACCTGCATCTGTGAATCAACACATCAGAGAGAAGAGAATTAGAACAAAGGCCAGCACTGACTCTCCGAGTGGAGTGCATGTTGATAATCTGAAAAACATTAGTTGCCATTAGAGACACTGTTGGCTCAATTCCCAGATTATGATTTCACTGCAACGTTTCATAACCTTGGATTTCAAATTGTAGCGTAGGGAGACATTCGCCCGAGGGCGGGGCACCAGCGTGTGTGTGTGTGTGTGTGTGTGTGTGTGTGTCCTTATAAACGGATAGTACCAAGCATGTGAGCCGGTGTTACCTTATTTGACCGCAGAGACACTCGTCCTCCGCACCGAGCACAGAATTTCGTTTGGCAATATGAACAGAGGTGGCCACAGCCATCGGCAAACTTGGTTTTGTGGCATATCCCGCAGATTGGGGCTTCGCTCTTCTGGTCCTGAGCCTGCTTAGTCTCATCGCCCATCTTCTTGACCTGGTCCTTATACGACTCAAACTGCTGGTGCAACTTCCTGCAAGCCAAGAAGTAAAGGAGAAAAAGTTAGAAAGTGGAAAATCCATTTATTTACACAGGGGCAATTTGAAAACAACATGGGACAATATCAAATTGATTATTTGCAATGCATGACAAAATTAGGTTTTAAAATACTCATATACAGTACCTGAGTGAGCCTGTCACCCAACAAATGCACATAAAGTTTCAATGGGGAGTCAGTTTTTGCAGACAGTACTGGTTTTAGTAACTCAGCTTACCAATGCAACACCACTGCAATAATTATTTATGACAGTGACAGTATCTGACCTGTGCCAAACATTTCTAAAAACAAGATTGAAAACTGTGTGATAACGATTTTATTTATGACAGATATATGTAAAAACCACATTGAAACATTCCAAATGATGAAATCCACAAACTTTCTCCAACAAGGTCAGCATTCTTTTTCAGAAACAGCAATCGTAGTGATTTCAGAAATTACACGTGACGATTCTCATGCACCTCCTGTAATATTCCAAAAATACCCCTCAGGGTTTGTATCTCTCTATTTATGAATAAGCAACAAAAACAACACAATCCATGAGGATTAAGGCTGCAGGCCGACAAACAGCAGTGTCTGTGACTGAGCGCGCGCAGTTCATCACATTATTATTAGTTGGAATAAAAATCGCCTGACTTATTGTTCTTTATCGATAAGACTGCAAACCTCTCAGTGCATAATAGATGGAAATGAAATATCACCACTCAATGTTAGCAGTGACTGTATTTCTAGTGATCAATAGCACGGTAAGCAGCGCAAGCTAATCTGTTTGTCATTAACTTACATTTCAGTTCATGATTAATCTTGATGTGTTTGGTCTCGTGACTCGTTTGGAGGTCGAGACAAGTTGAGCAACGCAACAAACTAAGTGACTTGAAGTAATATGTTAACCTGCATTTAGCTTTTAGCATCTGATTTCATGTAGACGCACATTACCTTGTCATTCTGGACATTTTCTTTATTTGCGTACTGAATCGTTCAGTATGTCTGTAACAATTGAATTCAATCTAAATTTCAAAGCTCAAGAGCAGATCCCAGCTGACTCCGGTGGAATGCAGCTGACTGAAGCAGGATGCAGTCTGGACGGGTCGCCAGTCCATCACAGAGCAGAGACAGTGAGACAAACAACCTGAAGGCCCTCCGAGCACGAGCTTCTCTTAACCTCTTTTAAACCACCCACACCCAATATGCAGGTCTTTTCACTGTGGGAGACTACCAGAGCATTTTAAGGAAAACCCACAAACACGCACGGGGAACATGCAAACTCCTCCCAAACTCCAAACGGATATTCCCACTGTGAAGTGAGTGAGAGTGCCAAACATAACGGCACACAACAGGTTAAAATCCACCTAATTAAGAGTCTATTGAGGTTTTTGTTCCAAAATGTGGTCAACCGTGCTTGCATCTGTTGCATTGCAAAGATATTTCAAAGAATGTAAACATTTTTGTGCATTTCTGTTTTCCTGATGTTAAGGTGACCTTGATTCTAAAACTGACCATCTTGAGAAGTTCATAGTTGAAACTTCACGATTGAGATAAGTTCATCTTTGTGAGCATATCGGTTCATTTCACTGATTTTCAAACCCAGCCTGGTTTTTTTTTAGACCAACAGGCAGATAAATGCACATTCCTGGCAGTGTAGGCTGTCAGCAGCCTCGTTGCCTGAATCAGTGCCTGAATTGCGGCTTGTTTTTCTTTCTCTAAATCACACTTCCACAACACGCCTCTGCTCTCAGCTGACTAAGTGATATCGCCTAAGCTGCGTGCGATATTGAAAGGAAAAGCAGACACCATGACCTCAGAAGTTTCAGAGCTGAGCTCCTCCTTTGAATCCACACCTCTTCTGAAACACAGGGGGTGGGTATCAAATTTGCTTTGCAAGTTTAAGAACAACACTTAATTCCACTTTCTCAGGTTCCCCTGCGTTTAATGAATCATTTGCACCTGTGTTTCTATATCAGGACAGTTGTAAGGTGAGACTGAGAACACTCTAGAGCCATACTGTTAGATAACAGCATCACCAATAGAAACAATTAATATTCCTTTGCTGTTTTAGCAGCAGGTAATCATTGCTGCTGCTGCACGGCAGAGCCCACCTTCCAGGAAGCACGTGTCAGTCTATTGTGTTACTGTTTGTGCCCTATAGATGGCCTCATACCGATACACAACACCTGATCTTGTACAGTAGCCCCTTCGCTCCTAACAAGCCCTGAGAGGCTACTGAAAAAAACCCGGCGTGGACTCTTCACATGCATTTTGTATGACACATGTCAATTGAGCGTCTCCTTGGAAACTAAACACTGGGCTGACTTCATAATATGGCGATTAGAATTGGTTTCGCCCCACATATCCCCTGCAACATTCATTAGCACTTGTGAATTATTGAGCAGCGCTATCCTTTTACCACACACAGCTCTGCGTTTGAGATAAACGTGCTTCCTTCACCCACGACCAGGCCTTTGGAGCCCAAATGTAAACGCCGCGCATGCTGCCACCCCGAGACCCGGACGGTCGCAGGGTTGGAGTCTCTGTGCAACCCCGACATCAGACGGAGTGCCGTGGGCATGCCCCTCGGTGCACCTACTGAAGGATTAAAGGGCTAATTGTGTCACAGCCTTTGTGTGTTTACCAAGCAGAGATTAGCATGTAGCCTTGTTTAACAGATCCCACAAAATCTCATTTTCTGACAAGAGGGCCCGATAAGGCTGATGGAGTAAATGATATGAGCGGTAAAGCCACTTGCTTTCCCTGAAGAGGAGACTGCAAACAATCACACTTTATTCTCACTTAATCTCTCCTTAGATTCATTAAACAAGCTCTCAGTTTTAGCCCATGAAAGACTGTAAGGTCACTTCCAAAATGAATGCCAAACCACCTCTTCCAAAGAAAGTTAAACTCTACGCGAATAACTATTTTAAAGCTGCTACATTCATGTGTCATCACCAACGAATACGTTCATTCTGAACGGCATACAGAGACGAATGAGTTAATGAAGGCCTCACAAACGACGCGACAGGCAAGAAGGAGAAGTACATACATTAAAAGAGTCCCTGAATAAAGCATGATAAAGAAAACTGAACAAACAGGGGGGTAAAGAGGGGATTCGCGTGGCAGCGGGCAGCTGGTACGCAGCCCCCTCCTCCCTCCGCAGGGTTTGCTTCTTCTGTCGAACACGGTCAGATGTAGGTGACGCTGCTGACGAGTAATCATACGCTGCTCATTGTCCCATCTCATGCTAGCGTATCGGAGCTCTCTTACCTCTGGGCCACACCAGAGCGGCTACACACAGCTCGTAACCCGAGCCCCTCTCTTGGACATATGACAGACTCCACATATCAACGGCGAGGCTCAACTACAAGCACCGGACAAGCCTCTGGATTTCTCTGCTGTCACAGACAATCGGAGCTGAATTTTAACCTCTCTGTAAACGTTAATATGTTAACACTGCAAGGTCAACACCTGAAACAACTTCAGGTAATCTAAAATTCAATTATATCAAAGTATCAAACAAGGGACTCCTGGATTCATCTCGCCTTTCAAGGACTCATATTTAGTTTCTCTCACGGTGGGGCAAACTAATATTGGACCAGATTAAGACCAGCATCCACAGACCTGCATACATCACAACAGATCAGCAAGGAAACTACAGTTATTTAATTATTGTCATTTTTAAGCAGGCTTTCAACCAATTAAGAATCTTCCAATCTTGATTTTGATTAAAAAAAAAATAAAATAGGAGAAAAAAAGAGCAGCATCAATGCTCAAAACTTTTTTTTGTTTGGTTTTACCAGCTTTATTTGGCTGTTTTGTAATTGGTGTGTAATGTTCAAGGTAGATAAAATCTAGAGCAGACATGGGAAACTCCCCTTCTTGTTTTATTTGAAAGCTCCTGCATTACTATGTTGGTTGTTGGAGTTTTTGTGCCATTGTTTAGATTCACTGTAATGTTTTTGGCAAATCATTGATCAGAGAGGGTGTCCATAACCATGTTTTAGAATTAATCTGGGAAATCGTCACAGAAAAAAAGGGCTGTGCTCCACAGCATTAGAAACACATCGGACTTGACACACAAGTTGAACAGATTGTTTAATCTGGAAAAAGCTCAGTGTTCCTTTTGACTACTGTTTTAATAATCTTTCCAGTGACTGTGGTATGGACAGGTTTACAAGGTTAAAACAGGCTCTTTATTATCACAATTCATGGATGTGCGCTCCCTGTGTACGCACGTTTCAGGCCTTTGGGATTAGTTGCCATATCTTATGGCTTACTGACACACCGGTTGAAATATTAATAACACTGGTATTACTGACACTCTGACAGTAATCTGACCATAAATCAAATATTCTAAAGTCCACAAATGCTAACATGCCGTCTGCTTTAGACGAGCCCGCCATGAAAAGATGATGCCTTAAGGAACTGAACAGCTTCCAAGACATACGACCAAGTCCAGCTGTCCTGACTCAATTTCAATTTCCAAAGACTGCTAAATGGACAAACGAGAACTCACATAGGCACATAGTTGTGTGGTTGAGTTTTGATAAGTTCGGACTATCATGACTTCTTTTGCCCCGCACATGTCGTCAATACAATAATAAAAGTGAAATCCACCGTGACTCTCCTGCCACACACCTCCAATCTGATAAAAGAGCAAATCTCACCACTTTTTCTCTGTTTTTCCCTCAGCCACATGCACAAACTAGGGTCTTTGCGTTTTTTTTTTTTTTTGCGCAGCCGCTTTCCTCACCATCATGTCTGAGTGTGTGTGTGTCTGCTGGGAGGAGATCAGAGAGGGATCTGTGCTGTTACTTACGGCTCTGGCTCTGGCTCCTTGTCATTTTGGGACTTTTGCTGGGGCTGAAGAACATTATTTACCAGCTCAGTGATCCCACTAAAGGGAAACCACCTGTTCAAATAAGCAAAGTGTGACTGCAACATCGCAATGAGTCATCAAGGGAGAAAAACAATCTGTCCTGGAAAGGGTTTTTGAGGAATCAGGTCAGTTTCTGCGGTGGTGAACAATAGCGGGGACATTCACTATAACCAGAACGAGAGAGAGAGAGAGAGAGAGAGAGAGAGGGGAAAAGGCCGGGACACGGGCAGAGCGGCGATTAGTGGAACACTGACAACCAGACACAGTGTCAGAAATACAGGGAGAAAGATAGAAGAGGATGGAGAGAAGATACAGACAAATCTAAAGAAGAGGGAGAGAGAGAAAAAGCAGGAAAGCTCTGCAGCCAATGGAAATGAGAGCTGCATTAAATGCTCAGCGGAGGGGAACAGAAGTGTATTGACTTGTCGGAGCAGTAAAGGGGTCAGGTTGTCACACCGGTTAGTCCTACAGGTAGATTCAATCCAGAATGCAGCTACAGTACAGTGAAGCGGGACAGGTGCATCTCGTCCACACTCGGAGTCAAACTACGAGGCTGCAAAAGCCAACCAGAGTGCAGATGATACACAGGATGGAGATGGGCAGCCAGTCAGAAATCAGGGACAAGGAGCAAAGGGGTCTGAGGGCCTGGCTTTAAAAGAAGCTGGTAGAAAGGAAAAGCTGTTGTCATTGATGTCATGGAAGTCAGCAGAGTTCAACAATCTAGTCATTCGGTGTTCCTATACCGTAAAATACCGAAAAACTGCTGCAAAATGCATGAATCAAGTTTAGAAACAGCCCTCCATCACATCAATGACATTTTCTTTTTTCTTTTTTTCCCCATGACAAAGAGGAGAAAGCCACATGAAGCACACAGCACCCACTAACAGGAAGAAGTGTCAAAGCCCGGAGCACTCTGGGTAATGCAGTTTACTTACTGTGCCGGCTGAGGCTTTGGTTCTTCTTTGATCCTAAAACATAAAAAATAAAAAAAAAAAGGTGTGCACAAACTCAGTGCATACAGAACAGAAAGATGGAAGAAGAAAAAAAAAACAACCTAAAAGACACAACAAACTGGCAATGGTGTTGACATTAAACAAAACTCCAACATTAATACTCAGAATGATGCAAATGATGGAGATGACAACAGGCAGCAAGGTAAAAAAAATGGCAGTGAGGATAACTTTATGGATGAGACATGAGATAAGTATGACGGCTTCAATTAAAAACAAAACAATAGCTTCATGTGGGAAACGCAAGAGCAAGAGGCTGCATCGAGATGCAAATGTACCTTTAGGGTGAAGTTTAACAGCTAAAAGAAGGAGATCTAAGAGAAGCGAAAATCAACCAATCAGCTGAGAAGGAGAGACAAACCTTCACAAAGATAACTGGGAAACAGAGCAGTCCAGTAGAGTGCCATTCAGATTTCAGACACTGCTGAATCACAGCAACAGGAATACTTTATAAAATTTACACCAGGAGTTTTCAAAGTGTGAGAGGATTTTCATCCCTTCACATCCCTCCAGTCACTCAACTCTCACACCACACACACTAGTCTCACACCCAGAAGTCATTACTGGTTGAATAGGGGTTTCTTGACAGTTTTGGTTTGTTTGTTATGATTTATGGGCAATATATGACTCTTCCAGTCAGATCCTTTCAATCTGAAATATAACTCGTCTTTGCATCCTATCTGAAACCGGCTCTGAACATGACGTAACTTCAGCGGGTGATCGTCAGCTAAAGAAAACCTGGGATGGAAAATGGATGCATTTATTTTGAAATCTGGGGACATTTACATTGTGTGGTTGATAAAATGTATGGCTGTGAGAGAAAGGGAGAAAAGGCATTTTTTGGAACCTGTGAAATGTTGAAGTTTTGCGCCTCTCATTTATGTAGGGATTTTAAATTTGGCTGATTACTTCATGGCTTTCACTGCATATGCATATTTCATCACAACAAATGAATGTCGTTAAAAATGTTTTGGAAAATCTCCAACAACTGCAATATTACAGTCTTTGGACAAAGAAATATTTGCCCCCTGTTCCTTTTGTTAAGTCTAATCGGATCTCTGTATGTCATCATTTGATGAAGATTTTTCCTCCAGCTATATCTAAGCATCGAAGCAACGTGAAGAGGATGTGTGTAACAACTGAACTCCGGTCTATAAATCGTCAAAAAGCAGAAATCTTTCACTTTCCCTTTAGCAACATGCTGTATCAGATACAATCATCCTTCTCAATTACCAAAAAGAGGCCGGAACCTAAAAGCAGAGCGTTACACCTGGCGTCTGCAGCATCGCACAACATGCAAAGCCTCCACTTTAACCGCATACACACATCTACCCAGAAGAACCGAGGAAAACACACACGCAGCAGAACATGAGGGTTTCGCATCTGCTGCTCAAGTCAGCCGCTCATTCCTGGTTTCAGAACAAATTTCACTTCAAGCAAAACAGACGCAGGTTGCAGCTCGGAGTCACGCGTCAGAGCTTCACACACCTGATCAGCACTGATTCTGAGCACGTAACCAGCTGTTGACAGCTTTATATAGCTGTGTGAGACAAAATGTGTCACTTAGATTTTGCTTGATATTATTTAATGCCTGGAAGCATAAACTAATGTTAACACGTCAGATTTTTACATCAGTCAATAAATACATGAGCTTCGTCGTCACTATTTAATGTGTTTGTCTCAGGCAATAGTTGGGATGATTTCTATGACCTTTATGTGCCACCAAATTATCACTTTTTGTCATTTAAATTGCATTGAAAGTGCTCCACAGGCTGTTTTTCACACTGTATGATATTAAAACTTCCCACTGAAAGTGTGTCATAGCGACAAGGGCCAGCGATGAAGATTGTTTGACACAGTTTAATAAAAGTATCTGGTTTGTTTTATGTAATTTCTGATGAGACTCAGACATATTTATTTAAAAAGAAAGACTGGAAAGGGCAACTCCTTTAACCACTTAAACATCCTAGTTTTTGATGCTTAAAGTAAATATATAGTGACACACATGAATTCTAGAGTAAATACACGCATAGATTTATATTTTGCAGTGAAGCCAGGTTAAAGAAAAATGTTTTTACTTTTTTGTTTTTTTATCTTTAGAATACATTTTGAACAAAAAAAAAAATTCAATAAAGTTAGTTTAAAATCAACAAGAAAACCAACTATTTTAACTAAATACACCCAGTTTGGATCACTGCTCTTCAACTTTTATCCAACAGCCAAAAACAATTAAGTGACAAAATTCATAAGAAAACTCATGCTGTGCTCTTTAAATCGATGTCCGCTGTATTGAACTCCGACATATCCAGCCTATACTCCTCAGCATCCTGCTCAAAGCGTCAGAACACAGAAAAGCAGCCTGCCGGTAGTCTAGCTCAGAAAGAGTTCAGCTCAAGAAATCTGTCTGTCTGATCTGTGTCAGAGGGGTGACAGAACACACGAGAGAAGATATAGTCCTATGTACCCATCAGTCTCGCTGCTCTGTTTTCCAATGAGCCAGTCCATATTTATCCTCTCGCTGTGTTCTCCCGATGACCTGCAGCGCCGTTCTTTATTGATCCCATCAGCCCCGTCTCTGTGGTCGCATTACAAGCCTCATATTTATCTGATGGAGCCTGCTGCCTGCTCGCCTGCCTGCCTGGACGGCTGCCGGGCAGAGTGTGTGCGTTTGTGTGCCTGTCTATGCATTTGTGAGTGTGTGTGTGTGTGTGTGTGTGTGTGTGTGTGTGTGTGTGTGTGTGTGTGCCCGTATGCGCATGTCCTGCTGTGTGTGTACTGTACCCTTGTGTGAATGAGCGCAGTGTATTATTTGACATGGGGGCCGTAAAATGAGTGAGTGTAAAATGTCACAAGTGACGTATTTAGTGTCCTGGCTGCTGCTGCTGAGGAAGAGGAGGAGGAGGAGGAGGAGGAGGAGGAGGAGGCCCCTGTGGGGCAGATCAACTATTTTTTCTTTTTATCTCTTCAACCTGTGCTCTGCATCCTGTGGATGCACACAGGAGAAAACACTCACGTGCAGCAGCTGAGTTAAGAATAGCTTTGCGGGTTTTTTTGGGGGGAGTTTATAGTTTGAAGCAGTCACATTCTGCAGTTATTTTTGGTCTCTTATGCTGCTCTGTGTTTTGGTTTCCTCCTACTCTGCGTCAGCGGCGTTGAGCTCGCGCTGGATGATGACTGGTGCTACACTGCTCTCTAGTGGACAGCCGTGCTGCAATAAGAGTTACTGGAGCAGGAGGTCAGCAACCTTCCTCAGACCAAAAGGTATTTTATGCACAACTGAGTCACAAAAAGGGTTGCTGCAAACTTACAGTTCACTTCTAGTTAAAACTTTGATTAATATATTTACTAACTGTATTTCTGAGAAGGCGACATTGATCATGTAATAATAATACGTTTTATTTATCAGCGCAGTTCAAGACACCCAAGGTCATTGTGCAATGAACAAAAGACAGTTAAACAAGTGAAAAAAATGTTTGCTTTTGCTTGAACTGTGGTCTAAACTAGTTCCCAGATACAACACAATGGGAATTATTTGCATTTATTGAGCTCTCACTTTAAGATGAAATTAATGACATGTTGTTCAGAGAGAAGCTCCATGGATTTTTAAATATAACTGCATTGAAGTTATTGATTTTCCATGTTGGTCAGCACTTTATTTTTGTGTTAATCATTTAAGTTTAACTTCACATTGAATCTTATGGGGGGGGATTTTTTGAGGGAGGAGACATTAACACATACATTAGATTATTTTTAACATTCTGACATAGATCATTCAGTCATAGATTTCAGTGACTAAGAACAAAATTGTGTGACGTTGCGTCTGAAATTACCCATGTATCACTTCTGTACAAACTTTAAAGACACATTTTGAAAGTCAATCCCTCACATTTTCAAATCCTGTTTGTACTGACTGCTATTTTTAAAACATGCCCTGTGGGTTACTCACAAGGTCCCTGCGGACCGCCATGTGCCTTCAGGCACCAGGTCGGCTGCCCCTGCACTAGAAAATACACAGTGAGTTGATTTGGATGTGGTTTCTGTGTCACAGACGCAGAGAATCAAGATGCATGACAAAACGGGGCTTTGAAAACTGTCCTAAGAAAAACATCACAGTATTTAAGCTGATAGTTCCATCGATAAGAAACCACTGGCATAGGTTTCAGTATTTGTGCAGCACCACACTGGATTTGAAATGAATCACATTGTGCTTTCAGCTCAGACTTTCAGACAAATTTCCAAGGTTGTTGCATCCAAATCAGCTGATCAGTGTCAGAGTTAAAAAAAACATCTTATAAATACCCTCCACCTATTTTTGACTTTTGAAGAAGTCCCGATTATTTGAGCATAGTATATTAAAGGCCAGCACAACCATCAAATATGCAGACCCATCACGAATAGCTGTTCTTTCAGCTGACTGGCATTCTGATTGCTGGCTCAGTGAAGAACAGTGAAACTGAGCCCTTCAAAAAGCAGCAGCATCGCATTTTCTCCAAATAAGGCCTTGGATGAAAACTGTGTTACAGCTCTGTTGTCAGTGCTATCTCATTCACATTTAGCTCTTATTTATGTGAGATATTTTTTTTTTTATATTCCAGTTTTTTTTTTTTTTATTTTATTTTACAAAACAGGAAACCAGTGGTGAGTGCAACTGGAGCACTTCAGAGAATAAACAAAAAAAAAAAAGAGAATACATGGTAAATTTATTTACCATAAATAAGTACAATTTACTTAATTGTTTTAGTATGTGAGCAGTCTCAACACCAATTACATACACCCACACACACACACACACACCATCCAAGACAAACGCCATGCATCCCCAACTATTGGGAGGAACTGCAGTGTAACGCCAAAGGACACTTTGACACACAAGGTGCTTGATGGGAATCAAACTGCCAATCTTGGGATTCAAGAACACCCACTCTACCAACACATCCTGAATAAGCAAACAACACAACGACAGATTAAAATAGTTAAGGAAAGTGCCGTTTGCATGGAAGCTGGTCCTACTGTACAAGCAACAGAAAGCTGCGAGGAGAACCTGAGCAGTTTATGGAGATACCGGTGATTTCATTACTACAGACCATCTGAAGAGAAGAGAGGGACAGAAAAGGACAGGAAACAAAAACGAACTGCTAAAAGATGCTCAAACACCCAAAACACTCATTTTTATTGCAAATCCTTCAAAAGGACACCACAACTCAAGACTCTTTCGGCACTTACTACAGTGATGTTTTACACCTCTAATAATTCTTTTACGTCAGAGTCAATGTTTTGACACAGCTTCTCCGGGAGCAGCTGGGTTTTCACCTTAGATATTATTTGCTGGGATCCAAAAATAAAGGAATAACATCAAGTGCTAGTTAGATGTTCCTATTTTAAAATAGCTCGCGTGAAACTGTCACACTCAGTCTCACACTTCAGATCATCTGATTATTTTGACTTCATTATGCTCACGACGAATTATTAGTTCTACTTTCCAACTTCAGTGATTTATCTCATATCACATATATGAGCTGACAGGTGGTTGAAGGGAAGGTACATCCATGAGGGAATGCCAGTTCATCAATGCAGACGGTCAAATGTGGGAACAACTTTGGAGTTACTGCAAATCGGAGAAAACCCAGATGAAATAGCAAGTTGGGGAGCTTCAGGGACAGTGAAGCGGCAGATACGTGGTGTGAGACTGGAGAGGAAAGATGAGGAAAACTTCGGCAGTTCAGAAACTTATCTGTGTCTTCATGGGAAAGGGTCAGACTCCCAGGCTGTGTTCAGAGCTACCACATCTCCTTGCTTCCACGGCTCAACCAGAGTCAACAATCAGTTCACACATCATCCAGCTGTTTCTTGGCTATAATCTCTCCTGTTCTGCTCTTTGCTCAGTTTTTGTCCTTTGAAAGGCATCAAGTATACTGTTGGTTTTTCTTTTTCAGACTCTCACTCCTCACGTGTTATCTGTGCCAGGTGTGCCTCATTTAGGCTCCTCCCTCAGTCTCACCACATGTTCCCCTCTCCTCACCTCCTATCAGCTCTTGTCCTAAGCCCTGCAACTTCGATGAATCGACCCTGTTTCTGCATGTACTTTCACCTAATTTAGAGTCTTTGCACTCCTTCGGAGTGCAGGACAGGCTGAAGCTCTGTCCCAGCAGAGACCCCACAATGAAATTCTACAAACCCCCAGACTGTTTCCTTAAATGTTAGTGAGATGTGTCTTCATCTTGGCATCTAGACTAAAGGATAAAATGTGTGATTAGAGGATCTCGTGGCTCAGCAGTGATCCTGCAGCCCCTCTGAGTCCACTACTGACGGAGTGATAATTGGATCATAAGGGAGTAATCTGGCTCAGTGGGTAAATACCAACTACATTAACACCATCCCTGCTGGTCAGTACTGCCAGGAGACGAGGATACCGTCTGACTGAAGCCACGCAGACGCAAGTGACCGAGGGGCGACTCTCACGGGAGGCCGGACGTCTGCTTGCTTTTTAGATACGATACAATTTCACGTTGGTGCAGTGTATATCATGTGAGGTCCGTTAGAAGGAGAACAGCTGTGAAAACCCACCAGCGTGCAGACAGCAGCACTAACAAAGGTAAACTAACACGAACTCTGGATACGAGCTAATGCTCATGTTACTTACAGTTGCACATCTTTTATGTTGCTTGAAGGAGGGCTGAGTTAGTTTAATAATTTAGTGGAGCTACTCCAAATTGAGCAGAACAGCTTTAAATAGTGCTCACACCTGTTAGCAAGATGAAAGATGTTTGCAAGAAAAAAAAAACACTACCACTTAAAAATCCGGCTGAAAGTGTAAAATCCGCCACAAGAGTGTGTCGCTGCACCTCAGCCTGCTGAAGTAAGAGAAATCAACATGCAGACTCTGACAATGTCGACAGTATCCCTGCCGGCTGTATTAAACAGAAATCCCCAACTGTACTACCTCTACTGTACATTACCAGCAAATCTCCAAGAAAAGGAGAGCGCGCACTAAAAATAGCAGCTCGTTTAAAGGCAGACGATTAGGTCTGCAGACACCTGTTCATTCTCCCTCTTCAATAAATGCCAGGAGAAGTGCTACTTCTCCACCTCGGAGAGGATTAGGGGCAGGGGATAGAGTGCTGATAACTTCCTCTGGCACGGGGCGCTGGCACAGTGTGATAGGCCGGGGCAGGAGGGACGGTGAGAGGGCACACACCTCGGTGTGGAGGGGGCTGGCTGGTTACCGCAGCTGGGCCTTAGAAAGCACCGATAGGATTGAATCCACGGGGCGCGCTCATCAGAATAGGCAATCTAACAGCAAGCAAGCCAGACCTCCTGACCAAGAACTAATACTCAGATTGTCAAACAGGACTTGGCAAGAGCAGTTTTTTCTTTCTTTCTTTTTTTTTCCTGAGCAACGGGGAAGTGGCTAATCTGCTGCCAAATATAACTAAAATCCATCTGTTTCCTTAGATTACCTGCCAGGATTCAATTGAGCTGCTCCATATCTTCCCTTCTGTGAGATTTCCAAGTGGCAAAGAGTCAGCTAATCACCCAGCAGCCCACACATTCACAAGTGTATTTCCATGCAAGAGCTTACAG
This sequence comes from Salarias fasciatus, assembly GCF_902148845.1. Classification (NCBI taxonomy): domain Eukaryota; kingdom Metazoa; phylum Chordata; class Actinopteri; order Blenniiformes; family Blenniidae; genus Salarias; species Salarias fasciatus. The sequence goes on from NC_043755.1 coordinate 18,488,312, forward strand.
GAAACATATGTACAATATTCACTTTCGCGCGGCCATTTTATCATTCATTGGAACATGTGGCAGTGATATGAGCACTGTTTAGTCAGTGGTGGTGATACATCATGTTTGCCTTCTTGCACATATGTACTTGTTTGCACTGGTGAAGGTGTGCGCACCAACGTGTTCCGCTCCGGGCGCGATCCCTCGGCCGCTTCTCCTGTCAGCCCGCTTTATTCGTCTTGACACAGATAGGTTTTATTATGTCAGCCATCAGCACTTTCTTGGCAGCTGACATTGTCCCACGCCAACGTCACGGGCCCTACCGAGAGCGGCTCAACAGCTCCAGCGGGAATATTCTAGAAACTCAACCTCACAGCGGCTGGGTCGCCACCCCGTGCACTGACCCAATCGCAAGGAAAGCACAGCTGAACGTGGTTCGGTCTGTCTGCGTGTACAATGCCAGAAAGTACTTCCAGCTTTCTGATTGGCCAAAGCCAAGTTTTGAGGTTTTTCTGCTGACGAGCTGGAAAAGAAAAAGCTCCATCAGCTAATGTCCTCGATTCATTTAAACTAGAAACCTGAGTGTAAAGTTGCACTGTGCACTGCTAACATTAACTATCCATCCATGTTTTATGCCATTTTATTCAACTCAGTTTTGAGATGTGTTGGAGCCAATCCCAGCTGATTTCAGGTGAAGGCACGATACAGTCTAGACAGGTTCACATTCATACCCAGAGAAGTCCTTCATATATATCCTGTATATCCTATATATCCATTTGAAAATGTAAAAATCAGATAAAGCACCACAACATTGCTCCACCAACCCACACCCAGAGGCTCAAAGACATCATGTCCTGTCTGACTGATGAAAAAAAAAATCATTTACTTCACAAATCATACATGCAATATAAGAGAGTTTGTGGATCATTCTTACAGTACTTCCAGGCCCCCAAACTGAGCTTAAACACATCACAACTTAAACCACATTAACCAGAACACAAAAACACTTCATTTTTTCTAACTCTCCCTTTCATATCAACTTCATCCGCACCTTACAACAGAGCTCAACAACAAACTTGATGCATTGCTGTGGTAGTCATACCCTGGACTGTCATAGGTTCCTTTTCTCTTTTTGCACTTCACTGACCTTTACTTGACATAAAGCCTGACATCCATCTTGTGACAGTAATAATTTTTGCACCCTTTGTCAAAATATTAACAAATTCCAAATGCATGCAATAATTCCTCTTTTGAGTACTTTTTGGAAAATAACACATTATACTGTGATATCCTACAGTATTTAAGGAAATTTAGGCATTTCTCGATCTGATTTACTTCAGTTTCACACATCAACAGATTTTATGATGTAAATGGTATTTCAATGAGTGCACCATGAAGGGTTAACAGGCTGTTACTCCGACATTCACTCAACTCTTGAGAGACACAGGTTTGTTGGTTATACCTCTTTTCTGATGCTTCATCAAGGAACAAGGTCTGAACACTTAAAAACACTTGATCAGGTTCATCAGTACATGTTGTAATTTTAATGACAAGAACACACATTTAACTCTGCTTCAATTGAACCTCTGTGTTCGTTCAGTGTTGTCTGTGACAGGATATGTCAGTTCTGATGGCGAGAATTAAAAATAACTCAAAATCGTGATTATTCCGTTTATAAATGGCACAATTCAAAACTCTGCACAAACTCCCATCAGTCGCTTCTTCAATCAGACTGAAAAAGCTCCCCAGGATGTTGTTGTTCCTGGATGGGAGCTGTAGGTGGGCTGCACTGAAACTGCAGTCAGCTGTCTGTGTCTCACTGAGGGCTTTAATAATAGCCCAGCCATGGCTAACAATAGCGAGGTAATAGATACTCTGCCTATTGTTGGCCAAGCCTGCTCTATTCCTTCCTGTCCCAATTCATCCCAACAGCACGTCACTATTAGCTTGCTTAACTAAACTGTATGCGGCGCACCCGGGCAGATGAGGGCAATCTGATATCACCCCACCTGCACACAGGTAACACCCAGCATGCTGCTGAAATATTGCCGCAGATGCCACGTAATGCTGCACACCTTGGATTGTTGGTGTCGGTTACCTCGAGTCATCGTATACCGCACAGGCCAGATATAGCACCAGCGTGAGGACGGGCACATTCGTCCCAATCAACAGATGTGAGCACAATACTGTACGAGTTAAATTAACTTGAACTTGATGGCTCTGGACATCTGTCTGCTGGTGGAGAGATCTGTTTCACTGTGGCTGTTGGAAAGTCCTAAATCACAGGATTCCCTTGCATTAGTCGCCTCTCTGCACAGATTTAAAACCGGCCGGCCAACAAACCGTCCAAGCAGCCGCCCCCTCGGAGATAAGGCGGCCGGATTCTGCTCGACGTCTGCAGCGAGCGCCTCCCTCCCACCCCCGTGGCCTCGTGCCTGGTGGCTTTAAATGCCTGCCCTTAGATATTACTTCAAATGATCGCATTTACGTTTCACAAAGGAGGATTTCCACGTGTCCGCAGCACGACGCTCCTCCCCCGCTCTCTCCCTCCCCTCTGCGGTTCAACCGCCACGCATCCAGGCCATCACAGCCATCACCATGGCGATGGCAGCAGTATCTCAGTGGGACGAGTGATATTAAGGGATTAGAGGGAGATCCTCCATCAGACTTCGGTCGAGGAGCACGATCCCAGGATCACACCATCGGCCCTCTGTGTCTCCCTCCTGATCAGCGTCAGATGATGGGGATGAAAAAAGGCCTCTTTCGCTCCCACGTTCACTGTGGCGCATGCAAGACTACACAAGCCCAGCAACCCGTGATGCACACGCACACAGATACTGAATCTCTAGAATAATACATTTAAAGCTCCCGCAAAGCCACCTTCAGCCCTAGGCAGAGTGAGCAGCAGTCTATATGTTGTACAGTATGTCCTAGTGGGGGATACACAGTAGTGCCTGTGTGTAGTGCTCAAACAGTGGGCTTATATAAGGGCCAAGGCTGCATTAGTGACGTCACGGCAGCGGCTGCTCTTTATCCTCCCTTATTTATGTCAGTCGGCTGCTTCTGTAATCTACCTACAGCGCAGCAGCATCTGCAGCCCCTACTGTACACGTACAGCAGTGTAATTCTGCTAAACATCTGACCTGATGATCCCTGCTGGGAAAAAAAACAATAACCTTTTGAGAGTGAGAAGAGCGAATTACGATGCCACATGGGAGCAACGCGAAGGAAAGCAGGGGAAAATAATAAGGCACTCAAGAGCATTTAAAGAGAATATTTTTACTGTGAGCGTACAATATGCATGGAATAATATTTAAAGAAAAAGAGCCCACCAGAATCACTACTCCAATTATTATGTAATAAATTCTACTGCCTGTCTAGTTGTGGGGCCTCTGCGAAGCCAGTGTGTGTGTCTTTCACAGGGCTTACTACCTGTTTGTGTGTGTGGTAGACAAATACAGGGCGGCCGCGTTTGTTTATAGATAGAAAGCGCTGGATGGGGTTGAGTTTTGGGTCACACAAAGGCGCATTTGAAGGACCGGCTCGGCAGCACGCACGTGGTTGAGTCACCAGCTTGCACCTGCTTCAACCAGCTGAGTCTTGAATGAGCAGAACACAGACAGACACACAAACACACACACACTCATGCACGCACACACACACACACACACACACACACACACACACACACACACACACACACACGGGACGGGAAGGACAGATTAGAGCGTCCTGTGTAAACTACCGCCTGTAAATTTATCAGCTCACACACAGAGGAAAGCATCTGGGGCGAGGCAGATTCACCAGTCATGGTTCAATTGTACTTTTTTTTTTTTTAAATCCAGTCTTTCATTATTTTACATGCTTTTCTTTCAGGTTCACACAAAATGCAGGATCTAAATCTGGATCTGAATTCTTAACCAGGAGTGTGTCTTTTCTCTGCCTCTTTATTTAGCTCTACAACAATAAAATGATGGCGTTTGGAGCATCCACGTTTTAATAACAAATACTATTTAGATTCAACTTAAAATACATGGGTTTATGGTCTATGTTAAGTCTGGGTTGACAGATTGTTGACAGATTTGTTCAAATGTTACAACTCAATATGATGAGTGCACGGATAGCTGACGGCTAATAACTGCAACCTGCTAACTGTCACTAAACAAAGTTTAAACTTTGAAACTACAAATTATTTATGGGCAATTAAAACTATTCTGATGAATCACAATAAGTCAAATATGCTGCTGTCCTTAAAGGTGCAGGAATGGGACCTAAAGCCTAAAAATAAGTTGCATTTCTTACCTTTCTAACAATACCCTTCATGTTTTGACTGGTTTCAGTATAAAACAAACTTAAAATATTTAAAAAATGTTAGCCTACTGCAGTGGATGAGTCAGAAAACACTAATCATAATGTCTAAAGTGTTTTCAAGTCCTAAATGTCAGAAAACAGTCACTGACAAGTTGTTAAATAAGACTACAGAGACTCTTCGGAACATCGACACAACAAACACAGACCAGTCTGCCTTCACAGCCTCAGTGGATTCATGTAGTTCAACTGTTTGAGATTTTAAATTACGCTTTAATGCTTTTACCTTTTCACAGCCACGTCTCACTGCTCTTATTCTGCATTTGTCACAAAGTTCGCGTCCATTGATGCAAAGCACTCGGAACTGCTGTAAATGAAACCAGGGTCGGGGTCTGTGTCTCACTGGTCAATGTGGATCTTTTTGCCTTCCTGTCTGTGTTTCCTGGATGTCTAAACGGCTGCAGGCCTCGCTGCCTGGCCACTTGCGGGCCACAGCTGAAAGCCGAGTATTTCCACTATAAATAGTCCGGCTCCCAGCGTGGGGGTTCTCACTCTTTGAACGCGGCCAGCTTGAGATGACCTGATGCCACGCTTCACCTTTACCAGCCCACCGCTCATCAGACCTGTAACAGACGCTCTCTCTCTCTCCATCCAGGTAGAGGAAGTGCACTCCTGCTTTCGCTCCCTGTCCGTCACACAAATGTGCAACTCCGTCCTTAAATGGTACCGAATTCCTGGACCTGTGCATCATAAAACACAGCTGAGATCCATACCGATCCATTTACAGATTAAAAAAATCAGCAGCAAATAGTTAGTGTGCGAGTCTGCGTCATCCGGTGACCAGGAGTGTGTGATCAATTTATCTCAAGTGTATCCTCACAACGCGGTGTGGTATTGAGGGATACATTTAACATCAACACTTCCAGCTATTGTACGGCTGGCTCGTGTTCCTCAGAAGCACCAGGCATACCTCCGAGGGTCAAACGCAGTATATCTTCTCTACATTGACCGTGTAAGGGTGGATGGAGACGGGGGATGGGCAATAAAAGTGATGAAGTGTCCCCCTCTCCGTGGCTTTCACTATCATGATTCTACTCTCTTTGCTCTTATTTGGCTGAGGCTCTTGTCCTACTTTCTTTTTAAATTGCTCTTTGTCTATTTTTTTTAACCAAGGAACTATTCATTCATATCCATATTTCTTTTTTTTTTTTTTTATAGTGTTGTTCTCACTGAAGCCAATCCTGCACAGCATGCTGGGAGGCATATGTGACAACTGGCCAGATGTTGGAGAAGTGGGGTTGCAGTTGGCTTCCATTCATATGCAAGCAAACAGTGCCCACAGTTGGTCAAGTTAATGTGACACTTCTTATGATTCTTCCATTGTAACGGGAAATTGGTAAAGAGAGTTAATCATCGAAGAATGTGAAAATTGCTTGAGGCTTTCTTGACAAATAATTTAACAAAGTGGAAAGGAGCCGTCCTTCCCTCGTATGTAACAATGTATTATACATCACTTGCATTAGATCCAGCAACCTTTTCCTTCCACTAAAACGTTTTCCTATTGTCATGTTTTGCCAAGGGCATTTGAAATTACACAGCCAGTAGCAGGAAAATCCCTTCAAACTTTGCTTGAGGGATAAGAGCCCAGAAGAGAATAAAACCCATGCTGACGAATGCAGATGTTATTTAGAACAAAGCCCGGAGAGACAATGGGAGCCGGCGCTGTGCTGTGCTATGAAGGAGAACAGCGGGCTGTGGGAGATGGCAGGCTGATTGCGCCGTCAATGCGGACTGAGGCTTGTCATATCAGCAACAAGACTTGATAGCATCGCAGACGTCAATGTCTCTCCTCTCATTTTCTGTCTGATGTTCTCTTCTCCTTTCCTGTCCTCTCTCCTCTCCCCTCGCCCCCCTTGTCCATTCTCATTTCCGCTCTTCCTATGCTAACCTGTCTAGTACTTTCTTCTCCCTTTGCCCTTTCCTCCCCTCCTTTAACCCTCCCCAGTGTATCCCCCACGTATCCTCTCTCTTCCTTTTTAAGTCTTGTTTGAGCCTGAACGGAAACATGGCCCCATGTTTTTGCTCGGCACGTCATGCAATTTCTTTCAACGGATTTGAAAAGTGGTGCATTGAGCAAGCAGAGCAGGATGCTCAGAAGCAGGCTGCAACACAGGATATGACTACCTTTAGAGGCACCATGTTCCTGGATGTGAGTTCCCAGATGTTAAAACATCCCCACAGTAATTCAAATGGATAATCCATTCTGTTTGTTCACAACTATTTTGTGAACGAAGTCATGAATACTCTCCTGACATTGTTTAAGTTTCTGTTTCCTTCATCTATCAGGATGTGGACTGTGGTTCTGTATCTGGCACCAAAAAAATAAATAAATAAATAAAAAATGACACCTCATAATTTGAATTTGAACAAGTGTCCTAAGTTTACAGCTTTGTTTTTCTGCATAAAAAGTGCATACATCTATTACTTATCCTCTTTACATCATGTTTTCAACATTACTGGACTGGTTGAACTCTCACCAGCTGCGCCGTTCTCTCTAAAAACACATCAAACAAGCTACACCGCACAACACTTTCTGAACACCAGTGACAAACAGGACAGTATCTATGTCTTAAACCTGAATTTAACACACTGCGCTTTTCAATGTGTGTCACTATTCGCTTATGTGTAAGATACATTATTCATTTAACTGTGCAAAACTAACATCATATTTTGTATAAGCGCAGTCACCAACATTTTCTTGTCAAAATGTAAATAATGTCACTGTTGTCATCTTCTTCATATACTTACTGTTTTTATTGTGATTCACATTTATTACTTAGGGTTCATATTCTTTTCTTTTGCTATTCTATTATTACTATGCACTTGCTGCTGCAACAATGCAAATTTCATTGCTGGACAAAAAAGGATTCAGTTATCTTATCTTATCTTATCTTATCTTATCTTATCTTATCTTATCTTATCCAAAAAAATTTCTTGGAAGCCGATGTGAGCTAAATTTGAGTATTGGGACTTTCTTGAAGAAACTTTTTGGTGCATCTTGTCCTAACTTTAAAAAAGCCAATTTATTTTAACTACCCTAATTCAAAGATATGTCTCAACAGATCTAAATGAATTGAATGCTACCTTGCCAGTATTTATCCTCCTCTGCACTGGACTGGATATTAATCGCTTCCTTTGTTGGCAGGGTTGTCCGGTTTAAGCCAGAGGAGTGTTGGGTTGGACAAATGTGTGAAGATCAGAATGAGCTCGCCAGGCGAAGCGGAGAACAAAATATTGCTGTTATTAAAAGGAAACGTGAATGAATTAATATCATGTCTGGTAACATCAAGTGTAATTTGACACTTTCAAACATTTGCTGTCAGACCTGTTTTTCCAGACAAGCTTGTTGCTCTGTGTTTCATACAGGACATCAAGTCAGAGAATGATGAGATATGAAAGAGCACGCTGTTAATCTTGATATTTTATAGGATGTTATAACCGCATGTAAAAACTATGTAAGTGTCCTTCAAATAAGATTAGTGCACTGAAGTTAAATATGTAGTAGAGGTTGCTTTCATTCAGGCACTTTCAGGTAGCTGCGGAGGCTGTTGTCTGAAGGTGTCTGAATGGAAGTGTTGAAAGCACTAAAAGATAAATGCACAAGTAGAAGAAAGCCCTTGCAGATGCATATCTAAAAGGCAATCGCACAATTTCAACAGGTAAATGGCTGACTCGAAAAAGGTAAATAGTCAGAAACCGGTATAGTACGATTTTACAACCATGGCAGCGAAGCTTTTGAGCCACGTGTAAGTACATTAATTTATACTGTACTGTATTGTATATCATTCTCGCAGTGGCAGTAATGTTCTAACCAGATTCCTCGTCCAACTGAGCCAAAGTGCTCAACAGCATGCCAGGCGTCCATAACCAAAGCACATTGTTACTTTAATTAGCTTGATGATGTATTCATTTGGCGTGTGTTCTGCTTTACAGAGTCAAGACAACATCCTTTCTCTTCCACTTTCTATCTCTCTCTTCCTCTTCCTCGTTCTGCCTTGGGGAAAGTGATGGGGGATGGGAGACTCTGGAACACTCATGACAGAATCTGCTCTTTGCATGGAAAGGCGAGTGAGCATGGGTGAGTGAGCTGAGGGAGCAAGAGAAAGGCAGAGAGAGAGAGGGTGTGTGTGTGAGTGTGTGTGTGTGTACTGTATATTGTCCAGTGGGAAGCTTCTGAGCATTGCATCGCCTCATTTCACAACCATAGGTCTCCTGCTGTCTTTTTCTTTTTTTTCTTTTTCAAATTCAAATCTGCTTTATTGGCATCGACAGAAATAACACTGCTGGCAAAGCAAACTTCACTTTTTTTTTTTTTTTTTTTTTTTTTCTTTAAGGACGATCCATTCATTCAAGAGGTAAACTGGAATGAGTCATTGTAAACACAAAACATTAGACAGATACAATCAAAACTGTGATAGGACTGTCTGCATATGACTCTGAACTTCTAGAAAACTGAGTGTAACTTTTGGGAACAATCCCAGCTTTGTGTATGTCTTTTTTTTTTTTTTTGTATTTTAGCTTTCATTCTGGGAAAATAAAAACACAATTATTTATAGTCTGCACTGCTGTCCAGACTTTGAATTATCTCTGCACATGTAACAAACTCCCCTGTGCATTTCCCTGACTTACACACACAAAGTCTGTATTTATCTCGTTTTCTTTTGAACTTTTCATCACGTCAGCAACCCACCCCGATTGAAAATGTTCGGTTTCAACTCCTGTACGTTCAACAGTATTATACCAGCGCTTTTCTCTCATAAGGGTTGAGACCCTGTAGCCTCAGGGGACACAGGGCCTCTCTATAGCTCTGACCCCAGCTGGTACACTGAGCTCGCTTCAGCACTATCACATGAATGATCAGGACCAGTTAAGGGAGAGAGTGAGGTGTGTGAAGGGGAAGTGGAAAAAGGAAATGGGATGCAATCAATAATAGCAAATTCTAGGTCAATGCATTTGATGTTTAACGCCACCCGCTGTAGATACCATAGCTGCTAATATGAAAACCAAGCTGCACTTTGTCGTTACTGAATTCTCTGACAAGGGAAGTGTTGTGAACGTCAGATCAATCAAAAACTTATTTTCGCAAGACACTAAATCACGTAATCTAAACTGAGTTCTGACATAATTTGAAGTACGGCAGAAATGTAGAAAACTTGACAACATTTCCATATCAAGAAGAGTTTACTTATCAGGTGTGAAAGTAGGTGTCCAACATGTTCTGTGGTTCTGGAAGTGGCTTTCCATCATTTGTGATGAGCCATCGGGGGAACATTGCATGATAAATGTGACCCTGTACATGCTAAATAGCAAACGTCAGGTTCAGCTTTCACTTTGTAAAGTGGGAAAGCAAAGGATAATAAAGAATCCTCAGGGAAGGACTCTTGGAGGTTGTTGAAGGGATACGACGAGAAACCTCCTCATTCAGGAAACAACTTTTTGTATCTCAGTACAAGCCAACATTAGATGAGTAAGATCATAAAACATTTGACATATCCAACTTATTGCAGTGACTGTTGTGTTTTTGTTACTACCACAATACTCATAAAAGATAGATCTAGAGCAGAAGTTGGTTCATAAGGATATGAATGAAGACAAGACAATTTCCTAAAACAAACTGACTGATGGGTTGTACCAGAGGCGAATCAAATGATATAAAAATATTACGGGATGAATGAAGTTATAGTTAAAATATTCAGGAGGGTGACTGACAGGGACAGGATTTATGGAACCACAAATTTCATCCACGACAGTGGTCACCTCTAAGAAAAGCTGCGGACTCCCTTTTAACCAAAAGATTACAGTGAAGCCAAACACTCCTGAACACATCAACCAACGTTCAAAACCAGGAGCCTTTGAAATGAAAGCACCAAATACTTTTCTCTAAATTCAAGAATGTGTCTCTAAAATTCTACTTTCAGACAGACTCAGAGAAAGCAAAGCACCGAGTCACCCTATTGACCTCTGGCACCCTGCCAAAGGTGGTCCCAGACCCCAGTTTGAGAACCACAGATCTAAAAGAGAACAGCGAAAGCATCTGTCAAGCAAATTAAGTTGCGAGCCGCACAGCTTAAATATTTTACCTCGAAGAGCATTATTTTTACAAATCCCAAGAGAGACACAGCAGCACAGAGGGCACTCTTGTGCGCAATTAAATCGGGGAAGGCCTGGGACCCCAAACACACTGCAGAGCAGCAGACACCTCAGAGCTCTGAAACAGTTGCATCTCAGCGGGAGTCCCTCTTACAAGACAGTCAGTATAATTAGCGCTGTTGAAGGAGGTCCCTGAACAAATGACACATTCCCTCTGATGCATGAGGTGAACACGGTCACCAGGAGGAGAAAGGACTGGGTGGAGTTTATTCAGGGATGCATGTTATGAGGTCTTTAAAGTGGAAAATATGTATCTATGACGTTTGTTTTTACTTGAGTCGTGAACAGACGGACATGGCAGGACTTTCCAGATAGAAGTTAAGCTAAGAGAATATGACTCTGTTCAGACAAGCATTAAAAAACAACAACAAAGCCATCTGAGGTAAGCTTGATGTGGGGGACATCAAACTGTTTCCTCCATTAGCCACTGAGCAGAACCAAATACCCCTGGTGGACGCGGAGCAGAAAGAAAGGAGAAGTGGAGCCCCGGGCATTTTGTGGGTCACCCCATCACAGGCAGCTGATGCCTGCCTATAGGACTGCACCATGTCTGGGTTGGGTGGGGGTGGGGGTCCCACAACCATCATTACTGTACTGCTCAGGGATTCACTGAAGCATGGAAAGCTAAGCTCGCTGATAGCTCCAGAGGATTCTTTATAATGGAACCAATGCACCTGCAGCCATGCTTAATTGTAGCCAGGACTTTATAGGGAGGAATGCTGGATGATAAACTAAATAGGGCTTTATGGCTGCAGCTTTGATAAGCTTTCAAGGACAGGATTCCAAGAATGAGCTGTAGATATGGGGAGCACCGGAAATGGACTTTTCATTAGTGGAGAACATATATAAATGTTCTTTAATGCAGTCTCACACACACAGAATGAGCAGGCAAGGAGAGAGTAGCTAATTACATGCAAGTCAGCAGTGCTGGATTTCCATCCTCACTCTCTGTAGCACCTCCAGTGAGATGACAGCAAGTTGGCAAGCCCTGCAGCTGGAGGCTCCTCTCTCTCTTTCCCTTTCCTCTCCATCCCTCCATCCTCACAGGATTCCCTCTGTTAGAACACACACTCCAATGTTTCGAATCGCCACTTCCCAGAAAAAGCCATCCAACCACACGGCGGTGGGATTGGACCGTGACTGCGACAGCGCGGATGGCACGAGCTATAGGGTTGGGATATTGCAGTGTGGGTGTTTGTTTCCGAGGGACACCGCTGGAAAATGCTGTGAACCATCTAATGACAAGTTAATCCGCTGCAGTTGTACCTATGTCAGGACTGAGCATATTAACGCTGCTTCAGGACACGTTCTGGTGGTGTGATTCATAGGTAAAGAAAGTGGGGATTTACTGTTTTGATGACTCATGATGAGTCATCTCGTATGTATAGACAGAGCACGTTCAAACCAAATCCCTGTCTAAATCAAACATAGGAAGAAGCCTTTACTATCAGGCTGTTAAAGAGTTAAACTGTCAGATCAAGATGTGTAGAGAAACAGCATAAAGCTATGAGGAAGCCGATGCAGTGATATAGTCCTGCCAGTGAGGCAAACCGCAAGGTAAAGTCATGCCGACGCAAAATGGGACGCATGCAATTGAGACAAAGGCCCCTTTGAACCCCCCCAGCATCTTCTATCCTTTCAACTTGCCTGGCCTGTAATGAGAGTTACCTAACATTATGGTGGGACAGTCAGTCACTCAGTCATATCTGTCGCAAGAGCACAGGCACTTCTGCACATGCTCTGTCACGAAAAGCCTTTGACATCACTGTCAGAATAAAAGTGACTAAAAGTGACAATCCCCTTTACCTCAGAGAAAGAGAAATGGGGGAAAACACACTGCCATTGGGGAAGGAAGGGGGGGGGGGGGGTTGGTGGGGGCAGAAAAGGCCTGGATGATTCACACAGCACCACACCGCAGCAGGCTGAGGTAGCCATGTCTTGGAGGACATGAGTCATGTTTATCATGCAGTAGCACTGGACAGGGATTGCACAACTTTCTCCCCATTAAGAGTGCCGCCTTGGTGCACATATCTAGCCTGACGATGGGAAAAACACTAGCCCTAATGCCTCCCAGAAAGCTCCAGGAGTCACATGCAGCAGCGGTGAAGCTGCTCTCCTGGCAGGAAGGTGGAGACACCGAAAGACTCAGCAGCGGCCTGATGTGCGTGCTGCCTTCACATGGCATGGGAAAAGTGCGTTTTATCCAGCACTGCAAGCATGTGCGCCCTACAAGAAAAATCAACAGGACGGAAAAATTTAAGGCCACCGCCCCGAAAATCCCTCTCTCTGCTCATTAGCCTGGCTTCCCCGAGTGGCCCGAGTCCCAATTTTAATTAACAACACATCGACTGAGTGTGTTTTTTTTATAACCAGGTCGAGACTCGGTGAGTGGGGTGGAGGGTGGGGGGGTACAGCTCTGCCATAAAGCAGATTTACGACCAAAAAAAAAAAAAAAAAAGGTTTAAATGATGTTGGCGGAAACTACTCCGGTCCACCTTAAAAACTAAAACCTCTACAGTGGACAGCGCCGTGGTGCTGAAACAGCTCCGAGCGACATCTGTACACAGGAGGGGGGGAGGGGGGGCTGTTGTAAAGTGTGTGTGTGTGTGGGGGGGGGTAAGATATGTACTTAAAAAATATTAAAAAAAAATAAAAATCACTCACACACACATGAAAGAGCCATCGCCGCAAAGGACACCTTAAATGATCTTTCCAGTGTCATATATTGTGTAATCTCGGTGACGCGCGCGGGGAAAGGTTAAGCAATTTGGCGTGCTTTTTTACGTGAAAATGGCGGCCGCTGCTCGCTCACCCAGCCCATTAATAGTAGCGCCAGAGCCACAACAAAGTGGAGAGGTTGCCGCATTAGAAAAAGACACAATCAAGTAGTTTTCTTTCCAGTTGGAGGATGTGAGAGATGTCAAGCAGGAGGAGGAGGAGGAGGAGGAGGGTGGGAGAGGGGGGCAGCTGGATCTCACCTCAGCCCCTCCATCAAAGCTCCGGATGTCAAGAGGCGACACGAGCCGCCACAAACCCACACTGAGGCTAATAACATCCCTCTTACTTTAACATCGACTGTTCCTTCGCCTCCTCCTTCTTCTGTCGGTCCATGACGCCGAGGATGATCTTCCTCTCCTCCTCGGTGAGGTGGCTGAGGTCCGGCATCTCCGGCATGGCGCCGGCCGCTGAGGGAGCAGCGGCGGCGGCGGAGGCGGCGGCGGCAGGGCCGGGGCCGCCCCGGGGCCCGTGTGGAGCAGACATCTTTTACACACAGTGGCTGGAAAAAACACAAAAAATAAAACCCAAACGGGGCACCGTCAACCAGCAACACGGTTTCACCTGAACACACACACACACATCCATCTGCGCTGCATTTCACGCCGCCTCTGGAGCTGGCACCGCGGCTGACAGGCGGCTTGACATCCCGGCTGTCGGCGGCGTCGTGCACAAATCTGCACCGTGCAGCAGAAATACGAGTGGAAACGTGCATTTCACAGACTCCATCATCCGCCGGTTAAATGCTCATGACGAGCTTACGAAGCCCTCCGAGGCTGCAGGGAGCAGGGGGCTGGAGCAGGCTGGAGCACTCACAGCAGATGGAGACAGGGGGGCTACAACCTTCAGGTACTCCAAACACAAGCCCTTCATCCATCCATCCATTAATCCATCCACCCATCCATAACTATATTTAAAAAAAAAATAGAGGTTTATAAAGCACAACTCTTGCCTTTTATTTCGCAGTCATGGTAAATCCTGTCTAACCCATCGCTGCCATCCTTTAAAGCGGTTTTACGCGCATGTTGGGAATAAAAAGATGCCCGCTCCGTCCTTGTTTGTTTTCCTTTTCGGAGTCCTTAACCCTCCTCTGTCACTGTGGGCAGCTCGCCTTCCTCCAGGATGGTAATTCTTGGAGATTTCTTAAATGCACAAAAATGGATGCAATGAGAGAGAGAGAGAGAGAGAGGGAGAGAGAGAGAGAGAGGGAGAGGGGGGGCAGGAGGGAGGGAGGGAGGGAGAAGAGAGTAGCGAGAGAAAAATCCAGCTCGGAAGAAGAGGCGGAGCGATGGAGACAAGTAGAGGAATAAAGCCGAGAGGACGCTGGATGTTCATTGACAGCAGGCTGGAGAGCAGCAGCCGCAAAACGCGGAGTGGACGCAGCGGCGCGCAGCTGGAGCGCAGGAGAGGCATGCATATTTCATAAGGAGATCATGAGCACAGAGAGAGAGAGAGGTGGAGGGGAGGGTGAATACGGAATAGGACTGGTGACGATGGCCTTAACTACAGGTGCGCCTGTAGTTACGGTCAGTGCGTCCAGGGAAACAGCTGTCAGCAGAGACAACTGCACTTCAGCCTGGGTTTGGCAAATTTAAATCCCCATTGTACATATATAAAGATCCCTTATTCTCAGATGTTGAAATGCGCACTCTATTACTGCAGCTGAATTAAAAGCTCTTCAAAGTTGTTCCATAAAGTGTTTAATTGCATTGTCAATTCAAATGCCCTTCATAAAACATCTATACTCAAAACACATCTCGCACACAAAGTATATTGAAATGACAGTCATTAATCTTGGAGAATTTTTTTTTTCATCAATTACCACATCCTATTTAGAGGATGCAGTGGGCAGCTGCATTTGGTTGATCGGGGAGCTGATGAGGTAAAAGGTCTTGCTCGGGGACCCACAGTGTTGACCTGTCCACTCTGGGAATTTAACTTTAGATCCCAAAAGCTCTTAGCCTTACATTTTGCATAACATTACAATCTGGATGTTTATTAATTACTGATTTGCTTTAAAAAAAAAAAAATCAAAAGCCTCAAAAGCCTCCCTTTAACTTCCCAAACATCTATCTCCAGAAGCTAATGACAACATGAAGGCATTTCTCAGCTGCGATCCTGTACTTCTTGATCTTTATCAGCCAGCCCACCGTCCTGGGAGCAGCGTTGATGGGATTTGAAGGACGACATTAAGAGGATGGAGCCTTTCCCTTATTAGGGAACTAAGTGAATTAGCACCAGTGCAGTGATCTGCACCAAGAATGGCAACAATACAGTTTGATTTCTGAGCATTACAGCAAACAATTTAACTGGACATCAATAAAACAGTTACGGCAAACAAAGTTCTATTGTCTAGATATAAACTAACAGTTTTAGTTTTAGTGTGTGTATTGTTGTGTGTAAAATCAACAATATCTATGTTGAGGCAGATTTAATCCGTTTACCTCATTTGACTTATTGGTGTGATCGGGGATCAAGTCAGGGTTTCAAAATTTGTCCGATCACCACAACTTGCAAAATTGTGCAGAATTCACTAAGACTGGTTCAATTTAATTGTATTGTTGAAACTGCACCATCACAAAGAACAACAGGTATCCTACTGAAAATAGAAATGGCAATCAAGTCGAACTTCAATACTGAATTTATCAGAAAAATATAGCACAATTAAGTGGGTCATGATTATTATGGACTTATGTTGAATTGTTTTGCCACAATGTTATGGGTTTTTTTGGTGGTTTAAACTTCCAGAAAATTCCGTTTTCTGATTTCTTTAGTCCTCATTGTAAACCTTTTGGTCAACTGAGCAATCACATTTTAAGCTTCAGAGACAATTAGATGACATTTTTCACTTTATTTTAGGTTCAATATAGTCAAGAAAAACTTCACAAATAACCATTAGTTTTCTGTAAAAGAGACACAGTAGAGCACAACAATCACTCCAGCAGCTTTTTTTTTGTTTTTTTACACATTAGTTAAAAGGAGGAAAAATGAACTTGAGAAGTAAATATTAAATATTTGACTGGTGTAATGTCTTTAGTCCGTATTGTCTTATTTGATGAGTTTGTTCATGTAAAGACCAATGCAAGCTGGAACCAACCAGAGGTGTGTGATTTTAATTCAGGACCAAACTCTGAAATGACGTCAGAAATGTGTGTGTGTGAGGCGACTCCTGCATTCACAACACAGAGGAAAAGTACAGCTGATCTTTATCCAAGAAGGCAGAAGGTCAATGTGTTGTTCTGTTACTATTTACAGTCTGTCCTTGAACTGCTAACGATGCATATTTGGTCACTTTTCCTTCCCACGACAGGCAAGTTTTATTTGAAATCCTTCAGACTGAGCGGTCCGATTGTATCCAAGGTCAGTGTCGCTCAAGTCTCTGAGGCGTCGCTTGACGGCAGTCTGCAGGTCTCCCGATATCTTCTACTTCACCACCGTGACAACGTGCTTCTGCTTCTCGGACACCACGCGGACGGCTCCTGGCTTGCTGTGCTTGCGGACGTTCATCTCCCTGGAAAACAACAAAGAGGAGGAAATGTGAGCGACTCCAGCTGCAGGTGAAAATATTCAGGAGTGGAACGGAGGAGAGAGCGAGGACGGGAAAAGCAAACAGAGGGAGGGAGGGAGGGAGGGAGGGAGGGAGGAGGAAGAGATTGAATGTGAGACTGTTGACCTAACGCCTACGTCACGCGCTCTCTTAATGCACTCCGAAAATAATGCAGAAAGCTTCAAAAGTAAATCATTCACAGCTCAAAAACAAGTGTGACGTATCACAGAACTGGCAGTAATTAGAGGAGGAGAAGAAAGGAGCCACAGGCTGAGGTATGAATCAGTGGAAAGGCAGGGTGAAGAGGGACAATCAATCCTCCGTACGAGCTGGAAATGAGTATGTGCAGCCTATTGAGAGCATGTCATAGGGGGCAGGCCCATCTGTGACATTTTCCATCAGGCTGGCAGGCTGCTGAGGTCAGAAATCTCCTGGCAGCAGCCCAGGTCACCGTCACCTCCACGCGGACACACGGCGAGCCAGAAGCCAAAACCAGCAAGTTCCTTCTCTATGTGAGAGAGCAGGGGGAGGGGAAAAATAAGAAAAAACGACTTACTTTCTGCGGCGAGCCTCCTTCATGATCTTCAGCTCCTTGGTCTGGTGGTAGATGTTCTTGGGGAGATGTCGGTGACGGGCGATGCGTCTGATCTGCGGGTGGTGCTGGAACTTCTCCTTCAGCTTCTGGCTGTAGTGGGTGGCTTGCTTCTCTCTGGGGGACAGCTGCATCGCCACGGAGAGGGAGAGATG
This sequence comes from Salarias fasciatus, assembly GCF_902148845.1. Lineage (NCBI taxonomy): Eukaryota > Metazoa > Chordata > Actinopteri > Blenniiformes > Blenniidae > Salarias > Salarias fasciatus. The sequence goes on from NC_043755.1 coordinate 18,505,878, forward strand.
GTTACGGGAGATGAAGCCAAACAAAATGAAAAAAGAAGCTTTAAAGAAGACTTTAGCCATTGTTTTTATTTGCAATCAAAAAGCTGGTTTAGCAGCGCCAAAAAAATGTTGCATTTATTTCACCAAGATGTGCCTGGATCACATGTCCAGGCATATTTGTTATTAATCCAGAAGATAAAACTGAGCCACAAAACTGAAGAAAACCTGTGACAAGTGTGCACAAGTAACGGCCAAGCCGAAGAAAGGCTGGACTTTCAGCATGCCATAAAAGAAGCAGACACAAATCCAGGGCCAATTCCCAAAAACATGTGGAACACAAGAAAAAGACAGATTGCAATGATGCGTAAATCCTGGAATTCGGTGGTGCTGAATACGAGTTTCACTGTAATTTCCCTGAAATCGCTCCATGAACAAACTCATACTCATAGCGGTGTGGTGTGTATCCAGCTAAGGTGGCTTTTTGTTCATTACTGACAGTTACTGTACGCAGCTTTACATCATAAAATGCTGGAGTGTGCAGTAACTCCGTTTTGACGGCACGCTGACTGAAAACCAAATCAATGCCTGTTAAAAAGTGAAGACTCCAGCTCGAACAGCATCCCTCCCTCTCCGTCCCGCTCATAAAAACCACCGGCCAGCTGGTCCGGTGTTGGCCGGGATTGCTCTCCTGCGAGGCTTTTATTCTAATTAAAAGCAATGATTTGTCTCAGATTCAATTTGTGGGAGAAGAGCTGTTAGCGCTGATCCTACTGGTACTAATATTTCTGCGCGCGCGCATCCTGAACGCCGTTTGCAGAGTCTGAGGACGAAGTGAGGCAGGAGGCCTCCACACACATGGCTCTGACTTTTTAAAAGTTCTTTCTTACGATCTAAAGTGGAAATTCAATCGGAGAGAGCCGGCCGCTGAGGTGAACTGCGGTAACAACAGATCTGAGAGCCGGATCAGACAGCAGCTGCTCGGGCAGACTGTGCAAAAAAAAAAAAAAATCAGTCCCGCTGAAGCTGAACAGGTGAATGTGCTCACTCACTACTGACGCTCTGTTAGACGGGGTCAGACCAACTAAGCCGCGCGCAGTCGACTGCCAGCAGCGATACTGCCAACAACTCCCACGACTGTTAGACAGCAGGAAGAACTCTGACCAGGAACCGATGTTTTTATGAAAGCGGGACTGAAATATTGCTGCTGTGGTTTGTTGTAGGTTTTGATGCATTTCTTTCATAAAATCGTTATCTGTGTTCATGAACAGATTAAACTGAAGTCATGTCAGTGCTGTGCATTCGGCGGCAGTGTTGAATCTTCTCTTCTCGTTAGTGAACAGGGAACGTGTGTGTGGCTGTTCAGCTAAAGGCTCGTATATGAAAACTGACAGGTGAGGATAAAATGGTGGAAACATCATATTCTTCGCACTTCCATGCATCAAATGCATAAAAATAAGCAGAAGATAATTAATCCACACTAGCAGGAGACCCCAAACATCGGGCGACGGACTAGCTTAAACCAATATGTTTTCTCTAGAGTGAAGAGGAAGAAAGTCAACAATCACCAATATTGATAATGGAAAGAAATGATGAGCAAAGTAGATCACCAGTTCCTCCATTCAGGCAGCCACGGTGTCTGTCGTGGAAAACGAGATTAAAGAGCTCAGTACAGAACTAATTTGCAATGGCAGCCATGTTGAGCTCAGGATTTATCCCAATTTATAGCATCTTATATTTGATTTTTGCATCAATTTAACATAGTACGGATCTCCCTTGTGTCTTGAATACAGTGTCAAATCAGTCTTCATCATTACATTCATACAAAGTCTGGAAGACTTTCTCAGTGCCTCTGCGTCTCAATGCGGCGACAAACAAGGGGATTTGTGTCAAAACAGTCCATCAGGCTGACATCCAGTCATTCACTCCGGTCTAAAAACAGGAGCTGCATGAAGCCTGATATTTTCTCAGTGTGACGATGAGTTTGGTTCTTCTTTGCTTTTCATGGCGGTAGTGGAAACTGCAGCGCTCAATCGATAGCTTCTGCTGCACAGACACTAATTTTGCTCTATCATAACTCATGGAATCAAATAGCAAACCTGCAACAATAATTTATAATACAGAACAGTAATCCTTCCATCTGTTGTCATCTTTCAATGCCGTGCAGCTGTAGTGGAGCACCTCAATAAACCATTTCATTTTGCTTCCCCGCTGCAGATGAATGAGTAGTTAGGATGAGTCAGAGTTTCCAGGACAGGTCGGATGAATTTTAACCAACTGGAAACAAACACAAACCCACTCGTTCAACAAGTTCTACACCTGAAAATGTGTCACACTCGACCCGATGCTGCTTAAAGACAAAAAACTATGAGCGAGAAAATTTGACTGATGTTTATGAGAGGAGCAAAAAGCCGAGTGAAGCCGAGCGCGATGCCTCCAGACACAGACGGAGCCTCGATTCAGCGTTTCAGCATTCCTTGATAATTAAAGACCCTCTCAGTACTAGTTGATTGTTAATGCTTCATTATGTTCGGAGTGGCCCCGGCTTTAAGTGATTGGCCGATTTAAACTGCTGATAGGAGCAGCCCTTGTCTGATCTCTTTAAGTGCAAAGCTTGCAAATAAATCTTCCTGTGCACAGTGACAGTAAAACAAGTGCCAAAAGCCGGCCAATTTTCCACTGTGGAGCTGCATTAAGAGAATAAGCACGAGTGAATCTGATCAGCGGCGAGAGCGACGACATGCCAGATGCCCAAGATATTCACACATTTCAACTGGAGCCCTTTTAACTGTCCATCTGACGTTAGAACACAACTGAACCTCGACTTTACAATGACATTATTTGGAATCGACACGTGTTGTTCACAAACACAGTCACTACAAGTCAGAGGAGGAGATTGGTCTTGATTTTTTCCAGGCTTCCCACCCTGCTCTGCCAATTGGTACATCGTCCTTATTGAGAGTGATTCTACCCTAAGTCAGCATCCATCAGGGCTTTTGGCAACGGCAGGTGGGGAGCTCCTGGCACCGTCGCCCGGTCCTTTCACTGCTGCGATGGGCGGCGAGCCACAGCCGCGTCGAGGAATGCAGCTAACTCATAAAACAAGATCAGGTCATAAAGCTGGAGCGAGATACAGTAAATTTGACAGCCGAGGAAAATACTGCAGCTGACGGCGGAGTGGACGCTGTGATGAGGAATTACCCCCAAAACCTGCCCAAAAGCAGGAAGTCCTCTAACATGGTGTTGTGAGAGCAGCGATGATACTGAGCAGGTGAAGCGGGCGGACTCACCACTCCCAGTTTCTCGGCTGCGTTGGCCTTCCACAGTCGGATGTTCATTTCGTCAGAGCCGCTCAGGATGTACCGGTTGTCCGCTGACCACTTGATGCAGATGACGTGCTGCATGCGCTTGGTGTGGTACACCTCTCTGAATTAAGGACAAAACAATGCAGAGCAAATCAAATGTAAACACAAAGCTTTTAATGGCTTTCGTTGCCTGGTGAAGACAAATAAAAAACAGCCGATGAACAAAACCAGACCAGCAATACTCTGCAGGTGTAACACCGAACACATGACTGGTTGTGTGTGAATACAAAACCGACTGATCCTTAGGCTAATCACTGTGTGTTATGGTGTTATGCAGCTGCAATTTCAAGGCTCAAGTCCTGAAAAATATATACAAATATGCAATGTTGGATTAGGGCTGTGTTTTATTTTCAAAAGGTTAAAAGGTTTCTTCTTTTCCCACTGGGTTTTTGGAGTTTTTTCTTGCCGGATGTGAGGGTCTAAGGCGGTGGTTGCTTCGTTTTGTCTCGTTACTGTAAATATTGACATATTACCATTATGCTTATTCACTGTTTTTATTTTTACCGACCAATGTAACATCTTGAAGCCCTCTGAGGCAACTGTTGTTGTGATACTGGGCTATACAAAAATAAATTGATTGATTGATTGAAAAGAAAAAAAAAAAAGCATACGATAAAACAGGCAGCTAGCAGAGACTCAGAGAAATAAATGATATTAATAAACTCGAGAAAGTTGGACTTTTGCTTCTGTTCGCAGGTTTGTTATCTGTTCATCTCTGATATCACTTTGACACTGTTGGGTGGTGGGGGATAGGAGCTGATGCACGATGACTGAGTGAAGAGAGGACACACCTCTCATCTCCACCCGGGTAAACGCAGAGAGGTAGACTAGCAATCACACCTACGGGCAATTTCAGAGCCAGGTATTAACCTGAAATACATGTTTTTAGACTAGGAAGAAAGTGGAGCCACCGCAGAAAATCCCACATAAACAGGACATTAAGAATTACATCCAGAATTTAGCTCGGTGTTATTCTGCAGTGAGACAACAGCTTCAACCACCACACCATAGTTCAGTCCACTCATTTCCATTCACTATTGGACTGGGAGTCATGACACTCTGGAGGCTGCCAATGTCGTGCATGTGCAGAAGAACAACCGTATCTACCGAGGCCATGGTGCTTATGTGGAGTACCAGAATTTCAGAAAAGTTGGTTTTCAGTGGCTCCAAGTGTCATTGTTGTGTCAACCCACAACAAAAAAGCAACAGAAGTTTTGCTTTTTCACTTGAAACGTCGTGTAAAAGGTGCCTAAATGTACTGTGCATGTACAATGACGGTATATCAAGAGAAGGCCCGTCAAATCATTTTGCATCAATAGGAAAAACAACTGCCAGGTTTTATCCTTCATCCACTTTGGCTTTGAAAGAGACAAAAACAAAGTCTGATCAAATTCTGCGCACATAAATTGGGACAAATGATCTCACTGTCATTTTCTCTCCATCCGATACTGTGAATCTCACAAAGTGCGTCCTCCAACTGAACTATCATTTTTATGTTTGGCTCAAATCCAACAGGTGTCCTCAGCAGTGCCGCTATGCTATTTGGCACCGAGAGCGAATCGCTGATGTTCAAGTCAACAGAGGCTCATTTAAATGTGGCGTTGACTACCAGATGTTAGGCATCTCAAGATAAATAGCCGCTGGTGTTGATCTCCATAGATACGTTGAGTTATTGCAGTCAAGCTTCTTGTACGTTGTACAGAAGTAGTGCCGTTTTTGTTCCTCTGAATGAGCTTTAAATTTAAACTGCAGTTGAAGTGTACACTGACCTGCTGTGTCCTGCACTCTTGGGGAAGATGCGGATGGTCTTGTCGAAGCTGGCGGACACAAACTCCGTCCCGGTGGGAGAATAGTCAACATCCAGCACGGCAGAGACGTGGTCCATGTGCACGGTGACGGGACTGGTCAGGTACCTCATGTCGTACGTGTAGAGGCTTGTGAGAAAAGGACAGAACAAAATGAGTGACACAGAGGAGAAAGCCCTCCTCAGGTATAACATAATGCATTCAAGTAGCCATGTTTAAGTATTAGATGAATTTGAATGAGACAGTCTTTTTGTCTTCTAAAACTGATCCAGCAAAAGGATGTTTGAGAAGTTCCATAGCAACATAAATGGTTTGTCTTTTTCGAATTAGCATTCTATTAAAATCGGTCAATTTAAAATGACGCTGGATCACTTTGGCGCCACATGAAGGATGACTGACTTTTTAGCTTGAAAACATGTGACTTTAAAACTGTTTAACTGTTTATTTCTTTCTTGTGCAAATAATGAAGGATTTACAATGACACAAGCATAATTTTCAAGTTAAAGTTTGCAGAAAGAATAATCTTATTTAAAACCATCAAGTTCACTTTGAAGCAATATTACAGAACATCATAAATGGACATAATCACTCAGGTTCCTTCATTAAGATTCTTATTTCCTCACTGCCAACGCCGCCATTATTTTAAAATACCGTTGATAAATTAAGTGACATAATGTTGATACCACATTATTTTCTTAGATGAATTAATCCTTTCATTTAATCTTTGGCATGCTTATTATTCTCATCACATTACCGTTACTTCATCAATAGCACAGCGCCTCAGTTTCATTCTGTTAATGAATACATTCTGACTGATTGCTGTTAAAATTCTTTTGTTATGTTTTTCCTTTCCTTTTTATGATCTTTGATTAGAATTTGCAGGGCTGGAATACATTTTGTTTTCATCCCTACACTCACTTATAGTCTTCATTGGCAGAAGTGAAGTAATATGCTTCCATAGGGTTCCAGCACACGGTGTTGCTTCTCATTTTCATGATCACCTGTAAAAAGAAAACAAAACTCTACAGTAACCTGTACATTTTTTTTTATGTGTTCATAAATAAACATCAAGTACATGCGTGGAGTTTACCTTTCTGAGTGGTGTGGATTCTCTCATGTCATAAAGCACCACACTTCTGTCAGAAGCACAACTGGCAAGAAGTTCAGTCTGCAGAGAGACAAACAGTTGGAATATCAGCAGAGTGTCAGCTCTAAACCAGTCCAGCTGTCTACACACAGGTGAAGAGTTCTCAGCATGATGTTGGTAGAGAGCTGGGGATACGGCACGTCTCGTTTTACCTCCACAGGGTTGAATCGGACCGAGCTGAAGCTGTCCACACCCCAGGTGAAGGAGCGGATCGGGCTGCTCCTCTGCTCGTCCCAGATGTCCACCTGCTGGCCGCACGTTGCAAACACAGCCTCCTTCTGGTGATGATCCAATCCTGTGAACACAGTCTAACCAGAAAGTTTTATTCTAAAAAGCATGATCACATTGTAGATTGAGAATAATACTGAATTTCATGTTCAGTGTTCACACCTTGCCCAGGATGGTATTAAGTGGCTCCTCCTCCTCTCCGTATGCCGGTGCCTGCATTTTCCACTGCTTGATTGTTTTATCATCACCAACCTGTTACAGTTATGCAAAAACAGAGCAGCATTAGATGATATCTATGAAAATATCATAGTCGTTTCAAATTCTAAAACTATAAAAAGTCAGCAGAGCAACAGTTACCGTAAAGAAGGAAGTTCCACAGAAGCGAACAACCATTCCCCGCACAAAACCTTCATGTGCTTGGAGTGTGCGCACACATTCATGCTTGGTAAGGTCCCAAACTTTCACCTGAGGTTTAAATAAGAAAGCAGCGAATTTATCTGGACATATAATATCAACTAACAAAAAAAAAAAAAAAAAAAAAAAACAAAGAAACAACAGCCAATCAAAGATTTTACAAAACTACAACACATACAATTACTTCTCCAGCTGTCACTAACACCTCATTAATTATGTTACTGTACACAAATATGGAAAATATAGGAACAAACAACCCGCAGTGTCTACCAAATGCATAACTTTTTAATGTCAGAAAAAAGGAAATAAGAATCCCAAACTTTACAAATTCCCACAAAACAAAAACATCTTTTCTTTTAGGTTCTGCGCTACCTCACCTCTCCATCACAGGCAGCAGACAGCAGGGTGGAGAGGCTCTTGCAGTGCTTGGCCATGCAGTTCACCCCATCTCTGTGACCATCCAGGGAGGCCAGGAAAGGTTTGGCAAACACCCGCTCCAGCTTCGTGGCGTTCAGGGCCCGTGTGTACTCTCTGCTCACCTCAAACGGATGAAGGGATGGGTCATAGTTCCTGGGGACTGATGAGAAGCAGCATTGAGAAGACACGCAGCTGGCAGAACCCCGACCTTGCCAACTCTCAACGCTTTATGAGCCAGACTCTCTCAGCAATGCTGCCTGATTGCTTTTCTTGCTTGTAAACCAGGTTCTCTGAGAAAACGCCTCAGTTTGATAAGCATCAAACAGTCCTGTCGTCCCCCAGTGTTTGTGGAGACACCGTAGCTAGCAAGCCACGGTCATCCTCTCCGAGTTTAAAGTAATATTTTCACTTACCACGCTGAATGTCCAGCTTGGTCTCGCGGACATAATCGTCCGGATTCCTCGAGAGAACTTTAACCTTCATTTGGACCACTTTAGCAGCGCAAAAGCAGTAGAAAATGAGTCAAATTCGTCGATAAAAACATCAGTGTGAGGTCCTTGCAGTGGCCATGTGTAGAGAGGAGTGGCTTCCGCTTGGCATTATGGGATACACGGTCCTCCAGGCTACGTCACAGACTGAAAATATAGCAACCAATCATATTACAGGAATTCGATGAAAGCGGAACATAAACATACAGGCGTGTTTTTCAAAGTAAGTGCTCACTTGAACAGCGATGTTACACAATCGAAGGTCCATAATATGTCATCGTCCCGATAAAAAACAACAAAAACAAAGAAGATTCATCCTCGTCGAATTAGATGAGATTTCTTTGCAGGGTCACAGAGTTCTGGAGCGAACAGTCCAGCACAGGCAGACAACCACATTCCATGCTTGGCTGCCGCCTCTTTTATTTTGGAACCGGAAGTGCTGCTGTCAGCACCGACATCTTTAACATTAACTAACTTTATTTCCCGCAGCAAGGTCGAAAAGTGAAGTTCCACCTGAAACCGGGACCAGAACCACATGTCTCCGACCGGGTCCAGCCGCTGACATGCTGGGGCGCGAGGCGGCGGTGCGGGCTCTGTGGTGTGTTTAATCTCTGCTTCCGCGGCTTGTCGAGACTTTGGCAGAAGCAGCGTGGTGACCGCAGCTAGCTGACAGCAGCTAGCCGGGGAGCATGGGCTCAGCTCCGGATCACGGTGCCGGTGCCGGTACCGAGGCCCGTCTGGACGGCAGGCCCGGCTCTGCCGTCCCGTTAGCCGGACAGATCCGACAGGTGTTCAGCCACGTGCGGATAGAAAACCTCGTGGCGGGGCTGAGTGGAGGAGTGGTGTCCACGCTGGTGCTGCACCCTCTGGACCTGGTCAAGATCAGGTTTGCAGGTACAGCATGAGATTACACTCAATTATAATCTGGACGCACGTGCATCAAAAACCACGTGGAAGCTACAGATTATTCATGCTGCCAGTAATCAGATTACTTGTTGTCCTGCAGTCAGCGATGGTCTGGAGCTCAGACCCAGGTACAGTGGCATCCTGCACTGTATGAAGAGTGTGTGGCAGCAGGAGGGCCTCAGAGGACTCTACCAGGGGGTCACGCCGAATGTTTGGGGCGCGGGGGCCTCCTGGGGTCTGTACTTCTTCTTGTAAGTAACCTGACACTTCACAGCTGTTTCTGCATGCTGACACTGGTGATGATCGGAGGGGTTGTCACACATTTACACTGAGATCAACGCTTCTTCTTAATGTCTCAGGTGGAGGCAACAATGGAGAACTGATTTATACATGTATCTCATCACTTCATGAGATTTTCACCCTGCTTCGTATTGTGCAGCTCACAATATTTCCTCCAGTGTTTCCACTGTACCTCAGCTGGATCATTTAACTGTTTATTGGACAAGAGACCATTTTTTTCACTTTCCCAATTCTTCATGTTTCTTTTCAGCTTATAATTGTATAACTGATGACAAAGAAAATTTCAATAACTGGGTAACAAGGCTATTAATAGAATATTTTTTTAGAATATTAATTCAAGATAGAAGAGGGAAGTATTCTGAGTTACAGGTATCTACAGAGATATTTATCAATTTTAGAGAGTATATAAGATAGAAATTAAGTTAATGTGATTATGGTCAGTGTTTTATTTTTTGAACACTTTAACAAACAGAAATTACACAAAATAATGTTTTATACTGATTGAAGTGTTGATATAACCTGAAATAGCATGTGGTGTAGTTTTACATTAACATGTGACAATAAAATTTGCTCTTGTTTCTCGTCTGTTTTAAGAGTTAACAGTGAACACAAAGTAAACATCAACAGTGGAAGCGATGACTAAAGTGAAATATGCACATGATTTCAAATGTACCCTCAGTACTCTGAGTGACTTGTGTAGGTGAAGATTGCTGAAAAGGTTTCTCAATCTTGCCGTCCTGTTTTTAGTTTAATTTGTTCCCATTAAGTCAACATTTGAGTACAGATTCAACTGATATTGGAAGTGCTAAATGGATATTTAGATGCTGGTGTATATTACATGAATGTTTTCTGTTCATGTTTCAATCTCACAAAGATTTTATTTGCATTTATTGGCAAAATAATGTTACTTATTTTCCATCTTGCCTCTTCTTGCAGCTATAATGCAATCAAAGGGTACACAAAGGAGGGCCGTCAGACCGAGCTGAGCGCCACGGAGCACCTGGTGTCTGCGGCCGAAGCAGGTCAGTCACACGTGTCCTGGAATCACGCCACTCCCAGCCGGATGGAGCTCACCAAGGGGAAAGATTAGATTAGTTCACAATGAATCTTTTGATGGAGTTTGTGAAGAATGCAGAGAGGGACATAGGAAGTCAACACAGCTACATTGCAATGAATGCACGTTAGAAGAACACTCACAACAGCAATAAGGACTGATTATGAAGTTTTATTCTCAGGGTATTTGCAGCATTTGCTTTACGCTGATCAGTAGATCAGTGATCATCATGTTGCGTTTGGATGGTAACAGCAGGAACTTAATAGCTGACATATTCACTCACACTGCGATAAACTGATCCTGCTTAATAATAGGACAGTGTGAGAGACGTCTCACTCTTATCTGAAATACTACAACTCTCACACCTCTATCACCCTAACTCACCCTGTGTTTCTGTTTCTCTTTGGCTAATAAGTAACTGAACTAGTACAGCACACACTGCTGTTGCAGCCGCCGTGTGTATCTGATTTAATAAAGCTGCTCACGTTGCACAAAAATGTCCCCGTCTCAGGCGTCCTGACGCTCACCATAACCAACCCGATCTGGGTGACCAAAACCCGGCTGGTGCTCCAGTACGACGCTGACAAGTCCAGTAAGCAGTACAAGGGGATGGTGGACGCTCTGGTGAAGATCTACCGCAACGAGGGAGTGCCGGGGCTGTACAAGGTGAGACACGAGGGTATTTTTAGGAGCATAGCTGTGTGAATCCTGATGACTGCGGGTTGTTTTCGGTATCTGGGCCACTCTGCTTTGAGTAAAGACGACCTTTGTCCTACTGCTCTGTAAACATTGTTCTTTAGCTGCCACTAGAGGGCAGTATTACACTCTTTACTGCAATAATGCTCTCTAGTCCTTATTTAATCACATTTTCTACCAGATTGCGTGTATGAATTGTATGAAGACTACTGTATGATCAGTCAGATCTCATTGAAAATATCTTGTGTATCACCAATTTTTTAAAATTGTGTTTCAGTATGGTAGAATTGTTGTAGCTCGGTGTCCTGGTGCTATTATGATCATGGTCCGAAGCCTTTCTTTTTTTTTCCCCCTTTAACAATCATTAAATAGCTTCATGAGTATTTGAGGGTGTTAAGACTGTGACTTTCTGCCGGAAGGGTTACGTTCCCGGCCTGTTCGGCACGTCTCACGGAGCGCTGCAGTTCATGGCCTACGAGGAGCTGAAGAGAGACTACAACAAATACAAGAACGTGGCCTCGGACGCCAAGCTGGTGAGTCGTTACGGATGACAGCAGGCTGCAGCCTTCATCCAGATCCGCATCGTTCATGGTTTCATTAAGACCACCTCCCTTTTTGTGTGTCAACAGAACCCGCTGGAATACATCACAATGGCGGCATTATCTAAAATATTTGCCGTGGCCACCACCTACCCCTACCAGGTGGTGCGGGCTCGCCTGCAGGATCAGCATAATAAATACAACGGCGTTGTGGACGTCGTTAGGCGGACGTGGAGGTGCGCCGGCCTTCTGAATTTGACCGCCCGTGAGCGTTTCGGACTGAGGCTCATTGTTTCAACCACTTTCTCCTCAGGAACGAAGGAGCCGCTGGCTTCTACAAAGGCATCATCCCCAACTTGATACGCGTGACCCCCGCCTGCTGCATCACCTTCGTGGTCTATGAGAACGTCTCTCGCTTCCTTCTGGGACAAAACAGCTGAGGGATGGAAGCGCGAGACGCACGGACGATGGACTGCAGCCTCACGGCAGTGTTAGTGAGGAGACGCAGAGACGAGGTGCCCAGCACTGGCTGCGGTGCACGAACACGCCGGAAATTCATGAGGGCAGAAGAATCGGAGTCGACAGTGGAGATTTTTATTTTATTTTTCCATAAAACAAATCTGGACTGTTAATAATTAAAGCGCACAATTAATACACTGTGAGAATGTATGCAGCCTTTCATCCTCTCGGATGGGATACTGTTGTTATGAGCTTTAAAAAAAAAAAGAAAAAAACAAACAAAAAAAAGCATACAGGTGTATGTAAGCCTGGGTTGTTTTTTTTTTTTTTTTTTTTTTTTTTTAAGCCGTTGATATGTTTACGTGTCTACATGTTTTCTGTGAACAGAAAAAGGATGGAGGCGAAACTGCAAAAAAAAAAAAAAAAAACTTTCATTGTCAACCTTAAATTAAACTATTCAAACAGCAAAAATTAAAAGATTATTTTAGTCCAGACAAGCCGACACTTTGCTCTCTAAGTTGATACTTCTGAACTACATTGTAAAGTTTTGCTTCATAACTTGTGCTTTAAAAGCCACCATTTCTGTCATGCTCCATGTATGTAAATACATTGAATGTGATTTTTTTTTTTCTTGAATTGATGGTGTTTTCAGGAGGAACTGCTTGTGGAATAAAATGCAACTGTATTCAGGTAGCTGGTTCCCTTTCCCATTTTACAAAATTCCCAGAACGGTACAAAACAATTCAAGCAGCACAGTGTACTAATCATCAGTGCGATCATAAATAAGATGAAAACAATCAGAGAGGGAACATAACTTTAACTTAAAGTCCTACTATGTTAATTGACATCAAAGCATCCCGTCCCATTAGTGGGAAGTTGCCAGTTTGTATTTAAAAGTGGAAGTTTGCTCATGAATGCACAGTCAAACACATTCTCTTCTGCTGGGAAAGCTTTGAGAAAGTCCTCCACACAGCAGTATCAGTATATCTAATTAATGAATGACTTCTTTTAACTGATGCAGGCTGTATGAAACCTGTTTCCGCCTGGCTTTATAGACTGCAGCATTTCAGTTCAGTGTAACCAGAAAGAATTAACAGTGCTTCACTTTATCCACAGTGTTCTAATAGAATGTTTTCCAAAATTGATTAAATTGATAGTTTCCCCAAATTATTCACTCTACCCCATAATTAAATGACTTAAAAAAAGTTAGCAAATGCATTAAAAGTGATCAAGAAAAAGGGGGGAAAAATCACAAATATTCACATCCTGTGCTCAATACTTCATTTCATACTTACAAGCCTGGCACACCTGTGTTTGAGCAGTTTGGTTCATTCTGCTGAAGCTCCATCACGTCCGATGGGAAGTATCACTGCAGAGCAATTCTCAGATCTATTCAGAAACGAACGCTAGAATTCACATCAGGGCTCTGGCTGGGTCACTCCAAGATATTCTCTGAGTTGTCCTGAAGAATCATTTCACATTGTGACTGTGCGCTCTGGGTCGTCATCCCAGTCTAAGGTTCTGAGCGCTCTGGAGCAGGTTTTCATCCAAGATGTCTCTGAACATAGCTGCAATCATCATTACCTCTACTCTGACTCTGACTAGTCTTCCCACAGCATGATGCTGCCTCCGCCATACTTCACTGGTGGTCTGGCATTGGGCTGGTGGTGGTGAGCTGGTTTTCACAGGAAGGGCTTCTTCCATTAATGGATGATAGAGGCCTCTGTGCTCACTGGGACCTTCAAAGCAACACATTCGTCTGCGCCCTCTCCCAGAGTTGTGCCTGAAGACAATTCCTTTGAGTCCATACTTGTTTTGTGGTCCGGCATGAACTGTCTGCTGGGGAGCTTTATACAGCCTTTCCAAATCAACTGAGTTTTTTTCAGAGGATTATGAAGTTTTTTTTTTTTATGTGGAACACTGAAAAATGATTCAATCAATTTTGGAAACTGGCTGTAACATGACAACAGATGAAAAACTGGGAAGCACTATGAATGGGAGGTGTGCTCTTAATGTTGACTTTACAAGCGTAACAGCTGTGTCATTTATGTGTAGATTTTTGTGGCGCTTTTAGCGGTTTCTTCCAACTCACCACTGGGATATTCCCACCTGGGAACTTTCCTCGGGCTCGGCTTCAGTCACACACCATATGAGTGTGTAAGTTTGGGAATTTCCAAAACATGACACATTCTGCTTGTGTTAAATTGTTATCAAAAAACAACTTTTATTAATAGTAACACTGCTTTGCACAGGTAACATGAGTACATAGTTGCAACACTGACGCTGTGAGAGTACAGCAATTCTCACAGCATCCCAAAAAAGATACAGTACAAAATGTGTTTTTGGTCGACTACAACACAGTATTCTTGTGTATAAGCTGGCGAGCCAGTACCGTACTTGCGGAGAATAAAAACATTCAAGTTCCCATCAGTGATGTTGCAACGCCTCAGGCCAGACCCGCTCATTTCTGACGGCCAGATAACACACTGTTACACTCCCAAAAGCTGGGTCCTCCCTTTCGTAAGACTTCTCTTTTTCTTACTTCGGCAGTTCCTCAATGATAATCCTGGATACAGAATTCCACCCCGTGGATGCGTCACCTCTTGGATAGTCAGCGCAGGTCCCCACCCACACCGCCACATCCACCAGCCCCGATTTGACGCCCTCACACAGGCCTTCAACTGGGGGGGGGGGGGGGGGGGGGAGAGAAACAGAGAGGACAGTATAAATGAATTTCAGGGAACACCCATGCCGAGCGAGGAGATGGAAATTGTTAATTGCTTTGTTCTCTGACACAGTGGTGAGCTTTATGAAACACGACCACAGAGAGGGCTGCTTTTAAGCCTTTAAAGGCACAAAGCTTTTCAGACTAAACCGCAATCAGATAACCACTTAAAAGTCTTTTCTTGCCATGTCTTGGAAAATAAGAAGCTCTGTCATGTCTGTACTCTAAACACCAGGCTGCAGTCAGCAGCTGCTTCACACAGCTGGGAAAAAAAGACAAGGACTTCAAGTTTCTAATTTTATTCACTTTGTCAATAGTTGACAACATATTGAAAATGATCTAAATCCAGTTCCTACTCATTTGTGCATTACTGTCTCTCAGTGGTAAAGTGGTCAACACTCCTGCCCCGATGAGAAAATCCCCAGTTTGCATGTTCTTCCTATGCATGGATGGGCTTTCAAGGGTCCTCCAATCCTTTTCCACAGTCCAAAAACACTAGATTGAGGCTAATTGGTGACTTAAAAACTGCCTGTAGGTGTGACTATGAGGGACTACTGCCATGATGCTGGATGGGTGAGGTTTTACCGGTTCTGGTTACTGAAGTGTATATAGCATGCCAATATTTAACTTCAGTTTTACGTGTAAATTTGTGGAAAAAGAGAGAAAAGTCAGTGTTTAAAGAAGCCAGGCCTGAGCCTGACCAACTGCACATGCATTTTGGAAGATATCAAATGCCAATGACAGAGATTAACAGTGTAATATTCAACAATAGTTTATAGTTATTAGATTTATTACATTATCTACTGTGCCATGTGTATGGACTGTTTTCTGAAAAGAAAATGTTTCTAATCAAAATGTGTAAAATGTACCATTCTAAAAAAAGAACGAAAGAAGTCACAAGTAAAGTAAATTATGAATGTACCTTTAAACAAAACTGTGCTTTTCTGTCTGGTTTTAGTCTGTTTTTAGTTAACTACACATTCTTCACTGTAATGAGAACTGTAGCAGATGTATTGGTATGCTTCCCAGAGTGTCAGACCCTCGGCCTCTGACAGTCAGGCTAATTGTATTAAAGAAGTGACAAAGCCTCTGTTATTCAACGGGAGCTAAATGCATAGAAAAGCACACTGAAGGAAAATCCTACATCCCTTTTCCACTAACATCTGCAGCAGCCATAATCTGGTGTGAACAGGCTTTTTGAGGTCAGCTTCTCGGTCGGGTTAGAGTCTGGGTTTTCCTTTTTTCCTGCTTTCTGGCTTTGAAGCGGTTTATTAATTGCCAGCTTCTGACTCAGTTAACTTTGGTTTCTGTCATTAGGGTTAGATTTCACATACTTTATCCAATCTACACCATCTGAGTATTACATTAGGTACAGACAATAAAGTACTCTTTGTTTGTTTGGAACCATAGCTTTGCTGGATGTCTAATTAGCTGCTTTTCCACATTTTATCTTTACTTAGACGATGAAAATATCCTCTACACGGCCTCAGTGTTTCACTGCTGAATCTGGAAAAGCATGTTGGACGGTTTGAGTCGTACCTGAGGACGTCCTGTGGATGTTGATGGTTGAGTTGAGCTCTGGGCTTCCTTGGTCCAAGTATATGATGGACTCTATGGGCAGCGGTCCCGTGCACTCTGCTCCATTGAATGTGAAGTACCACCGCTGGCAGCATGCGTTCTTACACTTGAGTCTGAGGGAACCGCTGAAGAGGACTCTGAGAGTGCTGTCTGAACGCAGCTTGGTGAACGTGCAGTCCTGGGACACAGTGTACATGAAGACGTTCAGCTTAGGAGGATTTGAATTTGTGATGGCTGAAATAGCTCGGACGGAGTATGGAGGTACTTACAGCCACTTTACCCAGATCGATCCCATAATTCAGAGAGTTCCAGGCACACTGCTTGTAGTTCGGCCTCCAGGGCTCCTCGAAGATCTCACTGATGCATTCCCCTTTCTCACCCTTGAGCCCATCGCGGCCTGGGATGCCCGGCGTGCCCGGGATGCCGTTAGCTCCAGGGTTACCCTCTCTGCCGGGGGTGCCTGCTGGGCCCTGCAAGCAGCTGCCAAGCTGAAAAAGACACAATCAAACAAATGCAGACAGCAACATCAGCAGAATCTATTGTTATCAACCTCTCATATTTTACTCTGTATTTCTGTCTTCTTGTGGGTTAAATCAACTGTTTAGACTGCATGCTACATGGACAGCTAAACACCGAATCCCTTCCAACCAACACAGGCAAGAAGCCAGATTATACCTCAGTTAAAAGTTGTCCAAACAAAGAGTCAGGCATTAGAGGGAACAACGTGTGAAACCAGACGGGACCTTTACGAGGGGTTTTTAAAGTGTGGGAGAATGAGCCCCTCCTCGAAGAGCTCCAACCACATTGGCCCCTGCAACCTGTTTTTATTTGATTTAAGTGAAACCCAACATGATCTGGATTAGGGGTTTTCAATGTGGATATCAGACCCCACATGTCCAGTTTCTGCACACCGTCATCAGCAATCAGACTGTACACCTCCTCCTCTGCGGGGAGCAGGGGTGACGGGAGGACGGGAAGGAGCGGTAGCCTCAAAACCAAACTGGACACTGCAATAATCACTGACTTTAATACAAATGTATTCATTCATCAGCAGCTTCTTTTTTTTTTTTATCTTGTTGATTTTGAAGGTTTTTAACAAACTGTCTAAAATGCTCAGATAAGGCATCCCCGTGAACCCTTGATTTTTTTTCCGCTGAAGCTCTTTGGCGCCCCCTCCAGGAGAGGCCCGCCCCACACTTTTAAAACCACTGATCTTCAACCAAAGCGAAGCAATAAAACCAGCCAACGTGTCACCACAAAGCAGATCGTGTGCTAATGAGGAACTCAAATTAGTATGTGTCTGACCACACGTGTGATTCATTGTCCTGCTGAAGCCGGCTGTGTTTAAACAGATGCCACATCTCTTGCTCAAACTGAGTCACAGACAGACACGGAACACAGGAGCTTGCCAAACCAGACACAGAGATAGACACAATGAAGACCCATGTGGTGTTGTTTTTACGAGATGTGTTGAGCAGCCGATTGCAGCGTGTAGGTTAACTGCTGGCCTGATCTCTTGGTCATTCTTTGGACTGGCCTAAACTGACACGTAGAAGTGCGTCCTTGTGCTGAAGCAAACGCGGACGCCAAAAGCATTTGAGTTTTTGTTGGGTCACTGCTGCCCTTTAGCTTAGCAGCATGCAGCTGTGGAGCAGTTATAGGAGGCACGTGGCCAAAAGGCAAAGGAATGAGAGGAGGACAAAGAGCTGTTGCTCCAGTTTCAACATCTTGAGTCCCTGAGGTGAAGCTTTAATAATGCATTTCAGATTATGGGAATCTGAAAAATGCTTTAAAAGAGAGAAATACAGTATTCTAAAGTTAGCAGCTGTGAAGCAGATGCATGGCGGTCTGTTCTACTCATTGAAGGGATATTTTTGGGACAACTGGAGATACGAGACCTGACATCATCTTATTGGGAAGCTGAGAAGTCTGTGATGGAGACTGCTGGATTGCGGGTTAGTATGCACATGCTTGAGCGCAGCTGGGATTTATCTTTGGAGTGGGAAGAGGGGGGGGGACAAGATTTCCAGGTCCATGACGTAGAGGTGGAATAATGTGGAAATGATGCAAATGATGCATACGTCTTGGGGCTTGGCTGACGGTCAGTGAGGAAAAGTCTCGTCGTTGTGATTAGGGGGTTGGGTTTTATGCAGCGCTTTCAAAGGCGACCTAATGAATGGGGCCTCTGTGCATTTTAGCCACACAGCTGACTTTTATATTAGCTTCCAGTCGACTGCCGTTGCTGTTACCAGTGCTGCCTGCCTGCATGAATTACACTCCAGCCCTGCTGAGAACCAGTGGCACACAGTCCATGACTGTACCTGGAAGCATAAAGGCAGCCTTTGCCTCACAGTGCCGTGGAATCGGTAGCATTTCATGCATTAAGTCAACACCAAAGCAGAAGGCCCGAAGCTCTCGTGGAGCATGCAGAGCGGGGATGTGAGACTCAGCCGTGAGGCTTTTCACAGTCAAAGGATGCAAAGGAGGATTTTATGATTACCATGTTGCTCAAATAAGCAGATCGTCCTTCTCCAGAGTGTCTGGTGCAGTTGGGCTTTTCTGCATCATTTCCAGAGCACTAGATACAGACGTTACATGTTTATTATACGCTTCTGCTGCGGTGGAGTAATGAGGAGCTACAGAGATCAGTGGTTTTCTAAGTGGGGACATGCAGACTTATCGGAGTCCCTGAGGGAGAGAGGAAGCAGGGGGTGAGGAGGTGGGTGCAGTGAGGGTAAATAAACATACGTTTCACTTTCATTGTAGGGCAGAAATGTATGTCCACTCTGTTCCCTCGCTCCTGATCCACCTACAGCTTAGAAGGTTACATAACTCTCAACAAAGATAGTCTATAGTGGTGGTGAATTAGAGAGGATGTTGAGTCCCCAAATCTTAGAAAAGTATCTTAAAAATATATGTTCAAGAAACTGAAAATCACATGAACTTAGTATAGAAAACAAAGGCAGGCAGACACAGTGAGCCAGACCCCAACATCCTGTTTTGGGAATTTTTAGTCTGCTGGAATAACAGAGGACCAGCTGACAATACAAATGCTGTAAAAATAGAGTTTTCTAAACAGGTAATTGTGAACGTCAGGGAAAAAGTGCTGACCACACATCAAGTCACTCTTCTAAAAATAGTCCAGTAACAGCAAATGACAATAAAACTCTTTTTATGACAGAAAAATCCATTGTGTCATATAACTATACACTCAGCAAGCATCAATTTAGTGTCAACTTTCTACAAGTGTAAATATTTTCCTCTCAAAAGTTATAATCCATTAGCTTGATCTCTCTTACCTTGTCAGCATCAGGATCCTTTCGGTATCCTCTATTTCTCACCTTTTCCACGCCATAGAGAGGTAAAGCCAAGCAGACAAGCAGCAGCAGACGCGCAACGAGAGGAGACATCCTGAAGACCAGAGGACTGAGTGCTGAGTGAGAGATCCGAGGCACCGAGAGAGAGAGAGAGAGAAGGGCAGGACGGGACGGGAGGGGAAGGAAAACTTCCCCCTGACACACACCCCGGATCACTGTGTCACAGAAATCCACCAAGAACCAACTGGACACACACATTTAATTCTCTTTTTCATTCTGTATTTTATCAAAACAAAACTGCACTGTTACATTGTTTTTTGTTTTTTCTTTTTGGAAAGTAAAGCTAACTTAAAAAAAAAAAAATACAACATAAAGGTCTCACAGAGGGGGATGAATCAAGACGTTTCAAAGTGTGGGAGGGTGAGTTTCCCCCTTTCAGTTTGGAAAAAAATCTCATGCCAGAAAGAACATGTGTTTTTACATAGTCTGCAACTTTTTCACAAAGGTTTAAAAAAAACAAACAAACAGCAAAAAGCACATGATCCTGGGAAAAGGCATCCCCTTCACCCCCAGACTTTAACTGTTGTGGTTTTACACTGAAGTAGATTCTGTCATTTCACTTCTCTCTACTAATCACTGAGTCTATAGTTTTCATCTCACCTGAAACTTAACACCGTTGACTTACCCATTTCACACCAAATTCAAAACTAACCCCACTGCACTATCACATCTCTATTACACTGCTATTAATTTCACGTCTGAAGACGTGTTTTAATATAATGAAGCTTTATGAAAAACTATTATCCCTTAACAATCAAGATCATTTTTTCTTTTAATTCTGCTTGGAGAAGGAAGCCCCCTGCACTCAAGATTTTTCCTTCAGTTGTGTCCCCCATTGAAGCCCTCTGGCGCCCTCCAGGGGAGACCCACCCCACACTTTGAAAACCACTTTTAATCGAGCATTTACAGAACTGCACACTAGATCTAGGTACGTCATAATCAAACTCTCTCTCCACATAGATGGACTATAAAAATATAAGCAGTCAATGATTCCCTTTTACTTCATCCTATTGGAATTGTGCCGACATTTGAAAATATAGATATAAAAAAAGGTCAATAAATGGATGCTAAAAGAGACAGAGCAACAAGACACTTTTCAAATCGATCCCAGAAGATGTTCTGAAAGTATTAGAATTTGAGTTATGAGGTCTGTGATCCACATGTTATAAATAACCCCCAGACAACCTCCCAATCCTCAATTATATTCATGAATGATTAAGAACTAGTGGTTTGTGCTTTCAGTGACACGTAGTGCAAAGCCTGTTTGATTTGCAATATGGGCTGAAGGAGTGGAAGTACAGCATGACACATGTGAAACATCTGTGGACTTCTTTTCACTTGAAGACCTTTGAAGCGGAGGTGCATTCCTTTAAGACACTACAAAGCCATACATGACCCAGACTGTCAGGATACATCTTTGAAGACAGTGCAGCAAAACTCAAAGTAAAAAAGAAAGAAAAAAAAAAAATCTAAAAAACTTCAAACTTTATCAAGAAAAATCACATATTCATCATTCTCTGTGACTCCACTATATCAAGTTGAAGATTGTGCCTTTTGTCAGAGGAGAAGGAAAAGTGGCACGTGATGCACGTCTCTGTAGGAGGAACAATAAGACTTTGAGAAAGAGTTCACCACAGGACGACCTCCTGGAGCTGAATTTTTGGCAACATTGTGAACCGTTCCAACAAAACCCCCAGTGTAACGACTTATCCAGTGAGAGGCTTTCTCCAGTAAAAACAACACATTTACAAAAATATAGTATTTGTTTACAAGCATGCGTTACATCTCTTTCAACTACATATAGAACACAGTCAGCCCGATGCATGCTTTGTAAATAAAGGTCTATGGGTGGTGGTGATACAGCTGGATGGATTGTCTAACACTAAAACCTACTTAGTAATACTGGATTCATGCTGTTTTCTATACGGTGTAACTTATGATGCCACAAAAAGGTTCATCAATCAGCAGACGAGCCTGGCTTCAGTGAAAGCGTCACGGAGGACGGATGAATGGATGAAGTGATGGATTTTGCGGGACGCCCCGGTGTCTCAGCAGCTGCTGTCCTTTGGCTCCCTGCTCTCCTCTGGCACCTTGTGCAGCGTCTGGTGGGCCGAGTCCTCTATGCTGCTGGTGTGGGGTGGAGTTAAAGCGGGATGCTGCAGCTGCGGTCCAGTGGGAATTTGCCTGGCATCTGACAGCTCGTTCCTCGGAGTCATCCTAACCCAGACAGGTCACATTTGAAGATCAGCGGCAGCTACAGACACTGTGGCAACATGTTGGAATAGAAGCACGGGATCGATGGGATCTATTCTCCTGAACCTTACCTCCCATCTGCGACTCTGTGCACGCTCCCCGAGCGGCTGCTGACCTTGCTGGAACTCCCCCCTTTGCTGCGTCGCTCTCCCCCCTCCCTCCTGGAGCTCCGGCTGGAGGTGCCTCTGTCCAGGTGGTCTGGCACGTGGGCTTCGTGGTTGCCCGTTGCGAAGGTGCCCTGGTTGGTGGCGGTGGAGGCGTTGGTGGGCATGACGCCGGTGCTTGTGCCCATGGACTTGGAGATGACCTTGAGCTTGTGGGAGCTGGGCTTGTAGTGCTGCTTCTTGTGCTGCACGCGGTTGTTGTGCTTGAGGAAGAACTCGCAGGACTCCTGCAGCACTCGCCGGCTCTCGCTGATGGGACTGTGGGTCACAGGGCAACAGAGGACAGACATTAGCTTTAGAAAACAGAGACTGGGTATCCATGTGGCGTTTTTAGGGGCAACTGATGAGGTCTTACTCTCTCTTGCGAGTCCTGTTGAAGAAGTAGGCCCACTGAGAGCAGGTCTTTTTGCTGGTGACCCAGAACACAGCAGATATTCCAACCACCAGCGTCATCAGATATTTGACCAGGAAGAGTGTGAGGTCAGGGCGGTCGTGCTCTGTCGTCTAAAACAAAGGCAGATTCAGATGGTAACGTTATCCCGGGAATTTAGAGTGTAAATTCCAATTTTTAAATGAATGAGTATAGTTGATGGTCTTTTTGTAAAGCTGCCATTTAATTTCTTTACCTATAACCCCAACACGGCAGTGCACCACATCTCCCCCCTACGTCATCAAACCCCACCCCTTCTAATGAGAGATCGCACCCAGAGGACACCACAAACAATGAATTTGAGTTTATTTCTTAAATATTTTTGGATTCCGTTCAAATAGCTAAACATGACAAACAGTTCAAACCCACAGATCAATATATTTCTGAGAAGTATAATTTTAGTTGACCTATATGTGGCACAGTGTACTAATAATTTGACACCAGTGTCTCCATCTTTTTGGTCACTTGAAGAAAATTAAATTAAAAAAAATTCATTAGAGCTCAAACAGATTTGGTTAAAACTGAGCTCCCACAGGGTTGGGTTGTAGAGTTTTTTCGTTAAAGGAGTTACTTAAATATGAAGTTAACCACATTTTTTGACATTTTTAAGCAAGTTTAATATCAACATCCAATATGATGACTTCAAATGCAAGATGAGATCAAGATTAGATTTTAAGATGCGGTTTAAAACGGTCTCAGATACAGACATTCATTTGTGTACTGAAACATTTTTTAAAACCTTCTTTTTATCTACAAAAAAGAAATAACTAATGTTGAACACATGCATTTGTGTGAGAATATTCTTGCCATCTCACTATTCGTTATAATTGTGGTTGCCATTTTCTCAACAGATCTTCAGCCTTGATTAGGTTTTCAGGTATTTAAAGAACGCTTACATTTTTCACTTTATTTCTGAACATGTGCTACCTTTAGCAGTGTACTATTTTTTTTTAACCACAAAACCGGTAATCAATCCAACCAGACAAACCAGGGAATCTATGTCAGTAACAGTGTAAGTGTCCTCAGAACGTTCAGTATGCAGACAAACTGGTTGTACCTTATAGGAACAGGGGATGCTGTACTCCTGACAGCGATCGTTGATCCAGGTGTTCTCCCAGGTGCTGCGGTGGCTCTGTTCGTAGGTGTAGCAGGCTAACAGTGTGACAAGTGGCACCAGGTAGAGGCAGCTGAATACACCGATGCGGATCATGAACTTCTTGAGTTTCTCCTGGTTGCGCTCGTCGTGCTGGATCACCTGCCGGACATGGTTGAGAGAAACAATCCCTGCCAGGATCAGAAAGAGCCCGACTATGACTCCCACGCACAGCGGAGCCAGGACGAAGTAGCGCAGGGCGTCCAGGTCGTAGAGCCCAACGAAGCAGACTCCGCTGATGTTGTCCCCTTCGACTTTGTTCAGAGCCAGCAGCATGACAGTGAGAGACCCGGGGATCCCCCAGGCAGCAGAGTGAAACCACACCTGAAGACACAAAGATGAGTTAGTTTTCTTACCTGCATCTTCTCTCCTGCTGATAAAATCATTGAGACTCCTACCGCCTTCTTCTCAATGGCCTCACAGCTCCATTTCGGTCCTGCGGCCAGGAACCAGGTGATGGTGAGTATGACCCACCAGACAATCCCAGCGATGGAAAAGAAGTAGAGGAGCATGAAAAGCAGCGTGCAGCCTTTGCTCTGAGAGCCCATCACGACAGTGTCCACACTGCTGGGAGCGGTGGCTTTAGTGCAGGCTGCATTGTTCCCCAGCAGGAAGCCGATGAAGTAGATGAGCGACACGAAGCTGTAGCAGACGGCGTAGAAGATGATGGGCCGCTCGGGGTAACGGAAGCGCTTGACGTCGATGAGGAAAGTGAGAAAGGTGAACAGCGTGGCGCCCAGGCAGATGATGGAGCACACGCCGATGAAGGTCTTCGCAAATTCTATGTCGTGGGGTTTGAAGTACATGTTGGAGCAGGGTGGGGCACAGTCCTGAGCACCGAGGAAGGAGGAGCCGTGACCTGGAGTGGTCTTCAACTGCAGCGGGCACCAGAAGCCAAGGTCTCTCTTAGCTGAGGGGGAGATCATCGGAGTGGTTGCAGGAACGAAAAAACCGTCGGGGGAATAACATGGGTCCAGTCTGCAGGAAAGGGAAAAAGGCAAAAGATGAATAAAGGAATAATGTGAGATGTTCTGGTGTGTGAGCAGTCGATGTTTTCTTACTTGTCACACTGCAGCTCTGGAGGCCAGGTGACACCGAAGATGCGGATGTTCTCTTTGCAGTCGGACAGGACAGTCTCGCACTGCTCTCTGCAAGGACGGATCACCTTGTTGTCCTCGGTGCACGCCGGGACGAAGGCTTGGCAAAGGAAGTGGTGGACGTCCGGAGAGCAGCGCAGGTTTGCCAGGGGCATGAATGGCTGGAATCAGATGAGAGCAGCAGTTTATTCTCAACCAGTTCTAATTACAGTACAACTGTTTTTGCAAACCCTGCACAAATGAAGAGCTTGTTTAAAGTGTTATGTGTGGGTTATATAAGCTTAGATACACCACATTTCAGTTCTATTTATAAAAATTGAGTACCTTGCAAAAACTATAAGATCAGTGGGGTTCTTTTTAGATTTCTATTTTGTGATGTTCTCTAAAAAAAAAACTCTATGGCAGGTGATTTCAAGATGTAGACTTGCTCTGAAGATGCTATGAAGACAATTTCAGGATGTTTTCCTGTTATCTGCCTGGACTCACAAGTCTCCTAAGATTGTATGAGGTAAAAGCCTGCACACTTTATTGACTTATTCATGTTAAACAATTAGTTTTTGTCATACAGCACATTCAACGCATTTGTTGAAAAACACAAAACATCAAGGACACAAAGCCTGATTTCATTTGGGACGCTCGTGACTGAAGTGGGTCATTTACAGCGAGCGCTGGCGTCAGAAATGGAGCTAAGCGCGACGTGAGATGATTAACAGAAGCAAAGCCGTCACCAAAACACAAATCCAAATAAAATCCCGTTGATTTAACCTGTCCAGCTTTTATCTTATCAAATGAATAAATTGATCTCTTAATTCTGTCAAAACGATTTCAACCAAAGCGGAAGAAGAGGCCCATGATGGGTTACATGTCAAAACAGATGGAGAACCAGCTCCACTCTAAGCCTGGGCTCTGTTTTGTTAAGCTGCAGCGATCACACAAAGCTGCCCATTCACTGGCTGGAAACCATATTCTTCTGTCCCGGTCAGGAGCTGGAGGACTGAGAGAGGAGGGAGTATACATAGGTGGCAGGAAATGAGTGAAGACGTTTGGAAACACAGCGACAGCCAGGCCAAGAATGCTGGAAACCAAACATCGGCGGACTTTATAGCAGAAAATTACTTTATTCAATAAATGAAGCTCATGACTTCACTGTATAATTTGCAGTAACTGGAGTAACTGTGCAGGTTTGTCATAGCATATAGATGGTATCCCCATAGTATTGAAACCTTACAAGTGAGGACTCAACGTCAGGAACTACCATCGAACTCACAAGTCGAACTGCTGTCAGTCTGAACTGCTAATATTTGTACACAAAACACACACATTAAGAGAGCACAGTCCACTATTCAACGTTTCCTCTTTCTCCTGGAAGCCAGCCTGGCAGTCGGGCCATGTCTCAGGGGCCCGGGTTTGCCCTGTCTGACAGTGAGCGCCCTTGTTCCTCTCCCGCGGAGGTCCTGGACTGCGAACTCCACGTGGCTCAACAATCTGACCTTTATTCACTTTGCGGCAGTCGCTGTAAAAACTATTAATTCTCCAAAAACAATGATTAGGCTCTCACTTTTACAACTTTCACTTGAACTTATGAGACCCCTAAACGCTGCCAAAGTCAATCAATTAGCCTCTTCAGTCGCTTTATATTTTAACACGGTTTCAAAAGCTGGTGGAATCCAGGACCGAGGGTGGAAAAAGGTTAACCCTCCTCCGGAAAATCCTCCCTGATATGCTGGCCTGAGCCGACAACAATGCAGGAGTCAGCCTGATTTCCAGCGCCGGGGCTTTGTGATAAATCACTGCGTGCTTTCAAAGACACCTATGCTTGGTATGCTCAATGCAGGCCAGAGAGAGTGAGCCCGTCACCTGGGAGACTGAGCAGTGGAGGTGAGAGCATGAAAGAGAGGGGGAAATGAGTGAGTGATTAACAGACACGGCGAAGACTCCGTGTGGTATGCACGTTGTTCTTTGTGTGCGACTGGGTGTGTCCCTCCCCTTCCTCCAGAAATCAAAGGCCGCTCACAACAAAGTCGCTGGAGTCGCCTGTGGCCAGCGTTGCTGTGAAATCAGAAGCCTCTACCTTTGGCAGAAACGGCACAAAAGACTCCTTGAACAGATCGCAGTTCCAGCTCGACACGCTGACACCAAATGTATGTAACCCAAAGCCCAAGCCCTCAGGAATGCCACTGCGCAGGAGGCAACGGCAGGGAAACAGAGTGCAGTGCTGAGGACGGACACAAGACAACACCTGGTCTCAAGGCACATCTCTACGACACGAAAAATTCAGGAGGAATCCGATTTAATAATTTACACTGAACTAGCTAAGAGAGTTCGAAGTAGTGTTTTCATTTCAAAAAAGACATTTAGCCAGAGTAGAAAGCATGACAATCAAATTAGGATCAGAATGCCCCAAAACATTAGGTAATAATGCAATGGCAAACCACACACACATACACTCACACACACTCACAAAGATAAGACTGTTTGACAAGGCCTGGTTTTGAAAACGATATCCACAATGTTTTTGCTTCCCATCACAACATTTGAGTGTCACCTGATAGCCACAGTTGCTTAGAGACAGGCTGTCAACATCAGTGGCGGATTAGTGACTGGAGCATGTCGCAGCTCTGTTTAGTCTCCAAACGTTGACATGAGACACTTATCAACAAGCACATTAAACATTTGTGAGGACCCATTGTGTGTCTGGTCCAACAAGATTCTTCTCAGAAAGCCGAGAGGCGATGCTACAAACGAATCACAGCAGTTTCAGAGGATGTAAATAAAGTCAGCGTATTTTAGTCACGACAGAAAGCAGAAAATCTTGGAAATAGGAATAAAATGAAACAGAACAATATCTAGTTTATGGTTGAGCTGTGCTAAAAATGTTTTTTTTTTAATTTGGACACAGGTTCCAGTTCTTTTTCATACTTAACAGATATTCAACATTTGTCTTTTTATTTGGGCTTCCTGCTCACAGACTAGAGGCTGCAGACTGCATACCACAGTATAGTGCGCAGATAACTGAAAGTTACAATGACTTTCTTATTTTTCCATCATTGCCTAAAAAACATTGCTGCTAAAGAACCTTATAGTTCAGATATCAGTATAGTATTAAGGGTGTATTATTATACTTGTCTGTGCTCGCGGCTTTCTCAAATTCCCTTAAATATATCTAATTTCTTGACACTTAATACTGACATTGACCGATATACAGTCCAAGTATGCGAAAATTGATCCTCCTTCAAAAAGAAACTAATAAACAAGCAAGAAAGTGAGAATGCATTTTTATATCTAACGCCCAGTTTGAAGAAGTCAGAACTCTATTGTTCATGCTGCATTTTAGTAAATGATTTGGCAAAACAGGCTTGCACAATCAATCAATGACTAAGAAACACAAATAACTTCACACAAGGTAAGATAGCCTGCCAATATACAGATCAATAACATCCTACGAAGCTTCACCCACTCAAGTTAGACAGGTGCAGGAAACACCGCTGCTGAAGTCGGACAGCATTGCAGTTTTCAAATAAGAACAGTTTTCGGTCTCTGTTTTCTTGTTTCTGTACACCTGATATTAATGAATGTGCTCTGATGAGGCCTCAGATGGCACAGTAAATCTAATCATGTATGTTGGAGCTGCGAAACATCAAAACCATTAAGGAAAAGAAATGTGTGTGTGTTGATGGTGTTTGTGACTGGTGGAAGGAAAATAGCTATGAGCAGTAGTTCTCTCCTTTTATGACTGTAATGTTGATTAGACGGTTTAAGTCCTGCATGCATACTTTTGTGAGGAGTGGAAATCTATCGACAATGAAATCATTCCCGGTGCAGGTTTACCTGTTAGGGTTACATACCTGGCATGCACTTCTCAGAATATTTAGAGAGAAGAGTTTGGTTTTTCAAAAATAATAACCACAATGAGAAAGCAAGTACTCGTAACTGAAGCTGCAATCTTTTCTTCTTAAATAATTTTGTGCGGGGGTTGTGGCACTTTCTGAGCCCTACTGAAATTTGATGTTTTTGGGCTCTTTCAGTCTGCCAGCGCAGCAATATGATTATTATGAGCTGCTCAGTTGAATATGAGTCACGGTTGGCAGGCTGGGCTGGAAAAGGTCTGTTAAAAAAAGAAATGCAACAATATGTCACACATCACAGTGACATCCAAACTAAAACTTTTATGGGGATATTCTAAATATCTGAACAGGTCGAGGCAGACGACCGACTGTGTCTGCTTCTGTGGGAGTTTCATCCTATTCGTAGGGGCTTATTTCTCCTCGCTGTCTTGTGAGTGCTTGTTCCAATAAAGATTGTTGGTTTGTCTCAACAGCGCTGTGAGGTCCTGACCTCCTCAGGTAAAATGCCCTGAGGTGACTTATGCTGGGTTTACACAGACTAAATGGTATCAAAATTTAATTATTGTGACAACATGAAACTTGTTTCCCGTCATTTTGATGCTGGTACATCCTTCTGAGTTGACACACAGGAAACCCATCGACTGTTTTACTGCAGAACAATGATATTACTGGACCAACATCATCGCTCACTCCTGATTTGTCCCCATAAATAACAATGTTCTGCTCTCTTAATTTACTTTTCTGGTTAAAGGATTTTTCACTGTGGTTTTCCAGCAGGAAGACAATTGAACATTCAGCTTTTAAAATCCTTGACTATGGCAGATGATTAATTATTTTCAAAGCATAAAATCAATTGTTTACAACAATACAGGAATAATTTATTCACTAAATGCTACAAAACAATCGGCCCAGATATGCGGATGAACTATGCTTGTTGACATCCATTACAAAGTGGTGATTATGGTCCAATCAATACATGCAATCAAGTACAAGCACAGAGACACAGCCATTTACAGACTGGAGCCATGAGCAACACTAATAATGGCATTATTCTGAGAAGATATTCATTATCTTTAAATATGTCCTTAAGTAGGATTTGTTATTTATAAGCAGAAGAAGCAGACTTTTTCTCTCACTGGCTAATCTAACATCTCCCCACAACAACCCAGACTAATGATCAGCCAGTATTTTTTTTTTTAATGGCAGGATTCAGTTTTTATGATGATTTAAAGCAGAAAATAAAGGAAAAAAACAGCCCATCTTCTACACCACTTTAAAAGAACATGTGGGGACTGGGGCAAATCCCACCTTGGTCATGAAAACACAGTGTCACAATGACTCAAGCTCACATTCAGACGTTTGGGTCGTTTAACGTGACCAACTAAGCTCCAATGCATAACAGGGAAAGAAAAAGAGAGAGAAAGCACACACACACACACACACATCGAGAACATGTAACTTCTGCCACAGAAATACACACAGGAGATGTTCTTGCTGTAAAGTGAGCGTGATAACCGCTACACACCTTTGCAGTAATACAATAATTCATCCTCATTATTTATTATGCTTTTCAGAAATGTAATTCTTTAGCATTCAGTCAAATAATACAGTCACGACCCAAGTTTTCATAAGATGATGTTACATCACATCCATACTTGGGTGGATGTGAAAAATTCTATAACATCAGTCAAATAAAAAACATAATTAAAATCCACAATGATTAACTTTCCCTATGTGTGATCTCTCATGCACTCACCTCCATGTTACTAGCTGCAATGTCCTGGTCGTAGTGCTCCATCATATTGGGGAAGAAGGTCATGTTGTAGGGCATCCCCAGGCACCGGTGCACCTTGATAGGCTCGCAGGTAAACAGGCTGTGGGCATAGCAGCATCCCACCCACATCAGGAGCAGGCACAACCACAGAGGTCCCGGCATCAGCATCGTGACGGCTTGACGGAGGCAGGCTGCACGTTTTTTGCGAGTAAACCAGAATAGGCTTCTTTTTTTGGATCCGTGTGAGGATATCTTGGCCCGAGATTTGAATTCCTCTGGCTCACACCGTCATCCACGCATCACTTCTCTTGAGGGCATCTCAGCTGAGCCGGTGGGCTTTGGAGCTGATAAAAACTTTCTCATTGGTCAGTGTGTACCACAATCCCAAAACCCCTGAAAAGAATAAAACCAAAGTCAGCCAGGTTCCTCCTTTAGGATCAAGGAAAACGTCTTTAAATGCAAAACAATTTCACATCATTTTTTAGAGATGAAGAAGATGAAGTATAGCTACTCATCATCTTTCTTAGATCTTTCGTTGCGCTCAGACTATAGTGTGGGATTCACTGTTTAGAGACCCATGAGTACAATTCAAGACAGAGTTGAAAATCTGTGGGCAGAGTGCACACGTCTACGGTGGGGAATGTTAAAGATCCAGGCTGATTCAATAGAATGAGTCTCAGCTTGTTGATGCACATTAAACTTCACATTAAAAGCGTCAGAGTTCCACCTACACACATGTGGAGCCAGTGAAAATCATGAACCCCGGGCAGGAAGTAATTCTTCTGTGCTGGTGTTTTTCTCACCTGGAAAGTTTCAGTACGGTTCAGATTTAAAGGACGCTGTATATAATGGACTTTATCGCATACAATCCTGCACCAAAAACATTAAGGTGCTGTATGAAGATTTTCAGTAGTCACAGATTACAATAACCAGATAATAACATCACTTTTTCCAACCTCAAAATCAGAGATGTGAGACAACAGGCTCAAAATGAACAAGCAATTTATAAATGTAATTATCTTTCAGAGTTTCTACATTTGATATGATGCCTCTGTAGTAACAGAGTGTCCTTTATAGTAAATAAGCTAGACAAACTGCAAAACTACAGCTCAATTAAACTCTCTATTTTACATGTTGGATTCACATAGGCTAGAAAGACATGCAAAACATGACATTAAATACATATGTAAAAATATTTAAAACACACTGACATATTCTGAATTAAATGTCGTGAAATCTACAGTGAGCACAATTTAAAAAAAAAAGTATTTTTTCAAGTTTGAACTGTTATTTTTTGTAAAATGGAAAATATGTTTTTGTAATCACGTAAAACCAACATGCACATAAATGCATTAATAAGCACGAGGCATCTGAAACGAGGACAAGTATTAAAACTTTTTTGTTACTGATCCAGACACGTGGATTATGTTGTGTATTTTTGTACATCTAAAAACAAGGATAGAGATCAAGTCCGTCGGGAAGATATGGTGCTTATCTTGTTTTACTCTTCCTGATGCTGGTTTTATGGGTGGTTAGACAATAATGACCGCGCTACTGTTTATTTACAGGGCTCATCCTGCAGATCCCCCTGGCTGCACGACCAAAACAAAAAGTGCAAACAGCCAAAACAAAAACAGTGTAAACAGACGCTGTTTCCAGCCTTTATTAGCATGTTAGCACTAATTAGACAACAAAAGTTGGGATATTTGATACCAGCAGCACCAGGGAGCTTTAATAAGCCGACATGTTCACGCCAAGTTTCCAATATAATTCTGTACCTCGTGAAACTGCTCCAAATCAGAGTTTGTTAGTAAGAACCAGAGCACCGACAAGCAGGGAAGTCGTTTTCCCATAAATTGCACAGGAACTTCGGGGAGAGAGTTCAGTCAACATCCCTGCCTCGGCCGCCTCCACGGAGCGGGGGCCCGAAACAACCAACAAAGTAGAAACAAACTCCAAGAGACATAAACTCAAAACACAAAGGCTTACCCTCAGCTTCCCCGGTGGTAACAGAGCGGGCAGGAACATGGACACAGGTCTGGGGAGTCCTGTTCGGGTTTCGGTGCGTGTTTCCTGCTGAAG
Organism: Salarias fasciatus; assembly: GCF_902148845.1. NCBI lineage: Eukaryota > Metazoa > Chordata > Actinopteri > Blenniiformes > Blenniidae > Salarias > Salarias fasciatus. The sequence continues at coordinate 18,538,150 of NC_043755.1, forward strand.
TTGCAGCTTCGTCCTGGAGCTCCGTCTTTTCTGGACCGAAGCGGAGGTGCCTTCAGGTGCGGCTGGGGAAATAGGACTTTTTACAATTAGAGTTTTAAACCACTGAACTAAAGTATACAAGCCTGGCATCAAAAACTGTTTAATGCACTGCAAATGAAGCAAGGTATAAAGTCAAAACATTACTTTGCTTTGAAGTGTTTTCAATATTTATGTAATTTTGTACATAGACATCTATAGAGCTGAAATGAGAATACTACAAAGCTAAGAAAAAAAAACATAAATAAATACAAAATAATTCAACTTTCACAATTTTTTTTTTTTTTTTGCGTTTTTAAAATCGTTGCTTTTATTGACTTTGAACTTTGCAGCACTGGGATGGCATAACACACAATAACGGAATTGACGAGCAGCTCATGAATGCAGCATGTCAGAAAAGGACTGCAACAGACCTCATTTCTGTGTCAAAAATTAAACCTTGTTCGTGGTTCATTTACCAAAAACAAACTTGTGCCTTGTGCATTATTTAATATTCACCAACCAATTAACGTTTTAGATATTTGATACAAATGAAATAACTTCACTGCCAGTTATTACTTGTATCAAAAAGTATACTTTTCGAGTAGTTTATAAGAAGAGCATTTTCACTTGGGTTTCTTTCAACGACGGTATTTTTACTCAACTGGGGTACAGTTTTGTATTTTTAGATTGTTGACTGCCCTCTCCCCTCCCTGATGGACAGAGCAGAGCACAGAACATCAAGAACAGCTCACAGCCTGGTTTCCACCTGTTTGACCTATTGCCCTCTGGCAGGCGCAGGAGGTACATCAAAGCAGAGACAAACAGACTTTGCCAGAGCCATAACCATTCTAAATTCACACATTCATTGATTGAAAAAACATTCTGCACATAAAAAAACAACGTTGTAAACAATCGTGAACCTATTGTCTTATTGCACTATTATTTGTTATATTGCACCATTTCTTTTAATGTTGCTCTATTTTTGTTTGCTGCGTCTTCCTCATTTGCACTGTGAGAGAAGTAGATCTCCAATCTCGGTTTACATCTTATAAGGATGATAAAGGCTACTCAATTCTATGGTATTGTATTGTACTCTTTCTCTGAAATTATACAGAATGGCTTCACCATCATAACTGCACATATTCAGAACTCTGTCGGCCTTTGAAATGTGTGCTTCTTGATTAATCACTTCAGCCTGCAAAAGTGAAATAACTTTTACAGAGAACAGCCGCCTGGAAATCTAACGAGGACCCCTGGTGTCCCGTCAAGCATCCATCGCCACCATCCAGGCGTTCACCGCCACCTGCAGTGCTCCAATTATCCACCTGGAGGCGCACTCTCCCGACTGTGTCCACATTCATGTGACCGCCCCGGAGAGGCGGGGTTACAGTGTAATAATTTAGGCGCTACAGTGTAACCAATAAAGTGTCCGCGGTAACCGGGGCGCATCTGCTCGCCGCTGCCGCTCCCTCCTGTCCTCTCCGCCGCGGACGCACGGGAGACCAGCCTCGGACATCAGATGACATTTGTAGCGGAGGCGCCGCCAGGAGGGACGGGACTGACTCATAACGCATTCATATGAGGTGCGTAAGCTCGTGGCACACCAAAGATAAGAGGGACGGCCGAATAGGGTAAATTCCTGCAAAGCCGCGAGGTGCTTTAAATAGAATTGGATGTGGATTGTGCGGCACGCGCCCTGCGATGGATGCAACAGGATTATGGAGCTGGTGTGTGCGGAGGCGAGCGTGTTCTCGTCTCCGTCCCCGTGTAGTTTGTGGACCGAGGCGCTGGCCTGTTGCTAGGAGACCTTTTGACAGCTGTGAGCTTTTTGGAAAGTGTCAGTGTTAATGGTCTGATGTTGGGGTCTGCCAGGCTGGAAACTCGAGCCTCCCTCCCCTCCGCTGCTCCCCGCGCGCTGTTCGTGCGTAAATCCTAATTGTCTCCTGTGCGTAAAAGACAACATTTGCACTGTTGCTGATTTCAGTCAGGAGATTACAGCGTTTTGCAGGGGAACAATGGCCTACTTGTTGTGATTACCAGATCCTAAATATATCCACATTCCGGAGATCTTTTGCCTTTTCTGAGTCTCGGTTCTCAAATAGAAATGTAGAGAAAATGTATACATTATGTTGAATATAAGGGATTACAACTTTGAATGGTCAGTGTAGCTCTCCATTCTTGAAATGCCCCTGTTCTAAAAACACCACATATATGCATCATATGGACTCGTGTGGCACAGGTTCAGCTCCTTCAGTCCCTCATGAGGGAGCAGCAGGCGCCTGTGGTCATCCATCTGAAGGTCACTCATGAGCAGATCGATCACGAGACATCACTGGGGACTACTTTCACCAGCAACCATTGCCCAAGAGCTCCATCCTGTTCACACTTAAGGTGAAACACATCCATACACAGACTTTCCTCTGAAGAGGAGACATAAAAGAGCATCCTGGGGTGACTTATTATCATACAGGCAGTGAGTAGTGTTTCAGGCGGAGTAGCCACTGAGGCTTGGATTTCCCAGAGCATCTCTGCTGACCTCTCCTGCTGCAGGGTATTATCTGTGGGATATCAGATTTAGGTGTGTAGCACATTATGTCAAGGTTGTCGCTACACCAGAGGGACTCGGTGTAATTTGGACGCCCGGCTTGTTCTGAGAAGTGCTGAGCTCGTTCATTTCCCTCTCCAGAAAAGTGTGGCCGCCTGTGGCTGTCACAGGGCCCATGCTTCAGGTTGAGAAGGAGCCTTGAAAGAACTGTCAAAGTCAACAACAGCAGGAGCTGAGAGAAGGGAGAAGTCAGCATTAGGTATGGCGTGAAGTAGGGTCCCTTCACACGTCTCACAGCGGGTTGTCACGGTGCGGCTGGGTCAAGTGGATGGACTGAGTGAAGCTGACATGCTGTTCTGTCCTATCAGGCTGATGTATGAACCCAGAGAGGAGACCACAGTCCTCAGGAGCCACACAGCATCTCCCTTCCACCTCCACCTCCACTATCTTCTCTGCCCTTGTCTAGGGGCATGCCTTCTGAACCCAGTCTCAGGTAGGTGGTCTTGCCAATACTCTACATTCACGACAAAACCACAGTCCATTTAGAATCCTTTAAGTAACAGTGTCTGTATGGTGCTGCAGCAAATATAGACAAGAAACTGCTGTCTTTTGAGTTGGAGATTGTTTTTTTGCTTTGTTTATTTCAGCTTGAGGAAAGAGCCATGGTGGATCAATATGTTGTTCAATAATTGTGTTCTCAGGGTGCATGTGCGGCTAGCTTTCTCTAAGCAAGCAATCCATCTCATCTTCTTGTTTGGATGGAGATGGGATTACTGAAAGGACTGTTTTGAGTTTCGTATTTGCAACGTGCAAACCAGTGTGTCAATTATTAAGCCTGCATCTTCAGTAGTTCCTGAGGTAGCGTTCATAACAATGAAAAGCGAGCTGCAGAAAAAAAAAATGCTGCTAAAATGTCATTCTTTCTCCGTCTATACATATACAGGATTAGGGTGTTTTGTTGATGAAGTAGTAAAGTTACATGCCTAAGTTATGGTTAATTTAAAACTCTGTTAAAAAAAAGTATGATACTTAGGTTAATATTAATGAAAAACTACATGTGTTTGATTATCCCAAAAAGGTTTTAAAAATTACTATAGCTTCACATCAGACCCTGACATGGTCAGACTGAAAAATCTTCACTCAAAGTTAGCTGCAATTGGCCTTTTGACCTTTTGACCATAACTTAGACAAAACAGATGTGAAAATCTTGAAATGAGAAAGTCTGCTCCCCTTCATTAGCTTTGGTGGTTTTGTTGACATGAAAATTATTTTAAGCATGAAGAGCATGCTGGACTAACTTGAGAAAACATCTTGATCTCACAAACATTAAATCATTACCGGGTATTGTCCACCTGAGTAATGTAAAACATAGATTTCCCTGTTAAACATAATCCATGTTTTTATCTTCTGCAGCCATCATTTCTGTGAGTTTAAAACTCCTGACCTTGGCACCCTCGCCGTGGTGTTATTGGACAACAGTTCTCATTTCAGAAAAATGTAATGACTTTAATTTCAATGCATCAAGGTTGACTAACACTTCACAAGTATGCCTCTTCATCCTCTTAAAGCATCAGTATAACTGATTATTTATTTGGGGTTTGGATTAGCTTTTTTCTTTCCAGAAAAAAAAAAAAAAACAAACACTTTTGCTGGATCTCAAATCTTTCTCAACAACATTTGGCATTATGTAAAAAATAGGACCTATATGATTTAATATCAGGATATCATTTCAGTGTATTGAATGTTCTGCTATGCCAGGTTTGACCCATCCTTTTAAAATGAAAGGAATGATTATGCCCTTCATGCTGAGCGTCAAAGTAATGAAAGCTCAGTACACTACACCTAATCATCATCATCATTGTCTTAATCAAGGACATCATGCCTCTTCAAACTCGTCACTTCGTTCCCTCTCTGTATTTTATAATCCTGTAAATCGCCTTTCCTCTCATCCAACAAGGCAATTTTGTTCTTTTCTCCCTTCGGCAACCACCAAACAAACAACCTGAGTCATCATCCACCGAACCTTGGGCCCAGCATGCATGTGCACGCAAACACGCACATGCGCGCACACACACACACACGACCTTTTTTTTCCTCTGTCTTACACTCCGGCACCATGAAGGTGACAGAGCAAGCCTCCTGGCAGGCAGCAGCATTTAGAGTGACGGCCCGCAGTGGAAGTGGACGTAGATGGATTTGGATGGATGGGACAGTGTGCCGCTGATGGATGAGAACAAGCAGAGGGGGACCGAGGATGGGGCAGAAAACAGGGGATATTTTCTGCTTCATGTACCCACAGCGTACAGCCAGTCAGTCAGCCAGCGGTGACAGTTTTCTGTAGTGTGTGTGTATATAAGTGCTGTCCACCACGGAGAATAAGAACTGGGAGACATGTGGCGATGGGCAGAAAATGTTCTCCGGTAAAGGTGGGCACACCGTGGAAATGTCATGTCGCTCAGGGCGGATGAGTCACCGCATTGCAATTTCAAATATGTACCAATAAGAAAATCCAAGACTTTTATGTATTTAATTGGCTCCATGTCTCTGTGAAAAATATCACAGTGCAACACGAATGTGACCATACAGCAGTGAATTCCTCCAGAAGAATCTGGTTAATTGAGAGATTTTTTTTTTGAATGATATTCAACATGGCAGCAGGAGAAATGTGGAGGTCAGGTGGATACCTTTTCATGGCTGCATTATTTTCTTTTTAATTTTAAGAGCCCATTATAAAAAATGAATAGAACGGATTTTAACAGTCTTTAAGGCTTGAGAGGCTCACACTATATGGGGGGGACTCTTCCTCCCATGTTTTGTGTTTTTCTCTGGTCGCACGTAAAATATGAATGTGCAAATAAATGTATACGATTAAAGCCTACCCTGAAGTGGAAATACAGTATAAAATAAAATTAAAAAATGTGCAGAAAATCCTGTGTGCTGTTCAGGAATCACTTTGTGGTTTCACTGCAGGTCTATTTGTGTTGGCAGAGATGAGAAAAACAGTAAAGATGTACATCTATTTAACTTTATTGCTGTCAACCATTAAATAGTGACCTGGGGCCTCTGACCAAATCACAGCCATATTGACAATAAGCACAGCAGTTTTCTTCTGCTGTGATATTGCTTAATTATATGATACATATATGAATGAATCAAACTTTCACCTTTAAATCATTATATTTGAAAAACAAAACATTAGCAGTACAATGGTCGCATGGTATCTAACACTCTCCTAATGTGGATTGCTAATATGCCAATGCTAACAGTCCAATTTGTAGCTGATATAACATATACTGTTGTAAGACCATGATATATTACTCTAACAACAGGGTAGATAGCAAATTGTTTGTGAAGCTAATGAGAAAATCATTTGTTTACATTTTTTCCTTATATAAAAGAGAGAAGAGTACTTTTTGCTATTTTATGCTGAACAAAAGCTGTTGCCTTTCACAAATATATAAAAATGAAAAATGTTGATATGGAAAAGGGTAAATGGACTATATACAGCCTTTTTTTTTTTTTTTTTCAGCGCTACGTCAGGGTCCAAAGCGCTTTCCACTACATTATCACATTCACCCATTCACACACACATTCACACATGAACACCAGTTGTACTAAAATGTCAAGGCATTAAATTTAGAAATCAAACTGAATGTTCACTGAATTTGACTAAAAATGACAGCAATAATTTTTGACCTATTTTTGGAAAAATCATAATAAGACATAAGATTTCCCAACAGTCTGTACAACAGTTCTGAGAGCTTTGCAGTTCCTGTTTTGCAGTCCTGTGAAAAAACTGAAACTGTTATAAAAATACAGTTCATAGAGATCATGCCAGTAACAGAGAAGAAAGAGGTAGTGGTAGTTGTTGCTGTTGTTAAAGAATTTGGTGTGTGTGTGTGTGTGTGTGTGTGTGTGTGTGTGTGTGTGTGTGTGTGTGTGTGTGTGTGTGTGTGTGTGTGTGTGTGTGTGTTGCAGCAGTCAGGAGATGCTGACAGGACAGAGGCTCTGCCAGTCCAAGTCCCACCAGGACTCGGTGCTCTCTGCCCTCAACCAGCAGAGGAAGGACGGCCTGCTGTGCGATGTCACGCTGGTCGCCGGCGAGCAGAAGTTCCACGCACACAAGGCCGTCCTGGCGGCGTGCAGCGATTACTTCAGGGTGAGTCCACCAACACCTGTCCTTTCTTTTTTTTTTTTTTTTTTTTTTAACCTCTGAAAATGGGAATTTGAAGCTGACAGTGCTTTTTATGCTAGTTTATTAGTGACTGGTAGTCCACTTCTTACTTATCTCTTTCCACTCATTGGCAACATATTGAGCAGTTACTTTAAAAAAATTGTGGTCGGCAATGAGGTGTATCTTACTAAGTTGTATTGCTTTGGTACATTATCTGTTTTCCCTGTGTGTATTAATCTAACAATGAATTATCTCCGGAAATTCATTTGAAGTTACAATGAAGGAAAATGCTCATTATGTTGTGTTATGTTCACACTTCATGAAGAAATACACTGAAAAACAAATGGCAACGAAAGGCATGCATGTACTTTACAGGGAAACTTAAGGTTTATTTAAGTACGTTCATAGACACGTCTTGTGTGGATACAGTCTGGTTCAACAATAAGGCACAAATACACAGCAAACTGAAATTTATTCATGAGTTTAATATTTAAAATGTTGAGATAAGAGTAGATAATCCTAATGTTAAAGTGAGTAACTATGTCATTGAGAGGGCGAGAGAGAGACAGCAGCTCTGTACAGCTCTCTCCATGTTAAACAACATGAGCAAATTCACTGAAACATATCTATTATGACTCTTCTCATCATTGTTATCACTTGCAAGGGGAATAATAAAGAAGCAGCTATTATACACAGATCTGCCTTTCTGTTTAAAAAAAAAATGAAATAAATGTAAATTTATAAGTCCCCAAAGTGGTATAAACGCGATTTAACATCAAGAAAAAAAGTGCTAAAAGTGTCCACAGAGCGCTACCCTGCTACAGCGGCTCATCCCTCACCAGCCCACCTGGATCGAGCCCCAGTGTTTGCTTTCTGCTGTTTCTTCAGCTTGATTCCCGTTAAGCTGCGGAGGTAGCTGCGGCTAGACTCGCGCTGTCAGAGAGCCAGACAGGAGATTTCCTGAGATGGGCCGCACAGGGAAAAGTGCACCGAAGAGATTTGATTTAGGGACACTGAGCAGATTTGAAGGTAGAAATTAATCCCTCTTGAAAATGAGAGGCAGATTAAATACGTCCAAGTTGCCAAGGGATTATTCCTCCTTTGTGTGTACGTGTGTGTTGCTGGGTTATTTTTACTTTTCCCTGCAGAGACTTGAGGGTGGGCGAGTCACACTCCTCTCCTCCTTTTGTTCATCCTCCTCACTCTTGTTCTCTCCCTTTAAATGCTTTTGTAAAGTCCCGAATGAGCCGAGCAGCACACTTGTTCGTCTTCTCGGATTATCAGATCAGCCTGTTACAGCAAGCAAGAGAAACTCACTCCTCTGTCCTGTTCCTGTGTAGCAGCTTAACAATATTATCTCCATTTTGTCATCTGACTCCTCTGCTGGGTTTAATTTAGCTCATTTACAGAGGAAATGAAGCTGCCTCGTGTGGAGAGCAGTAACTGTACTTTCTCTCTCCTCTCTCCGTGGCTCCTTTTTTTTTTTTTTTTCCTCCTCGCACTCAGACGGACAAAACACCCGCACATTTAGCAGCGATTATAACACATTATCTAGTCCAGAGGACATGGTGATTGCGATGAAATGCCCGGCCAAGCGTGAGTTGTTTTACCTGGGACTTGTCCCTGAATGCGTCACCTGCCTCTTCCAGTCTCCATCACGGCAGGAAGACGTCTGGGCAGCTCGGGGGAGACGTGGCATCACATGCCCTCCCTCAGTGAGAAGTGCGAGTACACACACTCAGTCTACCACCCCCCTCCACCACCACCCTGCCTTTTTGTTCCCCAGAGTGATTTTCTCTTTTCGCCCTGCAGGCAGGACAGAACTCAAATCAAAACAGTTATTGTCACAAATAAATATTTCAGACCCTGCGCGCCTGTCTTTTTAAGAAGCACTGAATGGTGTGTTGTTGTGGCTTTCTCAGGGAGGTGTGCAGCAGCAGGAAAACTGTGGAGGTCAGCGGCATGTCTTTTCTGAGAAGAAATCACAACATCAAGAGAAACAAAGTTGTTTGTGAAGCTTTTAATTATTGTTTTTTTTTAAACACAGTAACAGTAAGACAAATCCAGACGATGTGTAGACGCCAGACATTTCAGATTAAAAGCATCGCACTGGCACTAGAAGCTTATTACTGCTTTTGGATTCAAACAGTCATTGCCAATAATATCTTCCAATGGGAAAAACATAATCTAGGTAGTCTGGCGTTGCTACTTGGCATGAGAAAAATTCATATGATGTGCGATAGATGACAGAGTCCGGTTCAGAACCGGCTGTTGTTAGACTGTTACAAAGAGAGACTTTTACGAATCCTCGTGTTTCTGACTGGACACTGAGGTTTTGTGGACAATGTTTGTCCAGAAAATGTTTATTCCATGAGTCAGATGAAAAACAAAATGAGCGCCTTTTGAGGTTGTTGTTCCAAAAGATTTGGGATGGAGTTGAAGACATTTTTAAAGAGTGCTTGAAGAATGAATAGTTTATATCTCACTGATTGGAGCCAATCTCAGATAACTGTGGGCGAGGGTCAGAGGACACCCTGGAAGGCATTCACATTCAGCCCTCATTGTCACAAATTGAACTCACATGCATGTTTTAAAGCAGTTTAAATCCACTCACACAGGTAGAACATGCAAAGTCCAAACAGAAAGGCCCCAGATGATATTTTAACAATGACCTTCTCGCTGTGATGCAAGATAACCACTGCGCCACTGTGCGACAGAGTTCCCAGAACCAGACTCAGAAAACCCTGCTTCATTCAGATCACACGCTTCACTCTTCTGATTTTGCATAGTTTGGGAACACGTTCTGCTGTTGATTGATTCCTAAAAGAAAACAGCGCTGTGAGGATTTGGTGTACTGTGTGGTGTTCGGTGCTTGCCTCATAGCAGCCTGTAAATAAACAGGAGAGACATCTCTGCTCCATCCCAAACTGAAATGTTGTAGATTTGCTCTTACATGGGTTTAGTTGATCAAAATCACATATGACAAGCAGCGGCAGCAGCAGGGTGCCAGAACTATTAAACCAGAGTTTGATAGATCTGTTTATCCATGTGTGGACTCTACATATAGTCAGGTTTTCTGAGACATTATTGAAGCCATCTATGAAGACAATAGTGCTGATGGCAAAATTTCAGTCTAGTTCTAGTTCTACATTTAAAGGAATAGGATAACTACAAAAAAATAACTTTTTAAAGCAATGGAATTACATAATCTCACATTATGCAAATTAAAATTCCTTTTGAATACTTAATTTTGTAAGATGTGGTTGCATTGTAACCAAAGATAATGCACTGTATAATTAAATGCAAATTGAAATTCCACTAAATGTATGATGCGCAAGTATTTGACAAGCTCTGATTTCAGGAGTAGAATATTTGCAAACTAATGCGTGGTGTGTCTAATATTATGAAGGTCTGGAGAGAGCATTGGGAACCAGCTAATGGTAGACAGTCGCATAGTTCACCCTGATTCACAACACTGTGATTGTGCTAAATCGCAAACAAAATGAGTGCTCATTTCCATGAAATTTAACGCCTTTTAATGCCATTGTCATGATCCAAACAGGGTCCACGTGTATGAGTCTCAGATTATGTTAACAACCAATGAATCTAGAGTAAACAGAAGAAAGAAAAAAAAAAGTAATAACAGAAAAAGAATGCGAAGTAGGGGGGCACAAGGAAACAAGGTTGGCAACCACTGTTCTAAAGGCTTTCAAGGACCACATTAGCTTGATGTACAATTAAGGATCAGCATGAATTAGGTTAGTCAGTTTAAAGAACCCAGGGAAATTAGGTTTGTCAAGACTGCAGCAGAATGTTATCTGAAAGTTTCAGTGATCCGTGATCTTGATGTGGCTTCACACATTTTTCTCCCGAGTTCAGGTTCAAACACACATACCTCTTGTAAAATTTTCTCATTTCTTGGCACGATTCAAGTCACATTTGAAGATGAAAAACACTGGAGCAAAATAATTTCACCAGTTGGCAGCCTCCGCAGTCTTAAGCCACTGACACACACGTGCGCGCGCGCACACACACACACACATACACTGGTCTAAGCCTCGGGCTCATTTCTCAGCGGTTTTCAAGGAAGCACTTCAGTTATACTTTATAAGAGAGAAGGAGCAATACCACAGTGGAAATAAACACCGTAAGAGGTCAAAATCACTTATTCACCCATATCCGTATTCAAAAGGACCCTGTGGAGTTTTTGACCACGTTGTAGAACTGTCCATGAGTGAATCCCCGGTTTGCTCACCTGCACACCTGCAAGCTGGCGGGTGGTGCAAATCACTTCCCTGCTCAGGGTTTCACACCATTACACTGTTTCAGAGGAAGGATGGATGATGTGCCAGAAAAATTGTAGACATGAGCCAAAGAATCCACGCGGAACAAGATAGGGGACTGAGAAAAAACGAAATATTTACACACGAGCCGAAAAACTGACTGCAGCCGTGGTGCGGCATGTGCCAGGACTGCCCGTTTTAGGAAGCTCCTTTTTCCTGTTCAGATAAATAACAGAAACATTGACTCAAAAAGATGTAATTGAGCCAATGAACAGCCAAAACACAATGAAATTGTACTGTTTTCACAAGAAAATATTGCCATACAAACAAGCCTTTTATATATTACGTAACTTCATTCCAGGTAATTCTTTGTCTTTGCAAAAATTTGACTTATTTATATTCTTCCTTTACCTTTGTCAAAAATAATATTACGTTGGACAAGCCCTCTTGTTTCCATTGTTCTCTTTAACATCGTCATCTACAGTTCAATCAATAAGCTTTTGAAAAGAATCCTAAAGTGATGCCCCAAAACAGCAACACTATTTTAAGCATTGCCAGTCATGCAGTTTTACAGTGACGGACATACAGAAATACCCTCAGAGAGACCTGCTGGACTTTATCAGTCTACTGCTATATTTTTTGTTCAAATTGCATTCAGGTTAGAGCTTTTTTTATTTATTTTTTTTTTCCATAGTAAATTGATGTGTGCAGGTCAGACAATAAGATTACAGCAGAAGCCACTATGGGCGCTCGTGTTTGTATCCAATTGAGGCTGAAATCAAAGGGAAGCTATTTCAACTGCTTCATTCAGTAATTTACTTTGTTCTGTGTGTGATCTTTTAGGAATATTATTATTGGATTTATCTGTAGGGACGGAGGTTATCGAGAGGTGAGGTGTCACCGCTGCTGGCTCCCTGAGCAAAGCCCTAAACCCCCACCTGGGAAAATCGTTCAGATTCAGTGTGATTGACATGACTCTCTATTCCAAAATGAGAATTGTGGCCTATGTTTTTCATAAACCACAAATAAAGAATATTTGATGTTTAAAAACGGCATTGTCATCGTCATCATGGTGTTAAACACAACTTCAAGACTTAACCTTTTTATATTTGTGAAGTTTCTTGGATCAGTCTTAAAAAAACTTGTTTTTAATAATAAGGAAAAAAAAAACAAGAACATTTGGAAGTGAATAGGTATCGATATTTTCCCCAAAAATGGTTCAGATGCCCTCCTTCAAAAAAAAACAAACAGCTATTTTCATCAAAGAATGACTGAGGCCGTAAGTAACGCAGTGACTCCCCCAAACAGCCTCGCTGAATGCTCTAGTACTTCGCTGGCTGCGTGCGGGAGTCACGAGTCGTCTTCGGTGTGATCACGCCGGGCAGATGCACATAAATCTGTGCCGGCAGGCACCGACTGCAACGCCGTGTGAAAGGACAGCGGTGATGAGCGTGACTCTGTTAGCTCAGTGTGTCTCTGCGACCGATCTATATCCTGAGTCATAGGAGCCATCCATCACCACAACCACCGGCACTCGCCTCGCTCCTCCACCAAGGTCAGGAGCGCTCACACTCGAGAGGCGCCCTCTTTTCTCCAGATCTTTCCTTCACATTCACCAGCATGAGGGCATAGACGTTGTTATTCTTATACTTCCTTTCTATCCTCTGCATCTCTGCACAACGTTTGGGTTTACACTCGAGTGCACGCTGACCACAGTTCAGCCACCATGCCTCCCCAGGTTCGGCCTCGGGCCCTCCTGTGCTCGGTGGACCAGTAGCTTTTTAATTAGCACAGCAGTGAATCAACAGGAGAGAAGCCTTGGTTCAAAACTCAACGTGGCCTCAAGTCGACCCCGTCTTGCACGTCAAGCTCGCAGTGGAGAGGGGCCTGTTTTGCCAGAGGAGAGCGGGGGAGAGGCGGGCTTGGTGAATGCTTAAAGTTCACTTGTCTGATGAATCAGGGAGAATTAGATGAGTTTTGTGGAGGAATGAATGTCGTTTTCGTGACAGAGGAAGATGCTATGATAGCAGGCCGGCCCGAGGGCCTTTGAAGCTTCTCATGCTGTTAGAGTCTCTCAGAGGAGACTGAGTGAGGCGACTGTACGGCTTAATGCTGCTGTGATTTGAAAAAAATCCTTTAAAACTGCAAGCTCGCTGGGTCACTACATGTGTGGAAAGTAGAAGCCCACAGCAGATACAATTACTCATCAACCGATCAAACAATGCACAGTTATGCTATTTCTCCCATTATAATCCAGATGAAAATATCCATCACAGGCTTACAGGTTGTAAATCCTTGCTGTGCAGGATGACGGGCAGTGGAAATGATCTTCATCATGGCCACGTTTGACCCTCGTCTCTCTCTCCTCCTCGGCGCTGCTGTGCTCTGCTGGTTCGCCCTGATCAATGACCCTGTCATCCTCTCGTGGTGCGACACCGGTCAATAGCTTTGATTAGTGAGCAGCAGGCTGGACTCACACGCAGCGGGCCCAGACTGCAGACACTGCGTCCGCGGCTTTGATTTCAGGCCAAGTGTGTGGCATTCACACACACACACACACACACACACACACACACACACGCACACATATGTGCGTGTGTGTGTATACATGCGCGCGTGTGTGCACGACGGGGTGACGGAAAGACAAAGAGGTGTAACAGAAAGTACTGATTGTGCTATTTATTTCTGCTGACCTCCAGGGCCAAGGCAGACAAGATCAATACAGAAAGGCTCTCGGATGTTTGCATCTGGCAGGTTTTGATGAGCTTCTGTGTGTTTTTTTTTTTAATTTTGTACATGCACACATACCAAACCCATCTCAGAGCAGGATTAATTCCACCATCAGCACTCATGACTGCTGGACTTCCTCTAATGTGGTGTCCCATGGCTGGCTCCCTGCTTCTTTTTTTAACCGAAGACGGAGAATGTCAGATGAAATATCGGCGTTGTGGCGTTTCCCTCAGCTGACCCCCAGTGTTTCTGCTGTGTGCCATCAGGCCATGTTCAGCTTGTGCATGGTGGAGAGCGAGGCGGACGAAGTGACTCTGCAGGGAGTGACCAGCGTCGGACTGAAGCACGCTTTAGACTTCGCCTACACTGGACAGGTGAGCAGGGGCCGCCGCGACTGTCACCACCGTACAGGCAGAAAACAGTGAGTATGGAGGCACGTAAAGGAAAGGATTCTCGAACTCTGACCTAACAGACACTCCTCCAAGCAAAGAGTGTATTTTTGGCTGCTTAATCAACACTCCTGTCTGCACCACAGCAGGTTTTGTTCTTCGATAGTGCCTCGTCTGATAAGCTTAGTAGGCAGCTCCATCTGAAGGCAATGGGCCGCTCAGTTGTCTCAGTTGCCACTAATTAGCAGCTCCTCAGAGACACTTTTCTACACATGAGACATCCGGCATCTGTACCTGTACCTATACTGCGCGAACAAGCAGGAGAGCTCGCCTGTAGCTCTAAAACTGGTGTTGGAGGGAATACTCACATCGTTCACTCCAGTAGAAGTGTTAATGCCGCAAAATGAAAACATTCCACTACAGTCAAATCTAAGTATTTTACAGTAAGTACAAGATCTCAGCAACTAACAAATCCACAAACCCGTCTTAACTGGTATCGACACGGCTGAACAAACTAATGAAGCCAAACCAACTCGGCTAACTGAGCACATTTATTTAACCCACAGGTCATGACATTACTGTACTTGAACAAAATGTAAAATTACACTTTCTTCTCCAGAGCTGAACCGTTATTTATTTTGTGTTTAAGTGTCTGCTGATGTTCTGTAATCTGTTACTAGTATGTAGCAGGAGGAATTCAGTCTAACCGTTCACAGTTGCAGGATCTCAATGGCACACAGTAGGAAAAGTGAAACAGCATAACAAATATTATATACAAAGCATTTAAATATATGAGCTGTACTTATATAAAAAAAAATCAGTTTCCTAGTTTATGATCATTCGGAAGTTTAATTTTAAACGTACTTCACTGTGCAATTATTTTAAATATAAATCAAGTAAATCCTGAGATGGGTTTTAAATGCTCTCTGTTGAAATGACACATGCAGGTACACTTCAAGACTTCACTGTTCGCTTCTCGGCCTACTGCGGTCAACGTGCTGAACATTATTCAGAGAGAAACACTTTTAAATTCCCTTTTGAAAAGGGCACAGCGTTTTACTTCCACGCAGAAGCTGCACGAGGGTCATGTGTGCGCCGCTGGTGTGTGTGTCCTTGCCACCTCACACCCTCAGTAAGAGCGGGCTAAGTGTGTGCGATCATTTCTAATGACCTTCCTTGACCTTTCATTTTTTTTTTTTCTTTTTTACGCCAGTAATTCTCGTTTCACTAAGCAGCCTAGCGGCTTATATTGTATACCGAGAGGTCAGGAACTTTGTAATTACTCCTAATTTTATTTCCGCAGTGGAAATGAGCAACGAGTGAATTGGTTAGCAGCGTAAGTAGGTCAACAGCAGGCGCTCAAGCCGCCCTGCTTTGGTTGGCTCAGCTCCTGCCTGCCCAGAGGAGATGATAGCAGATGAGATGAGGGAAGTCCACTTATCCCCTCATCGCAAATAATGACCCACTAAAAATCCTCCAGCCGCTTGTCATAGGCCGGCAGGGTGAGTGTGAAGACATGCCACCACAGGACGCTCCGAGGCCGAAGTCAGTTCGCAGCCTGATGTCTCTGCTGCTCAGCTGGATCACAATCAATCAAACATCCTGCAGTGTACCAGCCATATCACAAAGACCATAAAGCATTTGTTTTACGACCTGAGAGCGTGCAGCGAGCCGACTCGGACGCCGGCCGAAGACGCAGTCTTCCAGCCCTCCATTTATTTTGTCTTGTCCTCCAGGTGAAAGCTCGCAAGAAAGCCAGTGCAATAAATGTGGGTTTACACAAGAGCTCGTTGTACTCCCACACCGAGCCGGGCGCCGTGTTATAAAACTGACTTCTGCTGCGCGAGGTTGAAGTGCTCGAGCTGCAGTGGGCCTCTGGAGTGGAGGGGAGAGCAGGATATGAAGAGCGTTCACTTACTGTTATTACAGCCATTATTTCAGCTCGTTGCTGGTCGTCTGCTGCCTGACAGGACGCTGAGATAAATATGCAGCGTGCAGGTGGGGAAGTAACAAATTACAAATACTTCCATAATCAATCGTGATTTATTGGTACTTCCATGAGTTTGTAATTTTACTCAGTTAAATTTAGTATGCTTATCTTTAAAAACATTGTGAGTACACCCACAGTTTCAGACATTCAAACCTTCTGATCTACATTTTTGCAGCATTTTTACTATTTAAAGGTGCTGTAGGTAGGATTCCGCATCTCCACCATCTTGCTTAGGGTTACTTAAGTAAGATGGCGATTTGAAACCCAGCACAGCCATTCCTGTCCTGTTTTCTCTGAAATCACGCCGTTACGCAAGTTAAGCCCCTCCCACAAGAACGTGCGACGAATGCCCCTAGACCAATCACGGTTAGAGCCTCAGGGGCTCTTCTGATTGGTCAAAGATACCTGGAGCTGTCAAGATTCCTTTTCAGCTCAGAACAGAGACAGATGGAAATGCTGTGCACTCGCGGTAGTGCAATTATGCTACACTCCTAAAGGATTATCAATGGATACTCTAACATTTAATCCAAAGAAAACAGAAAAATTAGCATTGGCTAGCAAAATCCTGCCTACAGCACCTTTAAACTGAGAAAAGCATTAAATCTGCATTATAATGTATGCATTTAAAATGTCTGTATCTAATGTAGTTTTATGTACTATATTGAATTGACTCCCTGTTCAAAAAGTAACTAATCCTGTAATACTTGAGAACTGTACTTTCTCCTGTTACTTGTAATAATGTTAAATTTAAGTATCAGTAGTTGTTGAGTACTTTTCTTTTGGAGTGTAATATGTTTTTCAGAGCATATATATATTAGTTCCCGTTTATCCAATTAATAAACGGTGTTTAATCTTTTGATTGTGGGAGAAAAGATTTGACATATTTTTCAACCACATAGTCTGTTGCTCATCCCAAGTTCTTTACAATTATGGCATAATTTAAAAGGAAAAGAAATATGCTTTCCATATTGATAAAGTTTATTGCCATGAAGTATTTGCTAAAAGAAAGAAATATTTTTGTGCCTAGTTTAATTGTTGATGAGGTTTCCAGAAAACATTTGGCTCCAGTTTGGAGCAGATTTGCTCTTCCTCCGCCTCAGTTCATCGCATATCCAGCTAATTAAAGAAAATAGCCGGATGTTATTGGTTTCTGCTTTAATAAGCTGAGCTTATGAAGCCCCGAAGATGGTGCACGTGGTTCACTGGAGCTCTGCCCAGGCCTGGGCAGGAAACCATACTGTGATAAATAGCAATGTGCACATGCAACTAATTGCAGAGAATGAGAAAAAAAATAACCGAGTGTAGTTTAGTGGAAATGTTTAACGTCCCCCAAACAAGTGGCTAAATTAACCCAAATAAACAGTTTACATAAATCCTAAAGGGATCACATTATGGACGTGCTTTTTTTTTTTTCTAATGAAACAAAACATGTTATCAGTACAAACACTGACTGAAATGTTTTCCACATCACTCACAGTAATTGAGGACACAAGTACCGGAAACAAGCTGTGCATTTGTTTTCACATGCATTTCATCTGCTTTCAAATCCATAAATTATGAGTAGGCTCGAGTGACAACGGTCCCGGTAAGTGCTGCTAAACCATGGTCGGCCCACTATACTGCATGGAGAGAAACGAGAGGCGAGGGAGACAAACGATGAAGCTGTTTTTCTCACTCTCACCGCTGAGGTAGCCATGGGTGTGCGGCTATGCGGGGCGGCGATGAATGGATTACAGCCTGTTAGAAGCAGGCCGAGTCGTGCTTGGAAGAGGAGAGTGTAAGTGGTATCACAGGGAACGGTCAGCCTCTCTGGGTTATTATTCTCAATGATTAATGGAACACTTATTTTTATGCACTCATGTCAGCGTGCTTGGAACAGATAGTTGACCCTGTCGCGATGCTTCCAGTGTTACCTGGCTCTGCTCAGCAGCACCAACCGGCTGCACGGGAGAGATTTATGTCGCGTACGGAGGAGACAGAAGGATCATTTCAGCCGCTCATTCGGCTAAACAGGAAGCGTTTTCGGCCAAATCGGGGCTGAAAGGATTGTGTGGATATGGCGCTGTGGTGGCAGGAGGATAATGGTCACTCAAGGACACAAGCAGATCAATTCTCAGTCATTTTCACTGAATCAGTAGAGGCTTGGCGAGTATCATTTGTAATCCTCAGCTGAAATAAAACACATTTCAGCAGAAATCATGTGCACAGATTGTCTACACAATTTTTTTTTGTCCAGATGTGGACCATTCAACACAATTTTTTTCCCCCATTATCTTTTCAACAATGACTTACATGCTGGGTGGCTGTCCACCATTTTCCCAGATCAGATAACAGCTCAGATTAGAGGGCGGATGTTTAACAGAAACTCTGCCAGTACCTTCGATTTGAAGCATTTAACACTTTAACACATCTGTAACTCTGCAATACTGCTGAATTAGTGCGGCATTCTCCACCGAATGACACATAAAACTGACTTTTTTCATCATTTAGATACATTGTACAAGAGAATACAAGATGTAAGCAATATATTGTCAAAACTTAAATGTATCAAAATATGATAAAGTGATGGCATACATGGCAGGATGTCAATACCTGTATAATGTTCAGAAGAAAGGCTGTGGATGCTGGAGAATTTGGAAAAATGTTAAAAAAGCAAAAAAGATCTGAAAAGCTTAATACCACTGTAATACTCTTGCATGGCGGTACGATTAAAATAGTCCCAGTAAGTTTATCTTGAAAGGAGACAATTTAATTCAAGTCGAAGTTAAAAAAAAAAAAAAAAAATCTTCATACATAATGAAAGGAACTGCAGGTAGGTTTTATAACAACTGGAGTTGAAGTGCGTATGATTACAGATTACAGAGCCAAATAAGCTTGATTAAGGTGTCTGATCTGTGTATTAAATCAGAAACACACTTAACATTCAGCACTCCAGAATAATTCCAACCATCTATTACAGACATGGGCAACTGGCTACCTGAGGCTCCCTATCATCAAGTATATATGAACATGGCATCACACAGTTGATAGTTTTCATTAAATTCACTGTGTTAATTGATTTAAGGTCATTTGGGTAGATGCTGCATGTCATTAATGATCCATTAAAATTCAATCCATGGCAGAACAAGTATTGCATTGTACTGTAATACACAATATGATGTATCCAGTAATGTGTTAATATTTTTACAAAAAAAAAAAAAAGCAAATTGGAATGTTTTGAAGATCAATTTCTGCAAGCAATCCGCAGAGACACTGAAACTGAAGAAAGGGGAGAGGAAAGTCACAGCCCTACTGACCTTGTTCATTTCCTCTGGACAGATTCTGCTGGAGCCAGCGGTGATCCAGGACGTCCTGTCTGCAGGCAGTCACCTCCAGCTGCTGGAACTCCTCAGCCTCTGCTCACACTACCTCATCCAGGTGGAGTACACACACGCATACATGCTCCAGCTAATCCTGAAAACAACCTAATTCTCACTTCAGACTAGATATACATTAGCTGTCCGATTTTTAAAACGGTGATGTTTTATTTACAAAAAGAGAACAAAGAGAGCCATAGAGAACACAAGGGAAAGCACAGAGTACAGGCAAAATGTCCCAGAGCAACGCAGACAAACTGTCAACACGACACTGAACTGAAGCCCAGTTTACAGTGCAGTCAGCAGGTGCAGACAATCACACTCAGACGCAGGTGAAGCATTCAGGATCAGGGCAGGGAGCAGCAATCAGACGCGAGGAGGGAAGCCGAACAGCCTGAAATGAGAGACGGCGTGAGACTTCAGACTTAAACTGGAAACAGACAAAACAGGAGACGTGCACTGTGACAAAGACAAATGCAAATTAACAATGTGTGAAGTCCTTCTTTGTGTAATTTATGTCCTAAAGGAGTATGTAAGCTCAAATCAAGAGGTAGGCTGAACTCCCATGAGTTCAGTATGAGTTCAGTATGATCAGTAATTTGGTATATTTTTCCGCTAGATAGTTTCAAATATGAATTTATTACTTCTTTAATATGTTTCTAAAGTTAACAACATGTGCTTTGAATGTGCACTTTGGAAAAAAACTATTGCCTCACACCATGTTTGAGTCCAGGCTCTGTCTGTTTTGAGTTTTCATGACCTTCTGTATTCATCCTCTCTGTGATGATGACTTTCTGACCTAAGATAGGCCTCAGCTTCTTGCTGCTCTTGTCTGAATAAAGGCAGATGGATAGATCCTGAAAATAGCTTAGTCAAGTATTTTCAAGTGCTGATCTACAGTTTGTTTTTTGATGTTATCCTGCTTCAACACATTTTGATTCAAATGGACTGGATGTTTTCAGTCTTTGTTAGAGTCCGAAAAGACTTTGGGACCACTGTTATGTTACATACACTGCAAACAAGGGATTGGAGCCAGCCTCACTTGGTCTGCAAGCCTCTATGACAAAGTAATTGGTTTTCATTAGAAGTTATTTTTGAAATTCACATAAAACTGAAGTGTTAAATTTACCTTTTCTGCAATTTTATCAAGTTTGGTTCTGGATTTAAGAGGATGTGCACTGTCCTGACATGTTGAGGACTTATTTTTGGACAAAATGTCTTTATCAGTGAGCTCTGGAGATGCTGTATGGCTCTTTGTATTGCTTTGACAGAGCCTGACTCCCTGGTTCAGATTTTTCTGCTGAGCTAAGACAACTGTCTCCCAGTGTTTGTTTAATATGTTATACACAAGAATGAAATAGGCATCAATTTTTCTCATCTTGGCAATATAGAATTAAAAAAAAAAAAATGTGTCTTCTAAAATGAGCTATTTTTTTGAGCTGGGCCAACACTCAGTCATGCACTGAACCAGCACTGTAATTCTACTGCAGTAATATGCAATAAGCAGTCTATAATCAGGCCTCTCACCATGACTCCGGGACCTGAACCGAGAAGAATTACAGCACAGAAAGCCCTGATGCTGGTAAACACACCATGTGGTGTTCGGGGACACATCAACAAGGTTTATACTTATCATCTACTGTAAGACGCCTGGGTCTAAGATCTCCTGAGTAACTGGGCCATCCCGCTGCTGCTTCATGCATTTCATCACAAGACCAAGTTGATGAAACAGACCCTGCTGTCCTCGGGGTGTAAAGCATA